>NW_026020353.1:600000-1084111 GCF_900185275.1 Solanum verrucosum
TCTCATAGCTACATATGGGGTCACAAAGGATAAAGTTTCACCGGGATCAAGTAAAGCATACACATCTATATGGAAAACTTTTAACATACCAATCACCACGTCCGGGGAACTCTCTTGATCACCTCTAGTTTGGAGAGCATAGAATCGGTTTTTGTTAGGAGCACTTGCACCCAAACAAATAGTACCAGATGAAGGGTAGGATTGGGCCCTACGACGACCATCTCCATCATTCTTAGCAACTGAAGGACAATTCCTTATTTTGTTATCCGTCTTTCCACACCCAAATGAAGCATTAGAACCCGCTAGACACTTCCCTTCACGATTTCTCCCATATTTAGCACAAGTAGGCATTGAAGACGTATTACCTTCTCCTTAAGGTTTTGGGTTACACACTCTTTCATAAGTAGGCCTTAGAGGAGCATTTGAAGAACCTTGCGCCGAGAACTTTTGTCGGAACCTTGAACGACCCCATCCGTTAGACCTAGACTGTAAGTAGTTACCATCATCCACTCTTGCTCTTTTTGCCTCTCTAGATCTTTACTTGAGATTTTCTTCCTCAATTTGTTGGGAATGCACCATAAGGCGATAAATTTCCATGTCATGAACAAGTATAGCGGGTTGGCATTCTTTGACAACCATGTCGGACACTCCTGACAAAAACTTACTCATCTTGGCCGTACGATCCGCCATAATAGAATGAGCTTATTTGGATAGTTGACTGAACCTCAAAGCATACTCCCTTACACTCATATTTCCTTGCCTAAAGTTGATGAACTCAAGTACCTTGGCCTTTCTCATCTCTAGAGGGAAGAATCTATCAAGAAAAGAACTTTTGACCCTTTCCCATTCTATGGGACCTGCTCCCACCGACCTTGCCTCTTTCCACTGATTGAACCAAATTTGTGCAACCCCTTTGAGTTGGTAAGAGGCAAATGTTGCCTTCTCTATTGGAGTAATAGCCATAATAGCAAGTATCTTGAAGAGTTCATCGATAAACTCTTGAGGGTCTTCCTCAACTTTGGAGCCATAAAATTTGGGGAGGGGGGTTCATCCTTGTAAAATCCCTCACTCTTGCCACCGCCGTACCCATATTTGGGTTCACGGGGGCTACCACCTCTCTATTGGCTTGAGCCGTCACGGCTTGATCTAACACTTAGAATGCTGACCTAAACTCTGCATTTGTACATTCTCATTCAATGGGTCAATCGGAGCTTGAGGAGGAGCTTGGGGAGGAACCTGAGGAGGAACTTCTTGATCAACATTACATCCCTCCATCCTTCTAGCATTATCCATTCTAGTAGTCATTTCCTGAAAACCATTGGGCATGGATTAGGAGAAGGACTTATAGAGTTAATCTCCATAGCACGACTTAGAGAAATGAAGAAGTGAAGTTTTCTAAACATCTAATTACCTCTCATTCATAAATGTGGCGCGCTTCACACTTATGAACAAGACTCTACTAGACGTGGCTTGAGACATCCTACAACCATTCTAAATCTTGTGCTATGATTACCATTTTTGTCACGACCCAGGGTTACTCCCTAGAAGTAACAAGGCGTATAAGACCCCGAGAGGCCTCATACAAACAACTTAGCATATCATAACATAAAGTAATAGAAATGAGCGGGAATTTAAAACTTTTCAATACAATCAAAGTCTTTTATAAAATGAGCGGAAGTCTAATACCATATTCTCAAACCATCTAAAACAGCATACATAAAGTCATGGGATGTTGCCCATACAGTATTCCAAGACATAAACAAAGACATAACAGAAAATGGTGATCACATCCTCGAACACAATGAGGCTCACCAAATCTTCACTTCGTTGATCAACAACGAAGCTAGCCACGAGTGTGAGAATCTATGTCACCGGACCCTACTTTTGATAAGAATGTAGGCAAGAGTATCTGTTAGTACGAAATGTACTAAATATGATGGCTAGAATAAACAACATAAACATAAGCATTAGCATAATCAAGACATAATAAGCATCATAATTAAAAAGGAATACTTCCTTAAGTGACCTCACTTATCCTAATCCAAGACATAGGCCATCCGCCTCTAGTCAAACTTACATCATAGAAGGAATATCTAGTAATACTCCAAGCAAATCATCTTCATAACGTAATCATATAATTCATAATTACTTTTAAAGACACGAGGATTCGCCTCAATGCCTAACTTACAAAGGCTAACGGGTATTTGCCTCTTGCCTTACTTACTTTTAGATCGCGGGTACTCCGCTCCACAATTCCAGCATATGAAACGGATACTTGCCTCCACACCATTTCATAAGGAGCATGGGTAGTCGCTTTCATGTCCATTCATCAAAGTAGGAACGAGGGGACTCACCTCTTGTTCAATTATCAGGAGTATGGGAATCACCTCATATCCTTACACATAGAGGTCAAGGGTAATCGCCTCAGAAAGGCCCATTGTTCTTCCTCCTCTACCTCCAGGGAATACATTTCTGGTAACCAGCAGTCTGATGCAAATCTTACAGCACGAGGGTTGTTTTTTGGTCTAGCGTCGAAAGATCCACATGATCACATGGCTAAATTGAGAAATGTCTACAAGAGTTGTGTGGGATGACCAGAATTGGACATGGATGTCATAGGTTTGAGAGTCTTCCCTCTGTCATTGACCTTTGATGCTATGGTGTGGTTTCCTGAGCTTCCATACAATTCAATACATACTTGGGATCAATTGCCTCGACTGTTCATGGCGAAGTATTTCCCACTGTCTAAGAAGCTAAATCATAAGCACAAGTTGAATAATTTCATTGCACTACCTGGAGACTCAGTAAGCATGTCATGGGATAGGTTCACTGCGTTCATCAGAAGTGTTCTGAATCACCGCATAGATGATGAGTCATTAAAGGAGTATTTCTACTAAGGGAAGAATGACAATGGAAAGGTTGTGCTAGATACTATTGCTGGAGGACATATGTTGAGTTCACTTTTGAGGAGATCGCTGAGAAACTGGAGAAGATTTCCTGAAACAATAAGGCATGGAGCACAAGAAAATCTAATATTGGAACAAGCATGTTTGTTGTTCAAGTTACACCAGATCAATCTACTGATTACATTCATGAGGATATGGCTCTGATGAAGACAGAACTGGGTCTGGTATTGAAGCATGTGAGTGGAAATGCAGAAAAGGTGAATGCAGTAAACTACCTAACTAGAACCCCACGACCACCACTTGAGGAATGCTACTATGAGGAGGATGTGTATATTTTAAATGATCCGATGGGGGGTTTCTGAGCCAATGCCCAAGGTTCCAACTCGGATAATTGGTGCCAAGGTCAAGGAAACCAAGGATGGAACTATGGAAACTACAATAGAGAGGGAAATTATGTCTGGGATAGGAACTAGGATTGTGATAACAACTACAACTGGAACAACTATAGCAACAGAAATGAGAGTGTTGGGCCCTATGTTCCACTTGGGAATAGGGAATCTGGCAATTGAGAGATTGGGGGTAGTATGTCACCCATTGAAGATATGATGCAAAAGATGATGAAGAGGTTTGATGCAACTGATGAGAATGTGAAAGAGATGCGAAATGACTTGTCTAGAATTGGTCAAAAAGATAATGCCCAAGCAGTGTCGATCAAGCAACTTGAGTAGCAGTTTAGTCTGTTGTCCACTATTGTGAACCCACGTTAGCCTGGCACACTTTCTAGCAACAAAATCTTGAATCCAAAGATTGATGGGCATTGTATGGTAGTCACTACTCGAGGAGGTAAAAAGACCATTGATCCACTATGCCGTCTGAGGTTGAAATTATGGGAGAAAAAGAAGCAGATGAGATTGAGGTTACTGGAGAGTCGAATAATGCTACAGAGAAGGAAGCAGAGGTGGCCCAAAAAGTAGTTCCCATGCATAGACCTCCACCTCCATTCCCATAAAGATTGGTGAAGAAGACCGAAGAAGGAAAATACTGCAAGTTCATAACTATGTTGGAACAGTTTTCCATCAATGTTCTTTTGATAGAACCTTTGGAGCAAATGCCTAGGTAGGTGAAATTTATGAAAGACTTGGTGACCAAAAATAGGGCCGTTAATTTTGAGAATGATGAGAGGTTGCAACATTGCAGTGCTAATGCTACTAGGTCACTTGCCCAAAAAAAGCGGATCCTGGAGCTTTCTCTATTCCTTGTAACACCGGGATTTTGTACTTTTCAAAAGTTTTGTGTGATTTCCGTGCTAGCATCAACTTGATGTCGTTGTCCATATATAAGAAGTTGGGTTTAGGGGCTCTAAAGCAGACTGCGATGCGTCTACTCAGGGGCGATAGAAGTGTGAAGAATCCCATTGGTTTTCTTCAAGATGTCCTTGTGAAAATTGGAGTCGTTCATTTTTTTGGTGGATTTGGTGATACTTGATGGTGAGGTTGATTTTGAGGTTCCCACCATCTTAGGGAGACCATTCCTTGCTACTGGCATGCCTTAGTCGATATGGAGAGAGGGCAGATGAAGTTTCAACTGAATATTGAGGAGGTAAATATTAATATATATAGGTCTATGAAGCAGGAAATCGATCTCAAATAGGTATAAGTGGTGAATCATATTATGGAGTTAGGTTCTGATGTGTCTATTGAAGATAGGTTGGGTGTTGATGCACTGGCAGCGATAATGATGAATTTTCATGGTGATGGTATTGAAGACTATGATGAATTAGTTGACGCATTTGATAGGTTCGAATTCCATTTCAAACCAAAAAGATTGGAGTTAGAATATGAAGAATTGCGACTCTCCACCTGCAAAACCGTCTCTAGAAGAGCCTCCAAAATTGGAGCTCAAGGCTCTACCATCTCATTTAAGATATGTATTCTTGGGAGAGATAGCACTTTACCGGTAATCATTGTTGTAGATTTGATTAGGAAACAAGTAGAGGCATTAGTTTCTGTATTGAAGAGGTTCAAGCGGGCTATTGGATGGACTATTGTGGACATTTTTGGGATTCGTCCTGGCATTTTTTCTCATAAAATACAACTCATGTCGGACAGCAAGCCAAGTATTGAGCACCAAAGGATACTTAATCCAACTATGCAAGAGGTAGTGAAAAAGGTAATTATTAAGTGGCTCGATTCTGGAGTCATATATCCTATTACAGATAGTAGTTGGGTCTATCATATCCAGTGTGTACCCAAGAATGGTGGAATTACTGTGGTTCCTAATGTGAAAAATAAGCTTGTTCCGATGAGGCCAATGACTGGATAGAGAGTATGCATGGACTACCGCAAGCTAAATGCCTGGACATAAAAAGATCATTTCCAGATGTCGTTCATGGACCAGATGCTTGATCATTTACTCCTAAGGGTTGGTATTGTTTTCTAAATGGGTATTCGAGCTACAATCAAATCTCCATAGCTCTGAAAGATCAAGAGAAAACCACATTTACTTGTCCATATGGGACTTTTGCCTTCAAAAAGATGTCATTTGGGTTATGTAATGCTCCTGTGACTTTTTAGAGGTGTATGATGTCGATATTTTTAGATATGGTGGAGGACACGACTGATGTATTTATGGATGATTTCTCTATAGTAGGTGACTCATTTGATGGTTTTCTGATACATCTGGCCGATGTAGTTAAACGATGTGAAGAGTGCAATCTTGTGCTCAATTGGGAAAAGAGCCACTTCATGGTGAAGAGAGTTTAGTTCTGGGTCATCGAATTTCTGACAAAGGTATTGAGGTTGATAGAGCCAAAGTTGAGGCAATAAAAAAGCTTCCACCACTTATCTCTATTAAAGGTGTTAGAAGTTTTCTTGGGCATGTAGGTTTTTACTGCAGGTTCATCAAAGATTTCTCTAACATTGCACAACTATTGTGCAAACTACTCGAAAAGGAGTGTAAGTTTGATTTTGATGATGCTTTTCTGAGAGCATTTGGAGAGTTGAAAAAAGGTTAGTATCAATACCTTTCATTATTTCACCGGATTGGGGGCAACTGTTAGAAGTAATGTGTGATACGAGTGGGGTGGCGCTTAGTGTGGTATTGAGACAGAGGCGAGAGAATATTTTTCATCTGATTTACTATGCCAGCAAAGCTCCGAATGTGGCTCAAAAGAACTATACTATCACTGAACATGAAATCCTTGCTGTGGTTTTCACATTCGATAAATTTTGATCCTACTTGCTTGGTACTAAGGTCATAGTGCATACTGACCATTCTTCATTGAGGTATCTGATGGCTATAAAGGATGCAAAACTGAGGTTGATTAGATGGCTATTGTTGCTGAAAGAGTTCGATTTTGAGGTGAAGTATAGAAAGGGAACAGAAATTAGGTTACCGACCATTTTTCCAAATTGGAAGAGGAAGTTATGCCCAAGTTAGGAGATGGGGCTGAGATTAATGATGTGTGGGTATTACTGGCCTACCATCCACGAAGATTCTCATGATTTCGCCAAGTCTTGTGACCGCTGCCAAAGAGAAGGAGGAATTTCGATGAAGCAAGACCTACATATGAATCCGATATTGGTGATTGGGTTATTTGATGTGTGGGGCCTTGACTTCATGGGTCTATTTGTAAGTTCACTTGGGATGAAGTATATTCTTGTTGCGGTTGACTATGTATCGAAATGGGTGGAAGCAATTGCACTTTCAAACAATGAGGGAAAGAGTGTCACCGCATTCCTTAAAAAGAGTATCTTCTTCAGATTTGTTACACCTAGGGTAATTATCAGTGATGGAGGTTCTCACTTTTGTAATATGTTGTTGAAGGTGTTCCTAGAGAAATATGGAGTTCGTCACAATGTAGCTACTCCTCACCATCCGTAGTCTAGTGGGCAAGTTGAGGTATCAAAAAAAGAGATAAAGAAATCCTTGCAAAGACTGTGAATGCCAACATAATTGATTGGTCAAGAAGGCTTGATGATCCTTTATGGGCCTATAACACCGCATTTAAGACTCATATAGGTATGTCCCCCTACGAACTTGTACATGAGAAGTCATGTCATTTGCCTGTAGAGCTAGAGCTTAAAGCAATGTGGGCGTTAAAGAAGTTGAATTTGGATTGGGGCACCACATCGAGTCAAAGACTGAATGACATGAATGAGCTTGATGAGTTACGCATAAAAGCATACGAAAGTTCATCCTTGTACAATGAGAAGATAAAGAAGTATCATGATCAAATGATTGAAAACTGTGAATTTGTTGTGGGGATCTGGTACTTTTATTCTACTCAAGGTTGCGCTTGTTTCCTGGGAAGCTCAAGTCCAAGTGGACCAGGCCATTCAGAGTCACGCAAGTATTTCCACATGGAGCGGTCGAGCTTTCGAACAAGGAGGGAATGAGGTTCAAAGTGTATGGGCAGAGGATCAAGGTCTACATAGGGAAATCGGAGAGTGTGCAGGAAGTGATTGAGAGCTATTATCTTGATGAAGCCTATGTAATCAAGCGTTTTGCTGCGTGCCGCGACGTTAAATCAAGCATTGCTTGGGAGGCAACCCAAAATGTACAATCTAACCAACTCTAGGTTTTTCTTTTCGATATAGGAGTTTTCTGCTTTCTTTTTTATTTTTGTAACTCTTCATATTAGTGTTTATTTTTATGTTTTAGTGTTGGCTAAATATAGAATATGGTTCGTGTCTAAAAAGTGTCTATAAAATGTTAAAAGAAAGTCCTAATGGTTGCTATGTGTGCGAGGACGAAAAGAAAAAATCTGCAGAAAATAGTTGTGCAGTGGTCTATGGACTCCATCGACGGTTTGTTGGTCAATACATGGACTGTGGATGGCGTCCTTAGATCCCAAGTAATTTTTCTAATTTTTCTAAGTGTCAAAGTGACCTACGGACCAAACATACAGTCCATAGGTCAACAAACGGATCGTCAACGGGGTCTCGTGGGTCCAACCTGGGGTTATGCCTGACCCAACCTAGATCCTTATTTTGTAAAACCTTTCATTATTAAAACCATCCCCCACTTCCAAAATTCTCTCCCAACCATTTTTCAACCCTTTAAATACCCACAATCATAAATCAATCCCCGAATCACTCCCAAATATCCCATATCAATCCTCCATCTCCCTTTCCTCTCCCTAATCATATCCATTTTCTTCCCCAACGATTCCAAGGCCTGGGTTCGGTGTCGAATGCTAGCAAAGGTTCAAAGATCTTCATTGCACTAACACACTCACCAACTTTGATTACTTGTAAGGTAAACGATTTCAACCCAACTTTGAATTCACTATTCATTATTCAAATCATGAAATCACGAAGTTGAAACTTCACCTTGGGTTGTTAATCTCCTATTTGAATGTCAAATTATAGTTAGAAATACCCTTTGATTGAGAGTGTGTGAGTGTGTTATCAATTAAAACCGAATAAATCGATTAATAGGTCTAAATTGGAAGTGTTGACTTAGGGTTGTTCAATTGTTTTGTGTAATGTAAATAAAATTGACTGATCACAACCCCAAAAATGATGAACTACCAAAATATATATTGAAATGCATGTTTAGTTCTAGTTTGATTATGTGTTTGTTGAATTATGGCATTAAGTGTAAGTTCAAAAATCTGAACCCTGGCAGATAAATGACCCACGACTCAAGCCCACAGATCGTAGGTCAACCTACAGACGTAGGTTGATGTCCATGGATCAGTGACACAAATAAAATTTCTCAAGTGTAGAACCATGGTGTGGACTACGGTCCGTCGTTCCATCAATGGACCATTCTGCACATCTGTGGTTCCACCATATGAGACCTAAAAATGGGACCTCTGACCTACGGAGGGGACCCATGGACCGTCGTTCCATCAACAGACCGTAGGTCAACATTTCAACTACAGCCTAGAATTTTTTTATATTTTTTGTTTCAAATCGAGTCTTGTTCTAAAATTATTTTTTGGGTCTTTTTAAGTTGTTTTGGTACTAACTTAGCTTCCATAGGTAACATGGCTCCAAAGCAAGCTCTAACCTACGCACGAGGGACCAAGTACAAGTTAGTCGCCCCCTCCCGACTATGATAGAGGCGGAAAAGTGATACGGATTACATCCCACCTGCCACCAGGGTCTCTACCACGGTTCACTGCACTACTAGGAACAAAGCTCAGCAGGTTAGCTCCGACGAGGTCACTACCACCAATCAGAGAAGGGTCCATACAAATCAGAGCATAGGCTGGCTCAGAGTCACAGTCTGGCTCTAGTCCTAGCAGCAGCACCGCTTCTTCATCTGAGGCCGATAACTCAGGTGACAGTGTGGTACCTACCAGAGTTGCGCCTCCCTCAGGGCTGATGAGTTGAACAAATGGTGTGTCCCTATCCAGCATCAGATATATGAGAATGGCACGATGATAAATGAGCACCGACGGATGGCCAGGATCGTGACTGAGGAGCGCATGGTCTTTATCGGCAGCCTCCACACCGCACAAGGTATTGATGAGCTCTTTTTGAGACACCGATGCGAGGGGATAGCATGGAACCCCAGGAAATACAACGAGGAGATTGCTAGAGAGTTCTATGCTTCTTATGCTGCCACCGTCAGAAACTCCATCACTAAACGGGCCAAACTCGCAGCTTTGCCTCCACTTTAGTCCACTTTGGTGCGGGGGTTCCCAGTAGACATCTGAGAGGTCACCATTCGCAGGTTTTTATATGGACCAACCCATAATATGCCTATAAATGTAGCAGAGTATGACTACCGGATGGGCATCATTCAGAGTGGGGTGTTTTAGAGGAATTCGGAGATAAGGGAAACACAGTTGAGATGGTTAGCGTGTCATATTGTCAAGGATGGGGAGCGTGCTGAGTGGGTTAGAACTCCTAGCCTGGGTATTAGGAAGGCTACATTGAGCTTCACTAGGAAGTTCTTCTGGTTATTGGAGCAGAATAGACTATCCCCGACTCAGGTGGACAATGTGGTTACATGAGACCGGGACGTGATGATTGCAGCCATTCTAGCATGTTTTGAAATCGACTTTGCCCGCATCTTGATAGCTGAGATCCACGAGAGGGCCTCCAAAACCACCACCACACTACCCTTCCCATGTCTCATTTTCCACCTCTACAGGGATACTTGTGTTCCTGTTTGGCATTGTAATCGATTTCTTGATGGAACAAAGACTATGTACATCCACCTCATTCGAGGTGATGCCAACCTTGCTTCACCTCAGAGAGCCACAAGTTGAGGTACCGCCTTTGGGTGATGATCTTGTTGTAGATGTTGAGCAGAAGCAGGCTGATAACACTGCCATTCCCGCCCCTACAGCGGATGCCGAAGCTCCACCTTCTGCGGCCACTAATAAGGCCACTAGCTCATCCCGAGCCACTCCCTCTTCAGAGTCCACTGTCGTTCCTTTGGCAAGAGTCCAAAAGTTGGAGACCCATATGTCCATCTTTCTGCAGCATATGAAGTCGTGGATGCAACACTCTATTGTGGAGTCTGACGCGAGGATGGAGCAGATGATGGATTGGAAGATTCAGATCATTCATAAGCACCTGGATGCTTTCGAGTTGAGAGTCCTGGAGAGACTCGCCTCTACCATCGATGTGACCGCATTCCAGATGGAGTTGGCTAGCCTCTGTTCTGATGTTGCTTCACTCCTAGCCCCTACTGAGACTAAGCCTAAGTTGGCTCATGTGGTACCAGATGATGAGGTGGTGATGACTGCTCTTTTCGGTGATACTATTCCACCACCAGACTCTTCTCGTGCTGAGGGGAGGCGCCACCACTCTGATAACACTTACAACACTGAGGAGGCTTGACGACTAATGAAGAAGGAGCACCAGCAGTTGGAGATATCTATGAGAGAGTCTTTACTTGATGAGGAGAGGAAACAGCAGTGGGCCCGCAAGATAGATGTTGGCCCATTTGGCATTTTGAGCACTACTGAGGGTGCTACGTAAGTTGATGGGGGTGCTACTGATGGCGTTCCTAGTATTGATCTAGCGGGATCTAGGAAACAGGACCCACCCATTTCTTGAGAGGTCTTCGATGCATATGGGTCACAGGTTTGCTTCACCCTATGCTTTACTTTTAATTTTTGTGCATTGAGGGCAATTGCACTTTATTTTTTTGGGGTTGGGGTAAATGGATTGTGAGTGATAGGGCGAAGTCTGAGTAACCCATCTGATAATCCTCTTTTGGGGTTTTCTTGCCTGTGTTTTTTTCCCAAAGGACTATTTACTTTTATGTTGAACCAGCATGCTTAGGAATGTATGTGTAGAAGTAAGTAGAAGAATAAAATCATGATGGCATAAAGAGCATGAATTGATACTCGTCCAACAGTTTTGAAATGTTCTAGATGTATAGGCTTAATGAGGTGAATGTGTTGGATCTCAATATGACCTCATGACTTAAGCTAAAACTTGAATTGGGTATTCTAAAAACCTAATAATGAAACAACGTGCCAAGTGTGTGAGAAAACTTTGAATGTTTATAGAGTATGTGCAAATCTAGAACTTGCCCCGTTGGTCCTGCTAAGATAATCTAGGCTAGAAGTTAGGAAATGATCATAGACCCTTGTTCAAATAAGTCCACTCAAGCCTAAATGCTTCAACCAAAATAAATAAATGTTCCCTTTGATCCAAATGTTTGAGCCTAATGTATATCACTTCTTTCAATACACCTAACTCACTTTTCCTAAATTAAATTGCCTTGGTCCCGGTCCCTCCTTGGACATGTGCACCTTGACATCGGTCAAAATCCTAAGTTTAGGGTGGCTAATTCAAAAAGTTACCTTGATCTTGGCCCTGGTCCGACATCGGATATTGTGCACCTCAACTCATGCAAAATACATAAGTTGAGGGTGGCTATGAAAAAGGAAACCGAAAGAAATGGGTATGAAAAAAGTTTGTATAAAAGAAAGAAAGAAAAACAAAAGAAGATGTGACTTTGTTCAAAAGAAAAAAAAGATGAATTACAAAATTGTTGAAAGAATCAAAGAAAATTAAAGTGAAATAAAAAGAAGAAAGTGAAAAATTCGAGTTATAAAGTCAAAAGTCACATATGTGCGAAAGAGATTCAATCGAAAGAGCAGAAAAGTTAAAGATGTCAAGAAGTGGTTGAGACAAGAGGTAAAAAGCTAGTGTAATGTCAAAGAGGGCAGAAAGTCACTAAATAGTACAAAAATGTACCCTAACTGAACCTGAGCCTACGTTACAAGCTAATAAGGTCCTATAGTGATCCTAGCGACTAATTTGGAGAGTCTAAGCAGTGAAAATAAGGGCAAGCCTATGGTATTGAGCACTAATTGTACTTCAAGTCACTTTTGAGTGTGAGTGTTGAATGAATCCTTAAACTTGAAATTCATATCTATTGTGTGTGAATAAAGTTTTCATTTTAAGTGAGGGCACTAGTTACATTGTTGGAGAATTGATATTGTGGTGATTGTGAAAGGTGTATGTTGTGATGCATATTGGTCGATCTATGTCATGTTTTGATCCGTATGAGTTAGCTTGTTGATTATAGATGAAAAGATTTGCACTAGTGTTATGGAATTGATTGGAAAATCCATGTGATTGCTTGAGTTTGTATATCTGCTTCTACATAATTGTCATTTAGGGTGCTAGTGTGTCGCTTGAGAACAAACAACACGTTTAAGTTGAGGGTGTTGATATACCGTGGGTTTATGGTATTTTTGATACGTTTCACTTAGAGTTTGTGTGGGTCATAGGCCATTTTATTATTATAAATAATGTTTTGTGTATAATTCTTGCAGGATATAGGCTTGGATGCGGTTGATGAAGATGCGAGCTAAAAAGTGCTAAAGTAGCCACCAACGGTGCCATCCACGTACCGTAGGTCTATTGACGGACCGTGGATGGCCAGTCGTAGGTCTTGGCCTGGGAAATGAGTTTCAGTAACTCAAACCATGGAGTGGCAGGACGGATTGTAGTCTAGTCTACGGACTGTAGGTGGTGCATCGTAGGTGGAACATCATGGAAGTCTGACTAGTGTGGAACAACGGACCAAGACGACGAATCGTAGGTTGACCCACGATCCGTCCTGCACGTCCATCATTGATGATGTTATAGTTGAAGGTTCCAATACCTGATGAAAGTTTCTAAGTGTTGAGCCACGAAGGGGACCTACGTACCGTAGGTTGACCCACGGTCCATAGGTCGAAGTGTCGTTTGAAACAGCGTCCTGCCAGTTATTTCCTTATTTTGTTTCCTATTTTATTTAGGATTTGATTTCTATAAATAAGAGTTATAAACCTCATTTTTGGGGTTAGACATTATTGTAAACTCTTAGTTTTTTGTGTTTTGGGAATTAACTTGCAAACTTTAGCAATTTAATTTCTGAACTTCATTTAATACAATTTTCACTTTGAATTTCAATTGAAGATTTCGGGTTTCATCAATTCGACTTGTAAGTTCATGAATTCGTCTTATCTAATTATGAATTGTGAACTCTCAAGCATGAGTAGCTAAATCCACAACTAGGGTTGTGGGAACCATGAGCAATTAACAAAGTATGAATAATAATTAAGTAATTCTTGAATAGTGTTTATGCATGTATTGTTATTGTTAATTCTTTAGCTTAGAAGTCTTTTTAACGGTGGCCAACGTTAGAACTCGCCTCGTTGCTACTTGCCGGACCAAGTAGGTAGTTAATAAGAAAAGAATTAACAATAGAGATTTAGTGAATGCTATCTAATAGTCTAATGTCAATTGGAGCGAAGGTGAAAACTAAGTCATACATTGATGTGATGTTTAATCTGGGGTAAAGGTAAGGGTTAGTAACGCATACACCTGTAGCCAAACCAATGTGCGAGGTGGTATTCCCTACTTGGAGGATAAATTAATTAGGGATACCTAACTTACCAACGTTGCATGTAGAACGCTAGGAGAGGATTACTATTATTTGGATTATTGTGTTAAGAGCTTCTGGGGAACACATATACCCTAGTTTCTTTCTCATATTGATAACTCAAAGTTGAATCTTGCTTACTTGTTACTTAATTAACAATCCATTACTTACTTACAAACCCCCCCCCCCTTTCGGCTACCTCTCTTGGAAATAGTTTGACTAAACAAATATAATAGTGAGTTAAGTTTAAGTCTAAATCATATTCCTCGTGGGATCAAGCCTAACCTACAAGTTGGGTTTTTTATTTGACAATGATCGCTTATAATTCTTTAGGGAGGTGTAATTTGAGTGTATCAGAAGGTCATAGCTCTAGATATTCTTTCCATCCGGGTTCCACCAAGATGTATCGTGACTTGAGAGAACTTTATTGATGGAGTAGTATGAAGAGGGGCATTGCAGAGTTCGTTCCTAAGTGTTTGAATTGCCAACAAGTCAAGGTAGAATACGAGAGGCCTGGTGGTATGGCTCAAAATATAGATCTTCCGAAATTGAAGTGGGAGATGATCAATTTGAATTTTATTATTGGTTTACCACGGTCTCGTGGGCAACATGATTTATTTGGGTGATTGTAGATCGGATGACTAAATCAGCTCATTTCTTACCGATAAAGACTACTTTTTCAGCATGGGATTATGCCAAGTTGTATATTCAAGAGATAGTCAGACTTCATGGAGTTCTGGTCTCCATCATTTAAGATAGAGGTGCGCAATTTTTCGCATAATTTTGGAAGGCTTTCCAGAAAGGCTTGGGTTGGAAGGTAAATTTGAGTATTGCTTTCCATCCTCAGTGTGATGGTCAAGCAGAGCACACAATTCAGACTTTAGAGGATATGTTGAGGGCATGTGTGATCGATTTCATGGGTAATTGGGATTATCACTTACATCTCATTGAGTTTGCTTACAACAACAGTTACCATTTTACCATCCAGATGTATGAGGCTCTTTATGGGAGAAGATGTAGATCTCTTATTGGTGTAACACTCCGAAAAACTAATGAACTAAGCTAGAGCCTAATATGTAGTCTTGTAGCCTAAATGGGGTGGAACGTAAAGATTGGAGTCGTAAAATAACCTCCCTTAGTTAGTGCAAGTATATTTGGACTTAAACGTCAACGCATGACCCCCCCCCCCCATGGACCAACTAAGGGTCCTTGAGGAGGACCTTGATGGCAACCAAAAAGCTGCCAAGAGGCAGCGACCCACGAAATGGGTACCCACGAGCCATGGGTGGACTCACACCCCGTAGGTGGGGGTCGTGGGTCAAGGCTAGACCTCCCCCAATTCTCCAAAGTCTCAGTTGCAAACTACGAACATATAGTAAGGTTCGTGGACTCACTCACGCCTCGTGGGTGAGGTCTCATGAGTGAGGGTTGGGGGTTGGCCAAGATGAGGACTGCAGACCCAACCCACGAGTGACCAGTACGGTCCGTGGGTCCATCCACGCCCCGTGGGTGGGGGTTCATGGATGAGGCGTGCAGAGCTGCCTTAGTTTCGACCTAAGGTGAGTCAAGTTAAGTAAATTATATTTTAATTATTAAAGGGTGGGGACAGTTAATAATGTTTATTTAGACATATATAAATACTTATTAACTATTAACCACCTTTTTTACACCTCATAACTCACAAGACTCAAATCATAACCAACTCCCCTCTCCAATATTTCTCTCTCTAAGACTCCATTGAAGAACAAGAACAACGTCAAGTTTAGGGTTCAAGGAGCAGCGTATTCTCTTCAATTTAGTGAGGAATCTACATAAGGTATGGTGGATTTTCATCTATGGGTAGTTTCCACCCATAGAGTCCCTTCAAAACTTTATTTCAAAGCTTTCAATTTCCCCAAAACCTAGGGTTCCAATCAAAGTCATGGGTTCTCTTTCAAAACGCTTTCAATTGTTGATTTATGGTTGATTATTGTTGATTATGGTTGATTATGGTGTATTATGGTTGAATTGATGATTAATTGTTGATTTATGATAAAAAAAAATCCCCCCAAGAACCCATGAATCCTCTATATTGCTAAATTGTGAATTCATGATATGGGTTGATCGATTATAGAAGTATGTCAATTGATCATGTTTATATTGATTGAGAAATTGAATTATTATATTCCCATATCTAGTGTATTAATTGTAAATGCTTGGGTTGAGATTGCTTCATAGCCTTGAAGGGCAAATTGTTAGGGTTTGTACATGTTGATGAGAATTATGTATGAGCTTATGATTCACTTATAAATTGAAGATCCTATGACTAATGTGTAATTGTGGTATTGTTGAAAGATCATTATCCCCTTACCCTTACATATGACTATGCATGAATTGTCTAGGACTATAATAATGTTGTTGTGTTGATTGAAAGGCTATTCTCATGAAACACTATGAACATGATGTGAAAGGTTTACTCATATATTAATGATTCTAAGGTTGAAAGACCATTCTAACCTAATGAATCCATGAGCTACCATGATACCATATTGGTTTGATTGCTAGGGGATTCTTTCATGAACATGAACTTAAGTGAAGACATAACATGAATATTAAAGGGAATTTTGCTTAGCACCGAGTGGATACGAGTATGAGATGGAAGCTTTTACACCAGTTAGTACAGCTTCCCAATGGGTTCCTTCTACGTTAGTTAGTCCGGGTTCCTAAAATAGTTATCTCATGAGATGGAAACCTTATACCTCAGTTAGTCTAGGTTTCTAGTAGCAATCTCCTTATCCCGTAACTATGTGCCCACATAGGTCTTTAGCTAGTGGATCCACCTAAGCTAACAAACTAATTCTATCTTAGACAAATAGGACACCTCTTTTCGGTGTGGGGGAATGACATCGGATTCCATGTAGCTCACATGGTCTATGTCGGTTAAGGAGATTTCCCTACAAGACAAGAACATGAACTATAAGATGAACATAAATAAGAAACATGAACTATGAACAAGAATATGAGTTATGTACTATGGTTCCTCAAGAGGATTCTACTTATTATGAATGGGGGTATGAGACTTCATTCATGCATTGCACAAGTAGACTTTCAGAGTGATTGTGGTATGTTATTTTATGGCATGATTCTTTATGAGTTAATGCATGCTTTACATGAACCATGAATATGAACATGAACTATACTTATGACTTCTTAATGAGGTTTTCCCAGTATGAGTGGCGGTATGGGACTTCACTTATACATTGCACAAGTAGACTTAAAAAGTGGTTATGGTGTGGTTTCCTTATGCCATGAAGATATATGAATTTATGTATGCATGATATGAATTGTTGCTAAGAGTAACTTTACTTATTACAAGCTATGAACATAAATGTATCCTTGCCTATGAGTGTTGACTATGGATGAGATCAAGGTATGTTATGCATGATTATGGTAGTTTAGGGTTGCTTATGAGATGGATTGACTATGTAAGTACACTAGTGTGCATGATGATTCTTAAACTTGACAAAGTGCATGATTTTAACTAAATGTTCCTTTTTACATGATTTAAGAATCTTTATGCATGGCTTCCATACTTGGTACAATTTTTGTGCTAACCCATATTTTCTACATTTCTATAAATGTAGGTTCTGATCGTTGAGGTATACTTCTCCTTTTGAGTAGAGCTTGGATTGACTATTCTCCACACTCGGTGAGTCCTCATGGTTTGAGGACAAGACTAATTCATTTCTACTTTCCTTTCATATATTCTACTTTGAGACTTTATTATAAAAGGGTTGTGACCCTATTGACCCTCGATTATAGTAGATGCTTAATGAGACAATGTCTAAACTTCTATTTATGGTATGAAAAGACTTCAATTGTAAAAAAATGTTAAATTTCACGTCATTTCTATTACTTATGTTTATGATTATGCTAAGGGCTTGTATGAGACCCCTTTGGGGTCGAGTTCACCATGTTACATCTAGGGGGACCCCTAGGTCGTCACAATTGGATGGTTTGAGGTTGGTCAAGCTGGGTTGATAGGACTAGATTTGGTTCATCAAACTACGGAGAAAGTGAAGATTATTCAAGAGAAGTTGAACATAGCGCAGAGTCGTCAGAAATCCTATATTGATGTTAGGAGAAGAGACTTAGAGTTTGAAGTAGATGATTAGTTTTACTTGAAGGTTTTAGCTATGAAGGGTTCTATGAGGTTAGGCAAGAAGGGGAAGCTTAGTTCCCGGTATATTGGTCCTTATAGGATATCCAAAATGATTGGTAATGTAGCCTATGAATTGGAGCTACCCTCAGAGTTAGCAATGGTTCATCCAGTATTTCACATTTCCATGTTGAAGAAGTGTATGGGCGATCCTTCCCTTATTAGACCGACTGAAGACATTGGTACTAAGGATAGCTTATCTTACGAGGAGATTTCCATTCATATTCTAGATCGCTACGTTCGCAAGTTGAGAATCAAGGAAGTAGCATCAGTCAAGGTCTTATAAAGGAATCAGTTTATTGAGGAAGCTACTTGGGAGGCTGAGGAGGATATGAAGAAGGGATACCCACATCTCTTTGAGTCCGGAGAAATTATAAATTAAGGTACTAACCCTTTTCTTGGAATTTATTTTAGTTGAAATGTTGTGTTACTTTGCATATTGAGTGTTTGAGCTAGATGTTAGATATTACCACCCTTAGTCTACTTAGAGTAATCTCATTTGAGGAAGAATATTCCCAAGGGGGAGATATTGTAACACTTCGGTATTTGAAAGACCTAAAAATGGAAAGAACTAAATTGGAAATAGCAAAATCTAAAATTTTGCAAGTTATGCATAAGTTATGAGTTTTGGGTCAACTTCAAACGATCATAAATTTCAGTGTATGATGAGTAAGGTGGACAATAGATATCAAATGAAAGGTCTTGGAATCCTCTTTCCAATGCCACCGAGTTTGCTAATTTTTGAGCTCATATAAGGGAGATAGGCCCGTTTGAAGTCAGGCTGTCCATTTAAGGAAAGTTACCCAAAAATATGAAGGGTATTTAGGTCTTTTCTTTGACCAATCAGCTAAAACCATTTTTAGTAAATAATTTGGGGTCTAAACTGATTTGGCTCAGTTTTACAAATCCTAATCTACGCTAAGGTTTTGAGAGAAGTTTAAGAAGAGGAGAAAAGGAAAAAAGTCAAGGTGTTCTTCTAGTTTTCTTGCGAATCAAAGGTTTTTTCGCCAAGGGTTTAATCCCCAAGAGGTAAGTGAGTTCTCATAGTGTTGGGTTCACTCACCCAAACACCAATCATACTATTTTCAGTGCAAATTTGTTCTTAAAGTTGAAGGATTTGAATTCTTGTTGAGTTTTCTTGAAATACCTTTAATAATCTTGATTGTTGGATTTTGATGAGTTCTTGAGATAAGTGGTAGTGTTTTGAGGGTTGTTTCAAGTAGATTATCGTGTACATACGTTGAGTATTCGATTCTAATTAGTGATTGAGGAAAAAACCATGTGAGTGGAAATGTAGAAAAGGTGAATGTAGTAAACTACCTAACTAGAATCCCACCACCACCAGTTGAGGAATGCTACTATGAGGAGGATGTGTATGAGTAAATGATCATATGGGAGGTTTCTGAGCTAACACCCAAGGTTCCAACTCGAATAATTGGCACCGAGGTTAAGGAAACCAATGTTGGAACTATGGAAACTACAATTGGGAGGGAAACTATGTATGGGATGGGAACTACGATCATGATAACAACTACAACAGGAACAACTATGGCAACATAATTGAGAGAGTTGGACCCTATGTTCCACCTGGGAATATGGAATCTGGCAATAGAGAGCTTGGGGGTAGTATGTCACGCATTGAAGATATGATGCAAAAGATGATGCAGAGGTTTGATGCAACTGATGAGAATATGAAAGAGATGTGAACTGACTTGTCTAGAATCAGTCAAAAAGTTGATGCCCAAGCAGTGTCGATCAAGAAACTTAAGCAACAATTTAGTCAGTTGTCCACTACTATGAACCCACATCAGCCTGGCACACTTCCTAGAAACACCATCCAGAATCCAAAGAATGATGGGCATTGTATGACAGTCACTACTCAAGGAGGTAAACCAACCATTGATCCCCTATGCCATCTGAGGTTGAAATTGTGGGAGAACAAGATACATATGAGATTGAGGTTACTGGAGAGTCGAACAATGCTACAGAGAAGAAAATAGAGGTGACCCAAAAAGTTGTTCCCATGCCTAGACCTCCACCTCCATTCCCACAGAGATTGGTGAAGTAGACCGAAGAAGGAAAATACCGCAGGTTCATAACTATGTTGAAACAACTTTCCATCAATGTTCCGTTGATAGAGGCTTTGGAGCAAATATATGGGTAGGTGAAATTTATGAAAGACTTGGGGACCAAGAAAAGGGCCATCAGTTTTGTGAATAATCAGACGTTGCAACATTGCAGTGCTATTTTTACTAGGTCACTTGTTCAAAAGAAAGAAGATCTTGGAGCTTTCACTATTCCTTGTACCATCGGAATTTTCCACTTTGCAAAAGCTTTGTGTGATTTGCGTGCTAGCATCAACTTGATGTTGTTGTCCATATATAAAAAGTTGGGTTTAAGGGCTCCAAAACAAACTGCAATGCGTCTACTCATGGCCGATAGAACTGTGAAGAAGCCTATTGGTATTCTCCAAGATGTCCTTGTAAAAATTGGAGTCGTTTATTTTCTGGTGGATTTGGTGATACTTGATTGTGAGGTTGATTTTGAGGTTCCCATCATCTTAGGGAGACCATTCCTTGCTACTGGGTATGCCTTAGTCGATATGGAGAGAGGGCAGATGAAGTTTCGACTAAATAATGAGGAGGTAACTTTTAATATATGTAGGTCTATGAAGCAGGAAAGTGATCTCAAGTTTGTATCAGTGGTGCATCATATTATGGAATGAGGTTCTGATATGTCTATTAAAGAAAGGTTGGGTGTTGACGCACTGGCAGCGGTAATGATGAATTTTGATGGTGATGGTATTGAAGACTATGATGAATTAGTTGCCGCACTTGATAGGTTCAAATTCCATTCCAAACCAAAAAGATTGGAGTTAGATATGACGAATCGCGACTCTCCACCTACAAAAACATCTGTTGAAGAGCCTCCAAAATTGGAGCTCAAGGCTCTACCATCTCATTTAAGGTATGTATTCTTGGGGAGAGATACCACTTTACCGGTAAACATTATTTTAGATTTGAGTGGGGAACAAGTAGAGGCATTAGTTTCTGTGTTGAAGAGGTTCAAGCGAGCTATTGGATGGACTATTGCAGACATTTTTGGGATTTTTCCTAGCATTTGTTCTAATAAAATCCAACTCATGTCGGACAGCAAGCCAAGTATTGAGCGCAAAAGGATACTTAATTCACATGTGCAAGAGGTAGTGAAAAAGGAAATTATTAAGTGGCTTGATGGTGGAGTCATATATCCCATTGCAGATAGTAGTTGGGTCTGTCATGTTTAGTGTGTACCCAAGAAAGGTGGAATTATTGTAGTTCCTAATGCAAAAAATAAGACTGTTCCGATGAGGCCTGTGACTGGATGGAGAGTGTGCATGGACTACCGCAAGCTAAATGCCTGGACAAAAAAAGATCTTCCCGATGCCATTCATGGACCAGATGCTGGATCGTCTCACTGGTAAGGGTTGGTATTGTTTTCTAGATGGGTATTCGGGCTACAATTAAATCTCCATAGCTCCGAAAGATCAAGAGAAAACCAACTTTACTTGTCCATATGGGACTTTCGTCTTCAAAAGGATGTCATTTAGGTTGTGTAATGCTCATGTTACTTTACATAGGTGTATGATGTCAATATTTTCAGATATGGTGGAGGACACGTTGAGGTACTTATGGATGATTTCTCTGTAGTAGGTGACTCGTTTGATGGTTGTCTGATACATCTGGCCGAGGTACTGAAACAATGTGAAGAGTGCAATCTTGTGCTCAATTGGGAAAGAGCCACTTCATGGTGATAGAGGGTATAGTTCTGGGTCATCGGATTTCTAATAAAGGTATTGAGGTTGATTGAGCCAAAGTTGAGGTAATAGAAAAGCTTCCACCACTTGTCTCTGTTAAGGGTGTTAGAAGTTTTCTTAGGCATGCATGTTTTTAGTAGAGGTTCATCAAAGATTTCTCTAAAATTGCACACCCATTGTGCAAAGCTCTCTAAAAGGAGTGTAAGTTTGATTTTGAAAATGCTTGTCTAAGAGCATTTGGAGAGTTGAAAGAAAGGTTAGTGTCAGCACCTATCATTATTTCACCGGATTGGGGGAAACCGTTTGAAGTAATGTGTAATGCGAGTGGAGTGGCGCTTGGTGTGGTATTGGGACAGAGGCGAGAGAAGATTCTTTATCTGATTTACTATGCCAACAAAGCTCTGAATATGGCTCAAAAGAACTATAATGTGAATGAACAGGAACTCATTGCTGTGGTTTTCGCATTAAAATTTTTCTATCCTACTTGCTTGGTACTAAGGTCATAGTGCATACTAACCATTCTGCATTAAGGTATCTGATGGCTAAAAAGGATGCAAAACCGAGGTTGATTAGATTGGTATTGTTGTTGTAAGAGTTAGATTTTGAGGTGAAGGATAGAAAGGGAACATAAATCAGGTTGCCAACCATTTGTCCATATTAGAGGAGGAAGCTATGCTCACGTTAGGAGATGGGATTGAGATTAATGATGCATTCCCAAACGACCAGGTATTGGTTGCTTCTCATGATCTTATCCGTTGGTTCGCAAATTTTTTTTGCAGATTCCACCGTGTATGGAATCTGTAGATCCCAGGTAAGTTTTCTAATTTTTCTAAGTGTCATAGTGACCTACGGACCAAACCTACAATTCGTAGGTCGACCCACGGACCATCGACAGGGTCTTGTGGGTCCAACCTGACCCGGACCCCTACTTTATAAAACCTTTAATTTTTAAAACCATCACCCACTTCTAAAATTTCCTCCCAACCATTTTTCAACCCTTCAAATACCCACAATCATAAATCAATCCCCCAATCACTCCCAAATCTCCCATATCAATCCTTCATCTCCCATATCTCTTTTTTCTCTCCCTAATCACATCAATTTTCTTCCCCAACGATTCTATGGTCAGGGTTCGATGTCAAAGGCTAACAAAGGTTCAAAGATATTCATTGCACTAATACACTCACCAACTTCGATTGCTTGTGTAAACGATTTGAACCCAACTTTGAATTCACTGTTCATTGTTCAAATCATGAAATCACGAAGTTGAAACTTCACCTTGGGTTGTTAATCTCCTATTTGAATGTCGAATTGCAGTTAGAAATACCTTTGGATTGAGAGTATGTGAGTGTGTTATAAATTAAAACCGCATAAATTGGTTAATAGGTCTAAATTGGAAGTTTTCACTTAGGGTTGTTCAATTGTTTTGTGTAAATGTGAATAAAATTGAATGATCACAACCCTAAGAATGATGAACTACCAAAATATATGTTGAAATGCATGTTTAGACCTAATTTGATTGCGTGTTTGTTGAATTATGGCATTAAGTGTCAGTTCAAAAATCTGAAACCTGGCACAACATTGACCCACGACCCCAACCCACAGACCGTAGGCCAACCTACGGACGGTAGGTCAAGGTCCACGGACTAGTAGCACACACAAAATTGCTTAAGTGTAGAACCACAGTATGGACTACGGTCCGTTGTTCCATCGATGGACTATTCTGCACATCTGAGGTTCAACCATCTAAGACCCAAAAATGGGAAATCTGACCTACGCAGGGGACCCACGGACCGTTGTTCCATCGACGGACTGTAGGTACCCACCGTGGGTCAACAGTTCAGCTACTGTCCAGAATTTTTTTATTTTTTGTATCGGATCGAGTCTTGTTCTAAAATTATTTTTTTGGTCTTTTTTTGTTGTTTTGGTACTAACTTAGCTTCCACAGGTAACATGGCTCTAAAGCAAGCTCTTACTTATGCACGAAGGATCAAGTCCTAGTCAGTTGCCCCCTACCGACGTATGATAGAGGCGGACAGTGATACAGATTACGTCCCACCTTCCATAAGGTTCTCTCCAACGCCCCCCGCACTACTAGGAACAAAGTTTAGCAGGTTAGCTACGACGAGGTCACTGCCATCTAGTCTGAGAAGGGGGCCATACAGATCGAAGCACAGACTGGCTCAGAGTCATAGTTTGGCTCTAGTCCTAACGACAGCACCTCTTTTTCATCTAAGGCCGATAGGTCAGGCGACAGTGCGGTACCTACCATAGTTGGGCATCTCCCTAAGGCTGATGAGCCGAACAGATGGTGTGTCCCTGTCCAACATCAGATATATCTGAATTGCACGATGATGAATGAGCACTAGCAAATGGCCAGGATTGTGACTGAGGAGCACATGGTCCTTACAAGCATCCTCCATACTACACCAGTTATTGATGAGCTCTTCCAGAGGCACCGATGCGAATGGATGGCACGGAACGAGGGGAAATACAGCGAGGAGATTGCTAGAGAGTTTTATGTTTCTTATGCTGCCATTGTCAGAAACTCCATCACTAAACGGGCCAAACTCGCAGCTCAGCCTCCACTTCAGTCCACTTTGGTACAGAGCTTTCCGGTAGACATCTCAGAGGTCACCATTCGCAAGTTTTTATATGGCCCAACCCACACTAGGCCTATAAATATAGCAGAGTATGACTATCGAATGGACATCATTTAGAGTGGGGCATTTCAGAGGAATGCCGAGAAGAGGGAGACATAGTTGAGGTGGTTGGCTCATCATATTGCCGAGGATGGGGAGCTCGCTGAGTGGTTTACGACTCCTAGCCTGGGTATTAGGAAGGCTACACTGAGCTTCACTGGGAAGTTCTTCTGGTTGTAGGAACGGAAAAGACTATCCCAGACTCAAGCGGACAATGTGGTTACATGGGACCAGGCTGTGATTATTGTAGCCATTCTAGCAGGTTTAGATATTGATTTTGCTCGCATCTTGATAGTTGAGATCTACGAGAGGGCCTTCAAGACCACCACCACACTGCCTTTCCCTTGTCTCATTTTCCACCTCTGCAGGGATGCTTCTGTTCTCATTTGGCATGGTGACCGGTTTCTTGATGCAACCAAGACTCTGGACATCAGTCTCATTCGATATGATGCCAACCTTAATGTACCTCAGAGAGAGCCACAGTTTAAGGTAACTCCTTTGGGTGATGATCTTGTTGCGGATGTTAAGCAGATCTCGGTTGATGACAATTCCATTCTGGCCCCTACATCAGTTGCCTAGGCTCCACCGTTTACGGCCACTAGTCAGGCCACTAGCTCATCCCGAGCCACTCCCTCTTCATGGTCCACTGTCATTCCTCTAGCCAGAGTCCATAAGTTGGAGACCTCGATGACCACCTTGCAACATTATATGAAGTCGTGGGTGCAGCACTCTATTGTGGAGTCTGAGGTAAGGATGGAGAAGATGATGGATCGAAAGATTCAGGTCATTCATAAGTGTTGATGCTATCGAGTTGAGATTCCTGGAGAAGCCCGCCCCTACCATCGATGAGACCGCGTTCCAGACAAAGTTGGCTAGCCTCCAAGCTAATGTTGTTTCACTCCTAGCCCCTACTGAAACTGAGTCTGAGTCTTCCCTTGTGGTATCGAATGATGAGGTGGTGATCACTACTCTTTTCGGCGATACTAGGCTACCACCAAACTCTTCCTCTGCTGAGGGGAAGCGCCACCGCTTCGACCACACTTACAAAACTGAGGAGGCTCGATGACTGAAGAAGAAGGAGCGCCAGTAGTTGGAGATAGCTACGAGAGAGTCTGTACTTGATGAGGAGAGGAGACAGCAGCGGGCCCGCGAGATAGATGTTGGCTCATCTGGCAGTTTGAGCACTACTAAGGGTGCTACGTTAGTTGATGGGGACGCTACTGATGGCTTTCCTAGTGTTGATCCAGCGGGTTCCGGGAAACCATACCCACCCATTTTTTTAGAGGTCTTCGATGCATATGCGCCACAGGTTTCCTTCAACCTATTATTTACTTTTGATTTTTGTGCATTGAGGGTAATTGCACTTTATTTTTTGGGGGGTGGGGTAAATGGATTGTGAGTGATAGGGTGAAGTCTGATTAACCCAACTCATAATCCTCCTTTGGAGTTTTCTTGCTTGTGTTTTTATCTCAAAGGATTATTTACTTTTATGTTGAACCGACATGCTTAGGAATGTATGTGTAGGAGTAAGTAGAAGAATGAAAGCATGATGGCATAAAGAGCATGAAATTGATACACGTCCAAAAGTTTTGAAATGTGCTAGATCTATAGGCTTAATAAGTTGAATGTGTTGGATCTCAATATGACATGATACGAAACTGATTTGACCTCATGACTTAAGCTAAAACTTGAACTAGGTAATCTAATAATCTGATAAAAAAAATGTGCCAAGGGTGTGTGAAAAAAGTTTGAATGTTCATACAATATGTGCCAATCTAGAACTTGCGTTGTTGGTCCTGCTATGATAATCTTGGCTAGAAGTTGGGAATTGATCATAGACCCTTGTTCAAATAAGTCCACTCAACCCTAAATGATTCAACCAAAAGAAATAAATGTTCCCTTTGATCCAAAAGTTTGAGTCTAATGTAGACCACTTCTTTGAATAAACTTAACACACCTTCCCTAAAATAATTGTGTTGGCCCCAGTCCCTCCTTGGACATGTGCACCTTGACTTAGGCCAAAAGCCTAAGTTAAGGGTGGCTAATTCAAAAAGTTACCTTGATCTTGGCCCTGGTCCGACATCGAATATTGTGCACCACAACTCATGCAAAATACATAAGTTGAGGGTGTCTATGAAAGAGGAAACTGAAAGAAATGGGTATGAAAAGAGTTTGTGTAAAAGAAAGAAAGAAAGAAAGAGAAGAAAAAAATAGAAGAAGATGTAACTTTGTTCAACAGAAAAAAAAGATGAATGACCAAATTGTTGAAAGAAACAAAGAAAAATAAAGTGAATGAAAAAAAAGAAAGTGAAAAATAAGAGCTATAAAGTCAAAAGTCACATATGTGCGAAAGAGATTCAAGGGAAAGAGCACAAAAGTTAAAGATGTCAAGAATTGGTTGAGACTAGAGGTAAAAAGGTAGCATAATGTCAAGGAGGGTAGAAAGTCACTAAGAAGTCCAAAAATGTACCCTACCTGAACCTGAGCCTACGTTACAAGCTAATAAAGTCCTATAGTGATCCTAGCAACTACTTTGGACTGTCTAAGCAGTAAAAATAAGGGCAAGCCTATGGTATTGAGCACTAACTGTACTTGAAGTCACTTCTGAGTGTGAGTGTTGAATGAATCCTAAAACTGAAATTCATATCTATTGTGTGTGAAAAGGATTTCTTTTTAAGTGAGGGAACTAGTTACATTATTGGAGAATTGATACTTTGGTGATTGTGAAAGGTGTATGTTGTGATGCATGTTGGTCGATCTATGTCATGTTTTGATCCGTATGAGTTAGCTTGTTGAGTCTAGATGAAAAGTTTTGCACTAATGTGAGGGAACTGATTGAAAAATCCATGTGATTGCTTGAGTTTGTATGTCTACTTCTACATAAGTGTCGTTTAGGGTGTTAGTGTGTCGCTTGAGGACAAACAACAAGTTTAAGTTGAGGATGTTGATGTTGATATACCGTATGTTTACGGTATTTTTGATACGTTTCACTTAGAATTTGTGAGGGTCATAGCCCATTTTGTTATTAGAAATAATGTTTTGTGTATAATTCTTGCTGGAAATAGTCTTGGATGCGGTTGATGAAGATGCGAGCTAAAAAGTGCTGAAGTAGCCACCAACGGTGCCATCCACAGACCGTAGGTCTATCGACAGACCGTGGATACCCAGTCGTAGGTCTAGTCCTGGGAGATGATTTTCAGTAACTCAAACCACGGAGTGCCAGGACCAACCGTAGTCCAGTCCACGGACCGTAGGTGGTGCATCGTAGGTGGAACATTAGGGAAGTCTGACAAGTGTTGAACCACGGAGCAACATGACGGACCGTAGGTCGACCCACAATCCGTCATGCACGTCCATCCATGATGATCTGATAGTTGAAGGTTCCATTACCTGATGAAAGTTCCTAAGATTTGAGCCACAAAGGGGACTTACCGACCGTAGGTCGATCTACGGTCCATAGGTCGAAGCGTCATTTGAAATCGCGTCATGCCAGTTATTTCCTTATTTCGTTTCCTATTTTATTTAGGATTTGTTTTATATAAATAGGAGTTATAAACCTCATTTTTGGGATAAGACATTATTGTAAACTTTTAGCTTTTGGTGTTTTGGGAATTAACTTGCAAAGTTTAGCAATTTGATTTTCGGATTTCGTTTAATACAATTTTCACGTCGAATTTCAATTGAAGATTTCGGGTTTTGATCAATTCTCCTTGTAATTTCATGAATTCTTCTTATCTAATTATGAATTGTGAACTCTCAAGCATGAGTAGCTAAATCCACAACTACAGTTGTGGGAACCATGAGCAATTAACAAAGTACGAATAATAATTAAGTAATTCTTGAATAGTGTTTATTCATGTATTGTTAATTCTTTTGCTTAGTAGTGTTTTTAACGGTGGCCAACGTTAGAACTCACCTCGTAGCTACTTGTTGGACCAAGGAGGTAGTTAAATCAGAAAAGAATTAACAACAGCAATTTAGTGGATGCTCTCTAATATCTAATGTCAATTGGAGCGAGGGTGAAAACTAAGTCATAGATTGATGTGATGTCTAATCTGGGGTAAAGGTAATGGTTAATAACGGATAGACCCGTTGCTGGACCAAGGTGCGAGATGGTATTCCCTACTTGGAGGACCAATCACTTAGGGATACCTAACTTTCCAACTTTGCATGTAGAGCACTAGGAAAGGATTACTATTATTAGGATTACTGCGTTAAGAGCTACCTTGTGGGGAACACATATACCCTAATTTCTTTCTCATATTAATAACTCAAAGTTGAATCTTACTTACTTGTTACTTAATCAACAATCCATTACTTACTTACAAAAACTGCCCCCCTTTTGGTTACTTGTCTCGAAATAGTATGACTAAACAGATATAATAGTGAGTTAAGTTTAAGTCTAAATCATATTACTCGTGGGATCAACCCTAACCTACAAATTGGGTTCTTTATTTGACAATGATGCTTATACTTCTTTAGGGAGGTGTAATTTGAGCGTATCAGAAGCTCATATCTCTAGAGATTCTATCCATCTGAGTTCCACAAAGATGTATCATGACTTGAGAGAAGTCTATTGGTGGAGTAGTATGAAGAGGGGAATTGCAGAGTTCGTTGCTAAGTGTCGAAATTGCCAATAAGTCAAGGTAAAATACCAGAGGCCTGGTAGTATGGCTCAGAATATAGATCTTTCGGAATGGAAGTGGGATATGATCAATATGGATTTTATTACTGGTTTACCACAGTCTCGCAGGCAGTATGATTCCATTTGGTTAATTGTAGATCAGATGACTAAATCAGCACATTTTTTACCGGTTAAGACTATTTTTTCAGCAGAGGATTATGCCAAGTTATATATTCAAGAGACAGTCACACTTCATGCAGTTCCGGTCTCCAT
Organism: Solanum verrucosum; assembly: GCF_900185275.1. Classification (NCBI taxonomy): domain Eukaryota; kingdom Viridiplantae; phylum Streptophyta; class Magnoliopsida; order Solanales; family Solanaceae; genus Solanum; species Solanum verrucosum. The sequence goes on from NW_026020353.1 coordinate 629,354, forward strand.
CATTTAAGATAGAGGTGCGCAATTCACCGCACAATTTTAGAAGTCTTTCCAGAGAGGTTTGGGTTCGAAGGTAAATTTGAGGACTGCTTTCCATCATCAGACTGATGGTCAAGCAGAGCATACAGTTCAGACTTTAGAGGATATGTTGAGGGTATGTGTGATCGATTTCAAGAGTAATTGGGATGATCACTTACCTCTCATTGAGTTTGCTTACAACAACAGTTACAATTTTAGCATACAGATGGCTCTTTATGAGGCTGTTTATGGAAGAAGATATAGATCTCCTATTGGATGGTTTGAGGTTGGTGAAGCTGGGTTTATAGGACCAGATTTGGTTCATCAAACTACGGAGAAAGTGAAGATTATTTAAGAAGGGTTGAAAACAGTGCATAGTCGTCAGAAATCCTATACTGATGTTAGGAGAAGAGACTTAGAGTTTGAAGTAGATGATTGGTTTTACTTGAAGGTTTCACCCATGAAGGGTGTTATGAGGTTAGGAAAGAAGGGGAAGCTTAGTCCCTAGTATATTGGTCCTTACAGGATATCCAAGAAGATTGGTAATGTAGCCTATGAATGGGAGCTACCCTCAGAGTTAGCAATGGTTCATCCGGTATTTTAGATTTCCTTGTTGAAAAAGTGTATGGGTGATCCTTCACAAATTATACCGACTGAAGACACTGGTATTAAGGATAGCTTATCTTACGAGGAGATTCCCATTCATATTCTAGATCACCAGGTTCGCAAGTTGAGAATCAAGGAGGTAGCGTCAGTTTAGGTCTTATAAAGGAATCAATTTAGTGAGGAAGCTACTTGGGATGCTGAGGAGGATATGAATAAGAGATACCCACATCTGTTTGAGTTAGGAGAAATTCCAAATTAAGGAACTACTCATTTTCTTGGCATTTATTTTAGTTGAAATGTTGTGTTACTTTGCATATTGAGTGTTTTAGATAGGTGTTAGATATTACCACCCTTAGTCTACTTAGAGTAATCTCATTCGAGGCAGAATGTTCCCAAGGGGGAGATATTGTAACACTTCGGTATTTGAAAGACCTAAAAATGGAAAGAACTAAATTGGAAATAGCAAAATCTAAAATTTTGCAAGTTATGCATAAGTTATGAGTTTTGGGTCAACTTCAAATGATCATAACTTTCAGTACCAGATGAGTAAGGTGGACAATAAGATATCAAATGAAAGGTATTAGAATCCTCTTTCTAATGCCACCGCGTTTGCTAATTTTCGAGCTCGTATAAGGAAGATAGGCCCATTTAAGTCTTTTCCTTACCCAATCAGCTAAAAAGATTTTTAGTAAATAATTAGGGGTTTAAACTGATTTGGCTCAGTTTTACAAATCCTAATTTACACTAGGTTTTTGAGAGAAGTTCAAGAAGAGAAGAAAAGGAGAAAAGTCAAGGTGTTCTTCAAGTTTTCTTGCGAATCGAAGGTTGTTTCGCCATGGGTTTAATCCCTAAACGCTATGTGAGTTCTCATAGAATTAGGTTCACTCATCCACACACCAATCATGTTATTTTCAGCACAAATTCGTTCTTAAAGTCGAAGGATTTGAGTTCTTGTTGAGTTTTCTTGAAATACCTTGAATAATCTTAATTGTTGGGATTATCTTGATTGTTGGGATTTTGATGAGTTCTTGAGATAAGTGTTATTGTTTTTAGGGTTGTTTCAAGTAGATTATCGTGTAAATACGTTGAGTATTCGATTCTAAGTGATTGGGGAAGAAACCATTTGATTCTAGTTGAATTAAGGTCAGAAAATGAGTAGAAATATTCGTCGAAATTGTTGGTGGCGCCGCGCGCCAACAGGGCTGGCGTGGCGCGCCAGTAGTGCACAAGAATGTGGTCTGTGAAGTACAGGGTCTGACGTCCTGCACCAGCAGTGAATCCGAGTTGTCTGCCCCCACCCTTTTTCCGTCGTTTTATCCGTCTAAGTTCTCCTAAAGTGTAACTTCACTCCCTATTGGTTCTAACTACTCTAAAATACTTGTAAACATCTAGAAATCATTCACAACGTAAATCATAACCTTGAATTCATAATTCAAATTTAAGGTAGATCTAAGAGTCAAGTCTTGAGAGTTCTTCGAGTCATTTTAAAAAGTCTTTTTACAAATTGTTTTAAACTTGTTTTGAGACTTGAGCATTAAGTTGAGGAAAAGTAAGAGTTGAGTTCATTTTCTTTAAAATGATATATGGTAACTAAGTATTCCCAAGAGAAATGTTTTTCGATTTAAGATGAGAGGAAACAATGATTTCCAAAGAACTCATGAACAGTTTTCAATATCATCTCTTTTTAGAGAAACCTTTTGAGTAATAATCTCAAAATTGAGGAAGAGGAAATGTTTTCTTTAAAACATAATGAGCTAAGTTATATTTTGGGATTAGTATTGAGCACCGATATGGGGGAGAGTTCTAACAACTCACATCCCCCATAAACCATGTAGCCAACGTGGGTAGAAAATGGTCATACTTTTAGATGATTCCTTTATTGCTTTTTAGCATAGACTAGTGGATCCACTTAGTTATGGAGTTCTATACCCCCGGCAAAGTATAGAACAGTTCTGGCAATATGGGCTAGACATTGTATTATCACATAGCTCATAGTGATGGTTGTCAGTTAGAGAATTTTCCAAACAGAGTTTATATTGTATTTTCTAATACATTGACTTCTGATCTACTATTTTAAACATTTTCTTTATAGTGCATTATTTCTATCGCTTTATATTGAATTGAGGTTGAGTTGAGTTGAGACTAGGTAAGTGTTTCTTCAGTTCCAGTTCAAGCCTACGTCTTGTTTTAGATTTCCCCTCACATGCTCGTACATTCCTTGTACTGACGCCATTTGGCTTGCATCTTGTATGATACAGATACAGGTAACCAAGATTAGTGTCCAACGTTTCGTTGATCCAGTTGATTTTCAGAGTATTGGTGAGCCTCCTTGCTTCCATAGGATCCCTTCTTATTTTTAGTTATTTCAGTTATTAGGATGATCGAGGGTCTTGTCCCGACATCCCTCATAGTATTAAAGGCTTCATAGATAGATAGACACTAATTCATGAGCCTTTTCATTTTCAGTTGTTCATGTTGAGACTTTAGTTACCTCTTTTGTCCAGTTGAATGTTTATTTAAACATTTCTGAGTTTAGATTTTGAGACATTTGAATTATAGTTTACTTTTTAAAGTCCTTTTAATATGAGTAAGTCTTCCGCTAAGAGTTAAGCCATGTCAAGGGTTCGCTTAGGGCCAGCAATGGTTCTCGAGTGCCTGCCACACCCAGGGTGTACGCTCGGGGCGTGACACTTCTCTTTACAATTGTTCTTGACTTGATTAAATACTTGTGGCTCAACACTTGGAGCGATGACTTGTTTGTATGCAGAAGACTTGCAGATCACTGTTGAATTGCAAGAATTCTTTATGTATTTTTGTGTGTCCTTCTGGTCTTATATGAGACCCCTTTATTTAGGAATGAGCTATGGTTTTAGAGGTATTTTGGTTCAAGTAATTTACAGGACCTTGTGCTTGAAGAATGTAAGTTGGGCTCATCTTGTAAACTTAATGGACTGACCCAAATATAATTTGAACTTTATTTAAGTCATATAATTCTGACTTAAAGTATTAATCCAACTTTCTTAACCAATAATTTGACTTGGTCAACGTATCATGAATTTATTATTTAATCCAAATTTAATTGTAACATCATGCCTTAGAAAGAACTAAATTTAGAAAGAACTAATTTGGAAAGGGCCAAATCTGAAATTTTACAAGTTATGCTTGAGTTGTGAGTTTTGGGTCAACTTCAAACGACCATAACTTTCACTACAAGATGCATTAGGTGGCCCATAAGATATCAAATGAAAGGTCATTGAATTTTCTTTCCAATGCCACTGAGTTTGCTAAATTTCGAGCTCATTTGAGGGAGATATGCCTGTTAGAAGTCGGCATGTCCAGTTAAAGAAAGTTACACGAATTAGTGAGGGGTATTTTTGACTTTTCCTTACCCCGTCAGATTAAAATGATTTTTAGTAATATTTTAGGGTCAAATCTGATTTTGGTCAGTTTTACAAACTCTAATTTACACTTAGGGTTATGAGAGGATTTCAAGAAGAGGAAAAGAGGAGAAGGGAAGAACGAACGAGATCTCTTGCGAATCGAGAGTTTGTTTTGTCAAATCAAGGTATGTAAGTTTTCATAGTGTTGGTTTCATTCACCCACACGCCATCATTATTTACACGTCCTTAAAGATTGATGAATTTATGTTCTTGATAAGTGTTCTTGAAGGGTTGCTTTCATTCTTGTATTATGATGGGTTTGATGAGTTCTTGAAATAAATGTATCGAGTTTGAGAGTGGTTTTTGAGTAGATTCTTGTGTACTTGTATTGGGTAATTGAATCTAACAAAAAATTGAGAAAATAAATCGATATTAGATGAATTAAGGTAAGAAAACAAGAAGAAAATTTTGTCGGATTATTCTGGGAGAGGGCTGGGGTCGTAGGCCCAGCAGTGCGCCAGATTTAGCTCTCTAAAGTTTAGTGGCTGGAGCCCCGCGCCAGCAGTGTGCCCCCACCCTTTTTCCGTCATTTTCTCCGTCTATGGCCTTTTAAATTGTACCTTTAATCCTTTTAATTCTAACTACTCTAAACTATATCTAAACATCGAGAGATCATTCATAAAATGAATCAAAACCCTTGAATCCATAATTGAAATTCTTGGTAGAGTTAAGAGTATAGTCTTGAGAGTTCTTTAAAGTCTTTTTGAGGAGTCTTCTACAATCTTTTAGAAACCAGCTTATAAACTTTAGTACTTGAGTATGAGGATGAGTAGAGCATAGTTTATTTTGTTAAATGATATATGAGAACTAAGTATTCCCAAGAGTAAATGTTTTTACATTTAAGAAGAGAGGAAGCACTGATTTCCAAAAGAGTTCATGAGGAGTTTTGAGTACTATTTGTTTTAAGAAAAACCTTTGGAGTAATAATCTCAAAGTTGAGGATGAGGAAATGTTTTTTTAAAACGTATGAGCTACGTTATATTTTGGGAATAGTATTGATCAACGCTATGGGGGAGAGTTCAAACAACTCACAACACCCACAAACCATGTCACCAACGTGGGTAAAACGGGTCATACTTTTTAGATGATTCCTTATTACTTTTTAAGCATATATTAGTTGATCCACTTAGTTGAGAAGTTCTATACCCCGGCAAGGTATAGGACAATTCTGGCAGTGTGGGTGAGATGATGTATCATCACATAGCTCATAGTGATGGTTGTCGGTTAGAGAATCTCCCAAACAGAGTTTATTTTGTATTTTTACATACAAACTGAGTTATATTGTATTTTCCAATACATTGAGCTGTTATCTACTATTTTAAAAGCTTTTCTTTATATCGCATTATTGTTATTGATTTTATATTGAACAACGTTGAGATTGAGTTGAGGTTGAGGTTAATTGAGATGAGGTAAGTTGTTTCTTCAGTTCCAGTTCAAGCTTATGTCATGTTTTAGATTTCTACTTTCATACTCGTACATTCCATGTACTGACACCATTTGGCCTGCATCTTTCATGATGCAGGTACAGGTAACCAGGATCATCAACCAGTGCTTCGTTGATCCAGTTGAGTTCCGAAGTTGTTTGGTGAGCCTCATTGCTTCCGGGGGATCCCTTATTTATCTTAAGTTATTTCTGTTTGTTAGGATGATCGAGGGTCTTGTCCCAACATCCCTCGTAGTATTAGAGGATTCATAGATAGATAGAAAGTAGTAGTTCATGAGCCTTGATCATTTCCGTTGTTATGTTCTAGACTTGAGTTTCCCTTGAGGCCAGTTCTAATATTTCTTTAAATTATTCTAAGTTTATTATTTTAAGATATTGAGTTAACATTTACAGTTGAGTTCATCTTATGTTGAGTAAGTCTTCTGCTAAAAGTTGAGCCAGGTCAAAGATTTGTTTGGGGCCAGCAATGGTTCTTGAGTGCCAATCGCATCCAGGGTGTAAGCTCGGGGCATGACAAACTTGGTATGAGAGCCCAAAGTCCAAGACTCCCAAGGTGTCTATGAAGTCGTGTCTATAGAGTCGTAGTTATCGGTGTGAAGCGCACCGCATCTATAATTAGGAGGCTACAACATTTAGGAACTATCTCACTTCTTCCATACTCTTTTCGTGCGATAGTGCTCAACTCTATAAAGTTTCTTTCTAATTTGTGCTTGAGCGTATCTTTCAGATCAAGCCCCTACGAAGAGATTTTCGAGGTCATCCTTCTAGGAGGAATGTTGATCCTCAAGATCAAGGAGTTTCCAATGCACTAGAAGTTCAACCCCAATGAGAGGTCACTAATATTGAGTTTGGGATGCTATCCAGATGTTAGTTAAGTGGTGACCAACAATGCTGGGAAACAAAGAGGGAATCGACAGGATGTGGCTGATACATCCAGAATCCATGAGTTCTTAAGGATGAATCCTCCAAACTTCACCTATTCAAGTGTCACTGAGGATCCGAAAAGCTTTGTGGAAGAGTTGCAAAAAGTGTTTGGAATGATGCATGTTGCAGATGCTTAGTGTGTGGAACTAGTTACATACCAAATGAAGGGTGTTGCTAGAGTATGGTACGACAATGAAAAAAGAGTAGAGTTGAGGGTGCACCAATTGCGAGTTGGGCTGTGTTCCAAGAGGCCTTCATAGGGCTTTTCTTTTCCCGTGAACTGAGAGAGGAAAAGGTACGAGAATTCCTCACTCTTAAGCATGAGTGTGCATGAGTACAGCCTTAAGTTCTCTCAAATGTCCCGTTATGCTTCGGAGATGGTTGCTGATATGAGGCGCAGGATCAGCTTGTTTGTGTCTGGGTTGTCTCACCAGTCAAGCAAAGAGGTTAAGACTGTGATGTTGATAGGGGACATGGACATAACAAGGCTTATGATCCATGTATAACAGGTTGAGGAAGAAAAGTTGAGGGATAGAGAAGATTTCTAAAACAAGAAGTCCAAGACAACATGAAATGAGTCCAGGAAGTAGAAGAATAATGCAAATCAGTCATCTTTCCAGCAACAGTCACATAGACCCACTCCATCGTCTGCCAGTGCACCTGCACCAAGGAACAGAGGTGAGTTTAAGAATCAAAATTCTCAGAACTTCAAAGCTAGACGTGCACGGTATCAAGGTAGTGCGGCACAAGGAGGTAATAGGACTCATGAATGTGCTAAGTGTGGTAGAAACCACCCATGAGCATGTCTTGATGGATCCACTGGTTGCTTCAAGTGTGGTCAGAATGGTCACTCTATGAGAGAGTGCCTAAAGAACTAGAAGGGAGGTTGTAATGAGGGCAATAGAGCTTAATCTTCTTCAGCAGCTCCACCAGAAAGAGTTGCACCTAGAGGAGCTACTTTAGGAACAGGCGGAGGAGTAAATCGTTTGTATGCTATCACTAGTCTCAAAGAGCAAGCCAATTCGCCAGATGTTGTCATTGGTATGGTCAAAGTTTTCACTTTTGATGTCTATGCATTAATAGATCCAGGTGTGAGTCTATATTTTGTGACTCCATACATTTCTATGAATTGTATTATTCTTCTTGAGAAACTTTTTGAGCCCTTCAGTGTTTCTACACTAGTTGGTGAGTCTATTCTAGCAGAGAGAGTTTATCGTAATTGTGTCATTTCTGTTAATCACAAGGACACCATGGCTGACTTAGTTGAGTTAGACATGGTATATTTTGATGTTATTCTAGGTATGGACTGGTTTCATGCCTGTTTTGCCTCAGTTAATTGTAGAACTGGAGTAGTTAAGTTCCAGTTTTCTAATGAGCCAGTTATAGAGTGGAGGAGTAGTTTAGTAGTGCCTAAGGGTCATTTTATTTCATACCTTAAGGCGATAAAGTTAGTTTCCAAGGGATGCATCTATCACTTAGTTCAAGTTAATGATTCTAGTGTTGAGACACCACCTATTTAGTCAGTTTTAGTTGTGAGTGAGTTTGTAGAGGTCCTTCCAGATGATCTTCTCGGATTCCCTCCTGAGAGAAATATACTTCGATATAGATATTTTTCCCGATACTCATCCTATCTCTAGTCCAAATATAGGATGGCTCCAGCTGAGTTGAAAGAGTTAAAAGAGCAGTTGAAAGACCTTGATAAAGGTTTCATTCGACCAAGTGTCTCACCTTGTGGTGCTCCGGTCTTATTTGTGAGGAAGAAAGATGGTTTTTTTCGGATGTGTATTGACTACCACCAATTGAACAACGTTACTATCACCAATAAGTATCCTCTTCCAAGAATCGATGATCTTTACGATCAACTTCAGGGTGCTACTTGTTTTGCCAAGATAGACCACATATTTGGCTATCATCAGTTGAGAGTAAGAGAAAGTGATATTCCTAAGACAGCATTCAGGACCCGCTATAGTCATTATGAGTTTCTAGTCATGTCTTTTGGTTTAACTAATGCTTCTGCAGCATTTATGGACCTTATAAACAGAGTGTTACAGCCCTACCTTGATATGTTTGTTATCGTTTTCATTGATGACATTCTAATCTATTTGAGGAATGAGGAAAATCATGCTAGTCATCTCAGAGTAGTTCTTCAAACTCTCAAGGATATAGAGTTGTAAGCTAAATTCTCTAAGTGTGAGTATTGGCCTGAGTCTGTGGCATTCTTAGGCCACATTATTTTTAGTGATGGGATTCGAATTGACACTCAGAAGATTGAGGCAGTAGAGAATGGCCTAGACCCGCATCTCCAACAAATATTAGGAGTTTTTTGGGATTGGATGGTTATTATGGGAGGTTTGTCGAGGGGTTCTCATCTATTTCATCCCTGTTGACCAAGTTGACTCAGAAAACAACAAAGTTTCAATGAATTGAAGCTTGTGAGAAAAGCTTTCAGGAATTGAAAACTAGGTTGACTACTACCCATTGTTGACCTTACCATATGGTACGCAAGGTTTTGTTGTGTATTGTTATTCACCCAGAGTTGAACTGGGTTTTGTATCGATGCAGAATGGCAAGGTTATAGCTTATGCCTCCAGACAGCTTAAGATTCACGAGAGGAATTACCCAACCCATGATCTAGATTTGGCTATTGTAGTATTCACTTTGAAAACATGGTGTTACTAATATGGTGTTCATGTGGATGTGGTCACCGATCACGAGAGTATTTAGTATGTGTTAAGTGAGAAAGAGCTTAATCTCAGACAGAGGAGGTGGTTGGAGTTACTCAAGGATTATAACATGAGTATTCTCTATCATCCAGGTAAGGCTAATGTTGTTGTTGATGCTTTGAGCAGGTTATCTATGGTTAGTACGACCCATGTTAAGGAAGACCAAAAATAATTAGCCAAATATGTGCACATAATTGCAAGATTGGGAATCCGGTTAATGGATTCCAATGAAAGTGGAGTAGTGGTGATGAATGGGGTTGAATCATCACTAGTGTCCGATGTGAAACAGAAACAAGAGCAAGATCCTATTTTGCTTTAATTTAAGTCAAATGTTCATAAGCAAAAAGTGATGACTTTTGAACAAGGGAGAGATGGTGTATTAAGGTATCAACGTAGGTTATGTATACCAAGGGTGGATAAACTTCAAGAGAGGATCATGGAGGAAGCTAATAGCACTAGATACTCTATCCATCTGGGTTTCACAAAGATGTATTGTGACTTGAGAGAAGTTTATTGGTGGAATAGTATGAAGAAGTGTGTTGCAGAGTTCGTTTCTAACTGCCCGAATTGCTAACAAGTCAAGGTAGGACACCAGATGCCTGGTGGTATGGCTTAGAACATAGATCTTCGAGAATGGAAGTGGGAGATGATCAATATGGATTTCATTACTGGGTTGTGTGGTCTCGCAGGTAGCATGATTTGATTTGCGTGATTGTAGATCGAATGACTAAATCAGCTTATTTCTTACCGGTAAAGACTACCTTTTCAGCAGAGGATTATGCTAAGTTATATATTCAAGAGCTAGTGAAACTTCATGGATTTCCATTCTCCATCATTTCAGATAGAGGTGCACATTTCACCGCATAATTTTGGAAATCTTTCCATAATGGTTTGGGTTCAAAAGTGAACCTTAGTACTGTTTTTCATCCTCAGACTGATGGTCAAGCAAAGCGTACGATTTAGACTTTAGAGGATATGTTGAGGGCCTGTGTGATCAATGTCAAGGGTAATAGGGATGATCACTTACCTCTCATTGAGTTTGCTTACAACAATAGTTATCACTTCAGCATTCAGATGGCTCTTTATGAGGCTCTTAATGGGAGAAGATGTAGATCTCCTATTGGATGGTTTGAGGTTGGTGAAGCAAGGTTTATAGGACCAGACTTGGTTCATTAAGCTATGGAGAAAGTGAAGATCATTGAAGAAAGGTTGAAATCAACAAAGTCGTCAAAAATCCTATACCGATGTTAGGAGAAGAGACTTAGAGTTTGAGGTGGATTATTGAGTTTACTTGAAGGTTTCACCCATGAAGAGTGTTATGAGGTTTGGCAAGAAGGAAAGCTTAGTCCTCAGTATATTGGTCCTTACAGGATATCCAAGGGGATTGGAAATGTAGCCTATGAGTTGGAGCTACCGTCAGAGTTGGCAACAGTCCATCCGGTGTTTCACATTTAAATGTTGAAAGAAGTGTATATGCGATCCTTCACTTAATATACCAACTGAAGATATTGGTATTAAATACAACCTATCATATGAGGAGATTCCCGTTTAGACTCTAGATCGTCAGGTTCGCAATTTGAGAACCAAGGATGTAGCATCAGTCAAGGTCTTATGGAGGAATCAGTTTGTTGAGGAAGCTACTTGGGAGGCTGAGGAGGATATGAAGAAGAGATACCCACATCTCTTTGAGCCCGAAGAAATTTCCAATCAAGGGACTAATCATTTTCTTGGTACTTTTTAAGTTGAATGTTGTGTTAAATTGCATGTTGAGTGTTTGGGTTGGGTGTTAGATGCTTCCCAATCGAGGACGAATGTTCCTAAGGGAGAGATATTGTAACGTCCCACCTTATAAATAGCTAAATTTAGAAAGAACTAATTTGGAATGAGACAAATCTGAAATTTTACAAGTTATGCTTGAGTTGTAAGTTTTGAGTCAACTTCAAATGACCATAACTTTCAATGTTGGATGAGTTAGGTGGCCCATAAAATATCAAATTAAAGGTCTTTGAATCCTCTTTCCAACGCCTTATAGTTTGCTAAATTTTGAGCTCGTATGAGGGAGATATGCCCGTTTGAAGTCGGCCTGTCCAGTTAAGGAAAGTTACCCGAATTAGTGAGGGGTATTTCGGTCTTTTCCTAAATACCCCATCAAATTAAAACGATTTTTAGTAATATTTTGGGGTGAAATCTGATTTGGGTCAGTCTTAAAAATCCTAATTGACGCTTAGGATTTTGAGAGGAGTTAAAGAAGATCAAAAGAGGAGAGAAAGGAGAATGAACAATATCTCTTGCGAATCGAGGCTTTGTTTCGTCAAATCGAGGTATGTAAGTTTTCTTAGTGTTGGATTCGTTCACCCACATACCAATCATGAGTTACATATTCAAATTCGCCCATAAAGATTGATGAACTTAAGTTCCTGATAAGTGTTCTTGAGGTGTTGCTTTCGTTCTTGAATTAGGAAAGGTTTGATGAGTTCCTGAAATAAATGTATCGAGTTTAAGAGTAGTTTTTGAGTAGATTTTCGTGTACTTGTATTGGGAGATTGAATTTAAGGAAAATTTGAGAAAAGAAATTGATTCTAGATGAATTAGGGTCAGAAACGAGAAGAAAAATTCATCGGATTGTTCTGGAAAAAGGCAGGTGCAGTGCCCCATTAGTGCGCCAGATTTAGCTCTCTGAAGTTTAGGGTTGGCGCCCCTCACCAGCGGTGCGTCATGGTCGCCTGCCCCCATCCTTTTTCCATCGTTTGCTCCGTCTGAGTCCTTTTAAAGTGTACCTTTACTCCTTATTGATTCTATCTACTATAAACTACATCTAAACATCGAGAGATCATTCATAACATGAATCATATCCCTTGAATCCATAATTCAAATTCAAGTTAGAGTTAAGAGTAAAGTCTTGAGAGTTCTTTCGAGTCTTTTTGAGAAGTCTTTTACAATCTTTTAAAAACTTGTTTAAAGACTTAAGTACTTGAGTATGAGGATGAGGAGAGTAGAGTTTATTTTTTTAAAATGATATATGTGAACTAAGTATTCCCAAGAGTAAATTAAATATTTTTACATTTAGAAGAGAGGAAACACCAATTTCCAAAAGAGTTCATGAGGAATTTTGAGTACTATCTCTTTTAAGAGAAATCTTTGGAGTAAAAATCTCAAAGCTGAGGATAAGGAAATGTTTTTTAAAAAACATATGAGCTAAGTCATATTTTGGGGGAGAATTCAAACAACTCATAGCCCCTTTAAACCATGTGGCCAACTTGGGTAGAAAGGGTCATACTTTTTAGATGTATTCTTATTGCTTTTTAAGCATAGCTTAGTGGATCCACTTAGTTGAGGAGTTCTATACCCCGGCAAGATATGGGACAGTTTTGGCAGCGTGGGCGAGACGTTGTATCATCACATAGCTCATAGTGATGGTTGTCAGCTAGAGAATCTCCCAAACAGAGTTTATTTTGTATTTTTACATACATACTGAGTTATATTGTATTTTCCAATACATTTAGTGGTTATCTACTATTTTAAAAGCTTTTCTTTATATCAGATTATTGTTTTTGCTTTATATTGAAATGAGTTGAGATTTAGCTGAGACGTGATAAGTTGTTTTTTCAGTTCCAGTTCAAGTTTATGTCATGTTTTAGATTTCCCCTTGCATGCTCGTACATTCAATGTACTGACGCTATTTGGCCTGCATCTTTCATAATACAGATACAGGTAACCAAGATCATCAACCAGCGCTTCGTTGATCCAATTGAGTTCTAGAGTTGTTTGGTGAGCCTCCTTGCTTCCGGAGGATCCCTTATTTATCTTCATTTATTTCAGTTTGTTAGGATGATCGGGGGTCTTGTCCCGATATCCCTCATAGTATTAGAGGCTTCATAGATAGATATACGGTTGTAGTTCATGAGTCTTGTTCATTTCAGTTGTTATGTTCTAGACTTGGTTACCCTTGAGGCCAGTTTGAATGTTTCTTTAAATGATTTTGAGTTTATTATTTTAAGATAGTGAGTTAAAGTTTACATTTGAGTTCATCTTATATTGAGTAAGTCTTCCACTAAGAGTTGAGTTAGGCCAAGGGTTCTCTTGGGGCCAGCGATGGTTCTTAAGTGTCAGTCGCGTCAAGGGTGTAGGCTCGGGAATTGACATTAATATGGATATATCAATAAAACTTCATTGTCTACAACCTTAATTCACATCAATACACTTCTTAAAATTATGAATTGATCTTAACTTACAAATTTTTGAGGTATTACACATGCATATTTTGATAAAAGATATATATCATAGAAAATATCATATGCTGAGAATAATAAAGGAAAAGATGCCCTTCATTCAATTACATTTTGCTTACCAAGTAATTCAGAAGCCATTTTCTAAAATATAATAAATTCCCAATTTACTGCCATAATTAATCAGTTCAACAAAATATTTAATAAAAACTTGTGATACAGTTTAAAGTATTTTCCACAAAAGACATGATCTCCATAAGGCATACATAAAGAGATGTATCAAACAAATATTTTATTGAAGGAAACCGGACCGGGTCACCTATGTGGATCAACTCGGATCCAACTAAACGAGCTTCACCTCCAACTCATTGCTCCTCAATTCTAAAAACGCTTCACCTCAAACTATTGCTCTTGACTATGCCCAACCTCAAGAAATCTAAAATCATCTCAGCACCATATCAAAAAACATTACGACGTGTTATCTAACCTGAAAAAAAGTATCATGATCACCATTGAGATTTTTTCATTTATGTTGATCTCCATTTACAAATCCTTTATGGATGCAAGTTTACTCAAAACTTTTGTGATAGCACTTTGCGTTATCCGAAACAGTTTGCCTGAAAACTTGTGCAAACTATTGGGTTACGCCACAAATTTGTGGTCTCTTGTGATAACAATTGGGGCATCTTTTATCGTATAAGTGGTCTACACATAGTTCACGAGAAATTTTAACCCTTTTTCCGTACATTTTATTAATGAACTTCATCTAAAAATGTAAAACATTGATAATAACTAATTCGACTAGATAAGGTAGATGATAAAAAAAAGTCACTTATTTTTGTTTTGACTTCTAGAAGTCATCCAAAAAGATAATAATAGAAAGTAGCATTTAATTTTTTCCTTAAATATTTTTTCAAGAAGTCATCCAAAAGGATAATAATGGAAAGTATAATTTATATTTTTTTCCTTAAATATTTTTCAAGAAGTCATCCAACTTTATCTAGTCAATGTCTAAAGTCATTTTGGCTTGAAATAAAATTTTCGTAATCTTGAAGTCCACTATATATGAAAGTCCAACCAACCATAACCTTCAAAACTAGCATACCATTTTATTCAAAGGAAATAACAGTCATGGACGTCAAAAGTTCATTTTGCAAAGGAAGCAGAATCTCTCCTCATGTCACAAGAATTATGGATCTTCCATGGCTTATTATTATCGAAATTCTTTCAAGATTACCAATCAAGCCCGTTTTTTAATGTAGAGCTGTTTGTAGCTCTGGTATAGCCTTTTAAATTCTGACCCTTTATTGTTTTACCATGTATCAAACAAGATCCCTTAATTTCCCCAACATTTTTCTTTTGGATGTTCAGTCTAATCATTTTCTTCTAGAACTCAAAGCAGGGTATGATTATTATGTCCATCATTGTAACAGACCCATTCAGGTGACCCCTAAGTTTCACTTCCATCCATGGAGTGTGATTTTAGTTGGTTCGTATGATGGATTTATTTGTTTAGTGAGTGGTTTGACGCATATTGAGAATCATTTGATTTACATTAACAATCCTCTTTTGGGTGAGTATTTCAAGCTTGAATTTCCCAAATGGGAGATAAGTGTTAGTCAAGTTGCTTATGGGTTTTGCTTTAGCGAAGTCTCTGGAGAGTATAAAGTATTGAGATTAGTTGATAGAAAGGTTGGGGATCATACTAGAGCATCAGAATTGGAGGTTTATACTCTTGAATTTTATGAAAAATGGAGAAATATGGGTGAAATTTTGTGTCCTGTATGGTATGATTTTGGTAAGGCTAATGTTAATGGTTCTCTTCATTGGATGGATAGCGAAAAAATGACAACATTTACTCCTTCGATATTGAAATAGAAAAGATCAAGTCCCTGTCAGCTCCACCTCGTCTAAAAACTCCATCCTCGAACTTGAGGCTAGCAGAGTTAGGTAATTGTCTGTGTTTGACTGATAATATCCACAGATGGAATGTTAATATTAATATATGGTGGATGAAAGAGTATGAAATTGCAGAATCTTGGACTAAAAATAGTATTTTGGTTGAATATATTACGCGTGGTATGGTTAACTATAGTTTTGAACCAATATTTATTTGGAAAGATGGAGAAATCTTGTTTCAAAGTCGCTCAAAACTAGCTTGGTACAACCCAGAAATGAAGACGTCGGGTGGTTAATGTTTACAGTGATGTCATTGCATCAACTAAATACATTCCAAGCTTTTATTCGCTCAAGATTATCATGGGGGACGACTTTCAAGTCAAAAATGTTTATCCGAAGACTGAGATAGTTTAGAGTAGTTGTTTTAACTTATTTCCTTCGGGATATGATGCTTTGCTTTTGTACTTCTAATATAAACCTTTACGATTTTGTGGATGCTTTTGAATTCTCGATAGAGAAGTATTAATAAGTAATTACTATTTTGTATTATGAATATTTGATGAAATTGATGGGTTTTGGAAACATATGGTGTAAGTTTTAATTCTATGTTGTTAATATTAAAGTAACTAGTATACGTACCCGAGCGATGCGCAAATAATATTCAAATTAATCAATTCACATTGTGGTTTGATTTGTCAAAGAATTGTATTGCATTAACAAAAATTTATCTTTCAGCTTATTTCTAATTACAATGTATATAACCAATAACACTTTGGAATGAATGTTACTCATGTCTAAGTGAGTGTGTCTGCATAGGCAAATGAAGCATTTATTGTGCCTGAGCTCCATTAAAAAAAATTAGACTATTCCATTTTCTTTATAACTAGGAAATTTACTCGCGCTTTGCGCGGGCATAAATAATCTTTCTAAGCTTTTGAACAACCTTTCCAATAACCGACTGTTATAAGAAAAAAAGAAGTAAATTTTAGTAGTTTTTCAGAACATTTCAACAGAAATTATATGATTTGACATTATCACATATCTCAAGAATTGTAAATGTATATGAATGATTAAAAATATCTTGATATCTAATCATTTTTATCTTTTACATAATTTATCATAATATATGTTTGAGGATATAATTGTCTTGTTAAAACTGAGTGATGTTTTTATGTAGCAATTAAACGAAAATTTTCTATTTTTTTGTACATGAAAAATATAGAATCTGATAACTTTATGGTTAGAATAACTCCTTGTGAAAAAAATATGTAAACGTTTGCGATAATCAATAATAGTTATAAATAAGTTAAGGCCGTTAAAAATGTACAACACAACAACATAAATAATTTTTTTTAGAGACAATCTACTTGTCTGAGGTCAAACGTTCACCACATTTCGTGATTGTTACTTTGTTACTCTAACAAAATTTATAGAAGGAGAAAAATAAATGTGAAAAAACAACAAAATAATATTGTTGACCCTTTTAGAAATTCATTCTTCATTAAACTGCTGCTCTGAAGGCCCTTCTAAATGCTTCATCAATATGTATGTATAATTGTTGCATTATGAAAGTACAAGTAGATCAAAATGTTGGATTCTAAATTCATGTTAAAGAAATATGCTAGAACATTAAAAAATTAAAAATGAGTCTAACCTAGATTACTCAAATGCTCAGCAATGACTTGGGAAATAAAGGACAACAAGTCTATGTTAATAGACATATCTTTTGTAGCTTAAGATATTACTTTTATTTAGAGCAGGTTTTGTTTCATATTCTTCAAATTAAGCTTGCCGAAAATAGTCATAACTCACACCAAAAATATTTTGAAGAGCTGAATGAGAAGGAAAAAAAGAAAAACATTAAAAGGACGAAAGTTTTTTCCAAGTGAGATCATATACATACCAAACGAAAAATAATCAATACAATTTTAAGGAGACAACAAAACAACGAGAAAAAAACATACATCAAAGGGAGTAAACTATGAGATATCCAATGATGATAACAAATCATTCATACCAGAAAAGTTCTCATGTTTTGAAATAACATACCTCAAAAAATTGACTAACACTTCAATCAACTTTCATTCCTTAAAGTACTCATAATATCCACTGATAAAATTTAGTAAAAAAATAGATAACAACATAAAAACAAAAAAATATGGGCATGCAAAGTTATTAACTCTCAGAGAATTTTCTAAAGAACACAAAATATCATCCTTGTATGTGAAGAAATGACGTTGTTGATGAAGAAATTAGAGATTTGTAAGGGATTTTTGTTTGTACCTTCAATAATTTTAGTAGAGAAAACTTGTTTGAATACTCAATTAATGTTTGTTATTTAATCTGTACTAACAACTACTTGTAACAATAATTTTGCAGAAACATAAATAACAAAATTTAAAGAATGTACTCAAAAATAACAATTAATAATATAAGCATAAATTAATGACTGTAAAAAAAATACCAGGATCTATAACAATAGAATGAAATATAATGGAAAAAATCGAGCCCACTGAGTACATTGTGTCCCCTTAAGGAAATTATTCCCTCTAGTACCCAAGATTTAAAGGAATAGATCCTCTCAGGATATAATGATTTCATCCACCAGTGTATTGATACAAAAACAATGGTGTCAGTGAGTCATTCAACAGGAGCAAAGTACACAATTATTTAATTATCTAGAAGAAGAAGTTCAAAATTTTCGTTGTTTTAAAATGAGAGAAAATTCCTCTATTTATAGACAATAAAAAGTAGTGTGAACAAATGTTTATTGTGTCTTATCAGAAAGGTCACAACTCTTTGGAAAAATTACAACCCTTCGGAAAGGTCACAACCTTTCATAAAAGTCACAACTTTTCATAAAAGTTGCAACTCTTCATATAAGTCGCAACTCTCCATAAAAGTCGCAACTTTTCATAAAAGTCACAACTTTTCATGAAAGGAGAAGGCTAGTTTTGTAAATAAAATAAATTATAAGGAAATCCTGGTTTATGGTGGCGCCACGTAGGCGGGCCTAGGGTTCTCTTTTATATATATATATATATGATATGATTGGTAATAACAAGTCTTAATTGATTTTTAATCAAGTTATTTTTTGCGTAAATAATTATACATCGTTGATGTGTAAAACTTAAACTCTTTTTCCTTTTATTTCTAGTGAACGAACACAACTACGACATTTATGTTATGAGAAAAATTTTATATCATCACTCAAAGAATCAACGTTTAAATACGAACAAGATTATAACTAAGGAAAAGAATTCCAAAATAATCTCAGAAATTCCTACAAATTTGATGTAATATTATATACAAAGACACTACATATTATGTAACACTCTCCTCAAATCGAACATAGATGTTAATTATGTCCAACATTATATAAAGATATTTCACTCAAGCTTCATTCTCGACTTTCATAAATATATACCAAGTTACCCTCTTGCCTTAATCTTCTCACGAGATCTTGGAACTCACAATATATACATACACTCACACACATAATATATACTCCCTCCATCCCATTTTATATGTCATCCCTTTATATAAATAGCTGGACCACAATACTTATTTATTTTATAAATTTTATGCATAAATTACCATATTTTTTCTATTATACCCTTGATAGAGTAGTTAATTAATCTTGAAAATGTATTCATCATTTATTATAATGTTGACTTAAGAAAACATTAAATAAGGGTAGAATGGTAAAGTTACATCATTTCTTAATACAAGTGCAAAGTAAAAAGGTGACATATAAAATGGGACGGAGGTATATATATATATATATATATATATATATATATATATATATATATTATCATATCATCATATGTCATATATATTACTAAAAATGGGAAGAATTTTAGGGTAAAGTTGAATTACCAAAATGCCCCTGAAAAAGCTAAATCACTATTATATCCTTTGTTTAAACATTAGGGTAATGATAAATGGCCAAAACATTTGGCCAGATTTTTGCCAGAAAATTTTAAAAGTGTATAATATCTATTTTATTTTAAAATAAACTGATTTTTTTTTCATTTTTTAATTAAAAGGTATTAAAGTTAAAAGGATAAAAAATGCTCAAAATGATAAAATAACATAGGTAAAATATCATTCTGACCAAATCCTGGCCAAATTTTCTGGCCAAAAAGATTTTTCCTAAACATTATCCTCTACTTTCCAATATCTATTGCAAACGTGTAAATCTGTCAACGTAAATGACAGTAATAGTGCAAATCATTATTAATTCCTAAATACATATGATTTAGTGAACTGAAATGATATTAAAGAGTCACAATTGCTAAAATAATGAAAACTAAAGTAATTTTTTTTAAATAAGTACATGAATCAAGTTTTTTTGCTGTTGTAATCTTAAACTAAAGTTCTTTTAAATCAATATATAGTATTTACCAAATACGAATTTGCATCTTGAGTTCTTCAACTGCCACTAGCATTTCTACTCCTTTGGTAAAGTTCTTCTTTTCTCTCTCTTTTTCAATCTTGTATTATATTTTTTTTGTTAAGACTGCTACTTTGAACAATTTATTTGATCATGTACACATTTATCACAAATTAGGAAGGATTGTTTCAATTATGATTCTTTATTTATGATTGTTTGTCTTTTTGGAATTTCTTGTTACTGTTTTGTGGACAATTTATATTTCTATGTAATGGAATACGCCATTATAAATTAGATAAGGACAATCCAGGTTAGAATTGAGTTCCTCCCTCGCCTTGTTAATTACTATTCATCTCACCTTTCTGTGAACTAGAAAGTTGCAATCTACCTCATTCATGTCTTTGTTTTATCCCAAAAACATACTAATACACTCTCCGAATGTTGGTGGTCTTAATTCACAACATTTGAAAACTATATTATTTCTTCAAAAGTATTGTGTAGAAATGTAAAAACACTATAATTAATAATTATACTTATTATCTTCCAAACTAAAATATTTTGGAAATACAAAATTGGACATGGCAGAAAGAGAATTCTATTTTCTAATTTTCTCTCTCTTTAATTTGTTTAGATTTTGTTTAAACTAATCAATTGTGGAGGTATGTATACTCACGAATTCAAATGAAGAGAAAGCGATAAAGTAGAAATATTTAGGGCGAAGTTCTTGGGACAACTACATAATCTCTTCCAGTTGTATGAAATTGTTTGGTGAATTAGGATAAACCTTTTTACTTAATGTATACTAACCTATCATATATTTAATCCATATAGTACTCTGAATTGTTTTATTTTATTCGTTCAAGTTAATATTCTGCTTTAAAATTAATAATGATGTTCTTTGTATTTGATTTTTGAAGCCGACATGATAATTTTCGTATAAATTACGGAACATAACACTAATTTTTTTTTATGTGAATGACATTTGATTTTTGTATATTTAATGTGCTATTTTTCTTCTTTCAGCTTCATTAGGCTATGATCTAAGATTAACAACAAATATACAACAAGTTTGACGTCTTCAGTTGATTTAGCGACATCGATTTTTTTTAGAGGAAGATAAATTCATAAAGTTATAAATATCAAGTATGACTACTACAAATGTCCGGCAATGACTCAATTTTATTACGTTATATTTGCTTAAAACAGATTAATTTGATTCGAGATTTTCATGGTTTTCTATAAATTATTTTTGGATGGTTTGATTCATTGCTTTAATGTTATGCACGGGATAATGTTATAATTTCACCCTTATTTTTAAATCAAGAAAGTTGTAAGATAAATTGATAAAGGTTAAATTGGTTTCATATTTTTAAATAATATTTATTCGACTTTATAAGAGTTTTTACCTATTAACGTATGGGGTACACTCGCAACGCGTGGGCCCAAGGACTAGTTAAATAATAAAATTTATGCAGTGTGAAGGTGTTTTTCATGTTTATCTCTACTTATTACAATAATTGACAATATAAATTTCTAAAAAAGTTTTCCCCTTTGATTATTTATTCATATAAAAACATTTGAACAAAAGTAACTGTTGTATATTTTTATCTGAGTTGTGACATGAATTCTTCCAACTTCATTGCTCCAAAGGATTATTTTGAAAGCTTGTAAGAAGGTTGAAAATTTGAAATCATTTCAAAAACAACTCCAACAAATGAAGTAAGATCAATAATTTTATCCAAAGGATTCAAATTTGTTGTTGAATCATATGAAGTTTTGTAACACCTCGGTCTTAGAAAGAACTAATTTTAGCAAGAACCAATTTGGAAAGAGCTAAATCAAGAATTTTGCAAGTTAGTCTTAAATTGTGAGTTTTGGGACAATTTCAAATGACCATAACTTTCAGTACAGGATGAGTTAGGTGTCCCATAAGGTATCAAATGAAAGATCATTGAATCCTCTTTTCAATGCCACCATATTTGCTAAATTTCGAGTTCAGATGACGGAGATATGGCCATTTGAGTTCAACCTATCCGATTAAGGAAAATCATCTGAAATAAGGAGGGGTATTTTGGTCTTTTCCTTACCCCACTAGTCTAACTCATTTTTAGTAATATTTTAGAGGTCTAAACTTACTTACATAAGTTTTCACAATTCTAAATTATGCTTAGGGTTTTAGAGAGAAGTTCAAGAACAGAAAAAAGGAGAAACAATTAAAGCGTTCAAGATTTTCTTGCAATCGTCAAGGGATTTCGCCAAGGATTCGATCCTAACGAGGTATGTAAGTTTTCATAGTGATGGGTTCGTTCACTCACACATCAATCATGAGTTTCTTTTATGAATTTTATCCATAAGATTGGGTATATTGAGTTCTTGATGAGTTTCTTGAAGTTTGTGTTTCATTCTTCGATATGAGGTTTCGTTGAGTTCTTGCAATGAGGATCTTGTGTTTGGGTATTGTTCTTGAGTAATTTAGAGTGGATTTTGTAGTGATTATGTTGGGTGTAAGAATCCAAAAATGATTGAGGGAAATCGTTAGTTAGACATGAAAATGAAGCAACAAAATTCTTCAAAAATCTTGGCAAGGGGTTGGACACCGCGCCACTCAGTGCGCCCCAAACTACCTTTTGTAGTTTAGGGGCTAGCGCCCAGCGCCACTTAGTGCGCTAGGGTCGCCAGGTCCCCTATTTTTCCGTACTTCTTTACGTGTGTGTTCCCTCGAATCGTACCTATGTTCTCTACTTTCTATCCACATTTAAAATCTTCATTAATACTTGAGAGATCATTTATATTCATTTCATAACTCTTGAATTCATAATTCAAATTCTAGATAGAGTTAAGAGTAAAGATCGAGGAAGTCATTTCGTGTCTTTTGATAAGTCTTTGACAAACTTTTAAAACTTGTTTTAAGACTTGAGTACTTGAGTATGAGGATGAGGAGAATTGAAATTCATTTTTTAAAAATGAATATATGAGAACTAAGTAATTCCAAGAGTAAATGTCCTTACATTTAAAATGAGAGGAAACATTGATTTCCAAATGAGTTCATGAGGAGTTTGAGAGCACTATCTCTTTTAAGAGAACCTTTTGAGTAATAATCTGAATGTTTGAGGATGAGAAAATATTTTTAAACATATGAGCATGAGTTATATTATTGGGAGTAGTATTGACAACCGATATGGGGACGAGTTCAGACAACTCAAAGTCCTCATTAATGATGTATGCAAATGTGGGTAGAAAGGGTTATACTTTTTAGATGATTCCTTATTGATTTTTAAGCATAGCTTAGTGGATCCACTTATTTGAGGATGTCTTATACTCCGGCAAGGTATAGGATAGTTCTGGCAGCGTAGGTGAGACGTTGTATCATCACATAGCTCATAGTGATGGTTATCAGTTAGAGAATCTCCCAAATAAGAGTAAAAGAGTTATTATTTTATGTTTAAATGCATTGAGTTATTATCTAATATTTTAAAAGCTTTCTTTACAATGCATCTTCATTGTTGCTTTTATATTGAAATGTGTTGAGTACTTCTGAGTTTAAGTATCCTTGAGTTGAGTCGATTTGAGTTGAGTTGAGGTGATGTGAGTATGTTCTTCCTTTTTAATAACTCAAGCGTATGTATGTGCTTGAGAGTTCCCCTTACATGCTCGTATAATACATGTACTGACACCATTTATCCTGCATCTTTCATAATGTAGATACAAGTAACCAGGGACATCAACAGGCTCTTCGTTGATACCACTTGCGGTTCAAGTTAGCTTTTGTGAGCCTCCTTGCTTCCAAAGGATTCCATTCAGTTTTGTTAGTATGTTGTGGATCTTGTCGCGACTTCCACCATAGTTATTAAAGGTTTTATAGATAGACAGCAGTAGCGGAGGAGCCTTTTCATTTCTAGTGTTTAATGTTTAAGACTTGAGTTGCCTTTTTTGGCTAGTGAATGTATTTAAAATATTCTGAGTATCTATTTTGAGACACTCAGTAAATCTTTAATTTTGAAGTTCATTTATTGTTGAGTAAGTCTTCCACTGAGAGTTGAGCCAGGCTAAGGGTTCGCTTGGGACCAGCAATGGTTTTCGAGTGCCGACCATGTCCAGGGAGTAAGCTCGGGGCATGACAAACCTCGTATCAGAGCACAGAGTTCAAGAGTCCTAGGGTGTCTATGAATCCGTGTCTATAGAGTTCTAGTTATCGGTGTGAACTGCGCTACTTCTATAATTAGGAGGCTGCGACATCTAGGAAATATCTCACTTCTTTCATACTCTTTTCATGCGATAGAGTTCAACTCCATAAAAATTTCTTTCTAATTCATGCTTGCATGTATCTTTCAGATCATGCCTTCATAAAGAGTTGTCTGAGGTCGTCCTGCTAGGAGAAATGTTGCTCCTCTGGATCAAGGGGTACCTAATGCACCAGAAGTGCAACCCCAAGGAGAGGTCACTATTGCTGAGTTCCGGGATGCTATCTGAATGTTGAGTCAAGTTGTGGCCAACCAAGTTGGGCAACAAAGAGGGAATCGATAGGATGTGACTGATACATCCATGATCCATGAGTTCTTGAAGATGAATCCTCCAGATTTCACCAGTTCAAGTGTTACTGGAATTCGGCAAACTTTGTGGAAGAGTTGTTGAAAGTGTTTGAGGTGATGCATGTTGTGGATGTTGAGAGTGTGGAGTAAGTTGCATACCAACGGAAAGGTGTTGTTAGGATTTGTTATGATCAATGGAAAAAGAGTAAAGGTGAAGAGGCACCAATTGTGAGTTGGGTTGTGTTTTAGAGTGCCTTTATGGGGTGTTTCTTTCCCCATGACCTGAGAGTAGAAAAGGTAAGAGAATTCCTCACTCTTTAGTAGGAATCCATGAGTGTGCATGAGTATAGCCTCAAGTTCACTCAACTATCCCATTATGCTCCGGAGATGGTTGCTGATATGAGAAGCAGGACGAGTCTATTTGTATCTGGGTTGTCTCGCTTGTCAAGTAAGGAGGGCAAGTCAGCTAGGCTTATCGGAGACATTGGCATAGCAAGGCTTATGATCCATGTGCAATACGTTGAGGAGGATAAGCTGAAAGATAGAGAAGAGTTATGGAACAAGAAGGCAAAGACAACAGGTAATGAGTCTGGGCAGCAGAAGAGATATGTGAACCGGTCATCCTTTAATCAAAAGACAAATGGACCTACTCCATCATTTGTCAGTGTACCTGCACCAAAAAATAAAGTGAGTTCAAGAATCAGAATTCTCAAAACTTCAGAGCTAAACCTACTCAATCTCAAGGTAGTGTGGCACAAAGAGGTAATTGGATTCCTGCATGTGCTAAGTGTGGTAGGAACAACTCGGGAGCATGTCATGATGGCTCCACTGGTTACTTCAAGTATGGTTAGAATGGTCACTTCATGAAAGAGTGCCCTAAGAACAGGTATGGTAGTGGTAATGGGGGCAATAGAGCCTAATCTTCTTCAGCGGCTCCGCCAGACAGAGATGCTCTTAGAAGAGCTACATCAGGGACAAGCGGAGGAGCAAATCGCATATATGCTATTATCAGTTGCCAAGAGGAAGAGAATTCACCTTATGTTGTCACTGGTATGATCAAAGTCTTTACTTTTGATGTAAATGCATTGCTTGATCCATGTGCGAGTCTATCTTTTGTTACTCCATACATTGCTATGAATTTTGATATTCTTCCCGAGCAACTTCTTCAGCCCTTCACTGTATTAACACTTATTGGTGAGCCTATTCTAGCTGAGAGAGTTTATCGTGATTGTACCATTTCTCTCAATCATAAGGACAACATGGTTAACTTAGTCGAGTTGGATATGGTGGACTTTGATGTTATTCAAGGTATGGAGTGGCTTCATGCTTGTTATGCCTCAGTTGGTTATAGAACTCAAGTAGTTAAGTTCCAGTTTCCTAAGTAGCTAGTTATAGAGTGGAGGAGTAATTCAGCAGTGCCTAAGGGTCATTTTATTTCGTACTTAAGGCCATAAAGTTAGATTCCAAGGGGTGTATCTATCACTTAGTCTTAGTAAATGACTCTAGTGTTGAGACACCGCCTATTACGTCAATTCCAGTTGTGAGTGAGTTTCTAAGGGTCTTTCCGATAATCTTCTCGGAGCCCCTCCTAAGAGAGAAATAGACTTTAGTATAGATATTCTTCTTGATACTCAACCTATTTCTATTCCTCCACATAGAATGGCTCCAGCTGAGTTAAAAGAGATGAAAGAGCAATTGAAAGACCTTCTTGATAAAGGTTTCATTCCACCAAGTGTCTCACCTTGGGGCACTCTGGTCTTATTTGTAAGGAAGAAAGATGGTTCTCTTAGGATGTGTATCCCCTTCCTAGAATTGATGATATATTTGATCAACTTCAGGGTGCCATCTATTTTTCTATAATAGACCTCAGATCATGCTATCATCAGTTGAGAGTAAGGGAAAGTGGTATTCCAAAGACTACATTCAGGACCCGTTATGGTCATTACGAGTTTCTAGTCATGTCTTTTGGGTTGACTAATGCTCCTGAAGCATTCATGGATCTTATGAACAAAGTTTTTACCTCCTATCTTTATATGTTTGTTATCATGTTCATTGATGACATTCTGATTTATTCGAAGAATGAGGAGGATAATGCTAGTCATCTTAGAGTAGTTCTTCAAACTCTATGATATATAGTGTTTTATGACAAATTTTCCAAGTTTGAGTTTTGGCTTGAGTCCGTGCAATTCTTTGGCCACATTGTTTCTGGTGATGGGATTCGAGTTGACACTTATAAGATTGAGGCAGTGCACAACTGGCCCAGACCCACATCTCCAATGGATATTAGCAGTTTCTGGGATTGGCTGGTTTTTATAGAAGGTTTTTCGAGAGGTTCTCATCTATTATGTCCCCATTGAGAAAGTTGACTCAGAAGACAGTAAAGCTCCAATGGTCGGAAGCTTCTGAGAAAATCTTTCAGGAATTAAAAATGTGGTTGACTACTGTCCAAGTGTAGACCTTACCAGAGGGTACACAAGGCTTTGTTGCATATTGTGATGCATCCAAAGTTAGACTGGGTTGTGCAATGATGCATAATGCCAAGGTTATAGCTTATGCCTCCAGACAAATTGAGATTCACGAGAAGAATTACCCAACCCATGACCTAGATTTGGTTGTTGTAGTGTTTGCTTTAAAATAAGGCGTCACTATCTCTCTGGTGTTCATGTTGATGTGTTCACCAATCACAAGGAGGTGGTTGGAGTTACTCAAGAATTATGACATGAGTATTCTCAATCACCTAGGTAAGACTAATGTTGTTGTTGATGCCTTGAACAGGTTGTCTATGGGTAGTACTTCCCATGTTGAGGAAGGCAAGAAAGAATTCGCCAAATGGCTTCCAATAAAGGTGGAGTGGTGGTGATGAATGGGGCTGAATCATCACTAGTGTCCGAAGTGAAAGAGAAACAAGACCAAGACCCTTTTTTGCTTCAATTGAAGGCAAATGTTCATAAGCATAAAGTGATGGTTTTTGAACAAGGGGGAGATGGTGTATTGAGGTATCAAGGTACATTGTATGTACCAAAGGTGGATGAAATCAAAGAGAGGATCATGGAGGAAACTCATACCTCCATATACTTTATCCATCCGGGTTCCACAAAGATGTATCGTGACTTGAGGGAAGTCTATTGGTGGAATAGTATGAAGAGGTGTATTGTAGAGTTCGTTGCTAAGTGCCCGAACTGCCAACAAATCAAGGTAGAGAACCAAAGACCCGGTGGTATGGATCAGAACATAGATCTTCTAGAATGGAAGTGGGAGATGATCAATATGGATTTCATTACTCGTTTGCCAGGGTCCCACAGACGGCATAATTTTATTTGGGTGATTATAGATCGAATGACTAAATCGACTCATTTCTTGCCAGTAAAGACTACCTATTCAGCAAGAGATTATGCCAAATTATACATTAAATAGGAAATCATACTTCATGGAGTTTCGATGTCCATCATCTCAGATAGAGGTGCACAATTCACCGCACAGTTCAGGAATTCTTTCTAGAAAGATTTGGATTCAAAGGTAAAAAATTTGAATACTACTTTCCATCCTCAGACTGATGGTCAAGCAGAGCGTAAGATTCAGACTTTAGAGGATATGTTGAGGGCATGTGTGATCAATTTCAAGGGTAATTGGGATTATCACTTACCTCTCATTGAATTTGCTAACAACAGCAGTTATCACTTTAGCATCTAGATGGCTCCTTATGAGGCTCTTTATGAGAGAAGATGTAGATCTCCTATTTGATGGTTTGAAGATTGTGAAGCTGGATTGATAGGACCAGACTTAGTTCATCAAGCTATCGAGAAAGTGAATATCATTCAAGAGAGGTTGAAAATAGCACAAAGTCGTCAAAAATCCTATACTTGTGTTATGAGAAGAGACTTGAAGTTTGAGGTGGACGATTGGGTTTATTTTAAAGTTTCACCCATGAAGGGTGTTATTAGATTTGGGAAGAAGGGGAAGCTTAGTCCCTGGTACATTGGTCCTTACAGGATATCAAAGAGGATTGGCAATGTAGCCTATGAGTTGGAGCTATCACCAGAGTTAGCACCACTCCATCCGGTAATCCACATTTCAATGTTGAAGAAGTATATGGGCGATCCTTCACTTATAATACCTACTGAAAATATTGGTATTAAGGACAACTTATCTTATGAGGACATCCCTGTTCAGATACTTGATCATTAGGTTCGCAAGTTGAGAACCAAGGAGGTGGCATCAGTCAAGGTCTGATGGAGGAATCAGTTTATTTAGGAAGCTACTTGGGAGGCTGAGGTGGATATGAAGAAATGATAGCCAAATCTCTTTTCTTCCGGAGAAATTCCAAACCAAGGTAATGACTTTTTGTAAAGCACTCTTTAAATTGATATGTTGTGTTATGTTAAATTGCATGTTGGGTGTTTGAGCTGGGTGTTGGATGTTGCCACGCTTAGTTCCAATTAGAGTGATCACATTCGAGGAGGAATGTTCCTAAGAGGGATATATTGTAACACCTCTGTCTTAGAAAGAACTAATTTTAGTAAGAACCAATTTGGAAAGAGCTAAATCGAGAATTTTCCAAGTTAGTCTTAAATTGTGAGTTTTGGATCAACTTTAAATAACCATAACTTTCGATACAAGATGAGTTAGGTGACCCATAAAGTCTTAAATGAAAGATCGTTGAGTCCTCTTTCCAATGCCACTGAGTTTGCTAAATATTTAGTTTGGAAGGGGAGATATGCCCATTTGAGTTCAGCTTATCCGATTAAGGAAATTTATCTAAATTAAGGAGGGGTATTTTGGTCTTTTCCTTATCCTACTAGCCTAACTCATTTTTAGTAATATTTTAGAGGTCTATACTGGCTTAGATCAGTTTTCACAATTCTAATATACGTTTATAGTTTTAGAGAGAAGTTCAAAAAGAGAAAAAGGGAGAAAAGATTCAAGGGTTCAAAAATTTCTTGCAATCGTCGAGGGATTTCACCAAGGATTCAATCCTAATGAGGTATGTAAGTTTTCATAGTGATGGGTTCGTTCACCCACACACAATCATGAGTTTCTTTTACAAATTTCATCCAAAATATTGGGTATATTGAGTTCTTGATGAATTTCTTGAACCTTATGTTTCATTCTTCGATATGAGGTTTCGTTGAGTTCTTGCAATGAGGATCTTGTGTTTGGGTATTGTTCTTAAGTATATAATTTAGAGTGGATTTCGTTGTAATTATGTTGGGTCTAAGAATCTAAAAGAGTTTGAGGGAAATCGTTTGATTCTAGGGGAGTTAGACATGAAATTGTAGAAACAAAAATCGTCAAAAATCTAGGCAAGGGGTAGGGCACCGTGCCACTCATTGCGCCCCAAACAATCTTCTGTAGTTTATGGGCTGGCGCCCGTGCCACTCAGTGTGCCAGGATCTCCAGGTCCCATTTCCTTTCGTCCTTCTTTCCGTATTCATTCCATCAAATCTTACATATGTTCTCTACTTGATATCCACATTTAAATTCATCATTAATACTTTGAAGATCATACATATACAAGTCATAACTCTTGAATTCATAATTCAAATTCAAGATGGAGTTAAGAGTACGGTTTGAGGAAGTCCTTTCGAGTCTTTTGAGAAGTCTTTTACAAACTTTTAAAACTTTTTTTAAGATTTGATGTAACGACCTGATTTCCGTCGTTACGGAAAAGCCAATGGAGAAACAATTGGGGTCAAAAAACTTTTTCGTAGTAGTTGGATTTTCCCAACCTAGTCCAGATTTGAACAAAATCAGAGTCATTAAGGTGTAGGAAAATCTGGTAACAACCGGGTGAGTTAATTATGTTTTTTATTACATGAGTAGTTAGATAACTCATTAAGGAATCTGTACGACTTTACGGAATTGAATTCGGGCGAGTAGAACTCCCGGAATCAATCTTAGCGTAAAGGGTATTTATTGAGCGTCATGGGTTAGAGGTGTGTTGTTAAATGGGAATTTTGGAATTCTTGAAATAACTCTCTGTCTCAAGAATGCCGCTTTGGCGCTGGGTTTTGCCGCTTTGGCGGGGCCGCTGTGGCAGGGTGGTGGCCATTGTGGCGGACCCGACGCAAATTTAGGTCGTTAATAAACCTCTATACGACCTCATTATGCACTTTTTTAGTTTTAGAGCTAGGGAACGACCCCCAGGCAACTCCTACTCATTTTTCACCATTGTTGAGGCTAAAGGTAACCTTTTCACTCCCCGAATCCATTTTTTGATCCATAGAACGTAATAAAATGGGGGAGGGTTTTGTTAAAGATTCAATGGTGGAAAGAACCCTAAATTAGGTATTAGTATCTTGGGTTTGGTCTAGGGTTATTGGGTTTGTTATATCCGAATAATTAGACCTTTGATTATTGATCCTTGCGTTAATTGTATGTTGTTAGACCACGAACAAGTGGGAAGAATCTGGAAAGGGAAGATTCAAGTGCCTTAGGGAATTCAAGCTTGGATTCGAGGTAGGTGATGGTTGTAATTTCATGTTGGTGTGATATATGTTTGTAATTGTTTCATTATAATGCATGTATGTATGCGAATGTTGCATTATTGATCACTCTAATCGTAAATGAGGATAATTGAATAATTGTATGCCACAAATCACCTCTTGTTGTATGATTGTGAGAATATACATTGTGATTGTGATTGTGGTTTGTTGAATGGATCGGTTGACATGTTTCAGCATAACTAACTGGATCATTTGCCACGTTCCGGCATAAATATGGGATCGGTTGGCATGTTCCGGCATAAACATTGGATCGGTTGCCACGTTCCAGCATAAATATGGGATCGGCTGCCACGTTTCGACACACTAACTTGGATCGGGTACCACGAACCGATATGCTAACTGTTTGGGTTTGGGTTGCATGAGAGGACCATTGAATTGGGTTTCGTGAGAGGACCATTGAATTGTGTTGTGTATCTGCTTGTGATGAGTTCGTTCATATCTAATAATGATTGGTATTGGAAGATGGTATGTTGCCCTAAATTGATATAACTTTGATATGTGAGAATCGTGAAGTTTCTCATTATTCGTATATGTTGATGGTATTGTATATGTTCGATATGTGCATGTAATTATATTGTTGTGTTGACTAATGTATATTACACTTAATGGGATAGCCGTGTGATCCTACCAGTACACTGTGGTTGTGTACTGATACTGCACTTGCTCATTCTTTGTTTAGTACAGGGCATCTTCAGGTGGCTATTGATAGACCTTAGCTAGGTGACTATTGAGCGTGACCGGATTCAAGGGTGAGCCAGTTCTTTCAGGTTGCCATGGATCTCTCTTGTTTAAGTCCATTCTTTTCGAAATCAGACTATTAGTTTAAGTTGTTGTTTAGTTTTAGGGTTGTACCCCTTGTTCATAGACTTGTCGTTAGTAGAGTTTTGGTACATTGACTTTCAGGTTCTAGAGGTTAAATTTCCGTATTTATTAGTTAATTAATTTATTTTTGTAGTTTAAATGCCTTAGTTTTGGTTTAGTTGCTTGGTTTGAGTTGTTGTAGTGGTTCTCCCACCGGAGGGTTAGTGTGGGTGCCAATCACGACGGTCTGGGTCGTGACAAAGTTGGTAATAGAGCCCTAGGTTCGTTGATCTCATTGTACCAAACCAAATCTAGTAGAGTCTTGCGGAACGGTACGATGACGTCCGCACTTTTCTTCGAGAGGCTATAGGACTTTAGGAAAAACTCACTTCTTTCTACTACATCGTGATATGACTTGAATCCAATTGGTATCTGGGCGATACAAATTGGTATATTTTCTTCTTCACTCTATGGTCCGAACTAGAGCAACAAAAATGGTAACACCATCGCTAGCAAGAGAGAATGTGTATAGACTACCGACATTTGAATAGGGTCACCATTCACAACAAATATCCATTGCCTCGGATAGATGACCTTTTTGATCAATTGCAAGGATCATCGATTTTCTCTAAGATTGATTTAAGGTCTGGTTACCATCAGTTAAAGATTGCGGCGGTTATGAATTGGGTTCAACAAAATTCTATGATTGAAATTAGCAGTTTGGTAGGGGCTCGCTAGATACTATTGTCACTTGTGGTATGAGTTGAGTACATTCGGTATCTGCCGATTCCAATAGGTATCTCAATGAAGTGAACTAGACGTCGTGGTCACGACTGAGGGGCTACAAGCAAAGCAAATTGGAAACTGAGAACGTTTCAATTGGTATCTTGCCCTAGGGGTGGTATGAATGCATGGATGATCAGGAATGGTCATCCATGGAGCGAAATAATTAATTAAGTATTTGGACTTATCTGTAAATTGTATCTTGGAAACTTTGAATGCGTGCTTCTGGTTGTCTGATTAACTGTGAATATGAAGTTGTAATTGCTTGAATATGATGAGGTTATTATGAGCACAATAAATGTGTGTCTGAACTTTGATATGTACAATATGTTGGCCTGGTCATTGAAGTTATGCAAGTTGTAAATACTTGAGTATCATGAAATTTGTTGTGAAAGAAAGATCTTGACTTAGGATCGTGTGAGTGTCTAGGTGTATCCTGGGGATGTGTGGGTTGTGGTGCTGAATTGACAAGAATGAATTGGTTCGTATATCGTAGGATTGACTGTGGGTAGACAATGATTATCCTAGTTATGATGATTATTCTAAAATTGCTAAGTAAAGCTGGGAACCTTTGTGGAATTTAGAAAAGAAAAGAACGTCAGAAAAATTATTGGCAGGGGTTCTTTTTCCGTTATGGCCACTGAGGCAGGATTCTTCCCGCCAAGGCGAGGCCGCCAGTGCAGAAATTTTCCCGCCATAGCGGGATGAGGCTGGGCAGAACTTCAACATGTCTTCCCTATTTTCCCCTAGTCACAATTATGGACCTCGAATAGTACCCGAACTAACCCCCGTGATCTAATTCATTGTTCGGTAATCGAATATAAGTTATAAGGTGTGTTAAAATTGTGAAGGACCTGGGCATATGAGGAGGAAATCAGCGAGGCCGTGGAGGCCGGGGAAATGGTAATGCAGGTAAAGGAGTAGTGCAGCCAGGCAACGAGGTTGCCCATCAAGAGGACAGGGCTCAGTTTTATGATTTTTCGGGCAAGACCGAGTTTGAGGGTGTGATGCAGTGGTCACAAGAGCTACTCTTGTCTGTGCCCAAATTGTTATTGTTTTGTTTGATTCGGGTTCTACTTATTCGTATGTGTCAGTTCAATTGCCTTGGGATTTGATGTGGTTTGTGATATACTTGATGCCCTGATCCTTGTTTCTATCCCAGTTGAAGAGTTAGTCATAGTCATCCATGTGTATCGTGTTGTCCTGTTGTGGTTATGGATTTTCAGATTTGGGTTGATTTAGTTATGATGGATATGATTGACTTGATATAATCTTAGGCATGACTTGGTTGTCCCCCTATTATACCGAGCTTAATTGTAATACTAAGTCAGTAACTCTAGAGATCCCCGGTAGGGAAAGATTAGAGTGGGAAGGGGTGTACAAGCCTAAGCTAGCTAAGATCATATCCTCCATTCGGACTAGGAAACTGGTAGTGCAGGGTTGTTTGGCTTATTTGGATTATTTGGCTCATGTTTGGGATGTTGAGGTTGAGTCTCCCTCTATTGAGTCTATTCCTGCGGTGTCTGAGTTTAAGAAAGTATTTCCTATGGATTTGTCTTGTATGCCTCCGGATAGAGATATAGATTTCGGCATCCCTCTGTATCGTATGGCTTCGGCAGAATTAAGAGAGCTTAAAGCTCAAATCCAAGAGCTTCTTGATAAAGGGTTCATCTGTCCTAGTGTTTCCAAGTGGGGTGCTCTTGTCTTGTTTGATAAGAAGATGGAGGGTAGTATGAGGACTGATGATTTTATCTTAATCCATAGGGTAGTGGATTAATACTGGAATGGTGAGCTTATGGATAAAGAAATCTCCATCGAGTATACTTGGGTAAAGGCGATTGAAGTGTTTTGGTAAGAAAGCGCGCCTAAAAATTGGGTTAGCCCTCTGAATTGGATGAATATACCTGAGTTTGAGGTGTCGTGTTGATGAAAGGTTGGCTTCGTGGTGATAGTTAGTTCTGACTGAGCGTAATGGTAATAAGAGTTTGTAATGGATTGTGACGGGATGCAACTATAGAATAAAATTGTTGGTTAAGCAAATTTTTGTATAGTAATTACGACTTGCGAGTATATAAGATTATGGTTTTCTAATATTTGGTGAGTAACGTGGTTGTATGGAAAGTTTTAAGAGATGGTGGGACACTATTCAAATAGAAATTAAAGAGCTAGTCATAATGAAGAAAAATGGTGGGAGGTAGTACAACCTTAGAGAGAGGCGAGAACAAGAATATTTTATTTTATTGCTAAGGCTAAAGAGATATCTTCAGAAGGGTAGATAATTGGGTTCAAAAATGCTTGATTTCATTGTTTTGATGCGACTATGGTAATAGTGTCATGGGTCCATCAGTTGGGTTAAAAAACTATTGAAAAAGACTTGAGAAAGGTGTGTACAGACATTAGCATGAGCGTGATGATAAGTGCTTGTTTTTATTTTTGAGTTTAGTAATGAGTACGATTGGATTGTTAGCGAAAGATATTGTAAGATCGATGGAGATGCAATCGATGAAAAGCGAAGATCCATGATTTCATAAAAATCATCAAGGTATAAGCTAATGTTGATAGATAAGGAGATTGTGTTATACGGTTGAGTTACAATTCAGAGTTTTCATTGTAAGTCAACATTTGTGGTGATATCTTTTGTCAAGGTACGAATTTGTAAGGTGAGAAATGATCAATTGTATCCGGTATTGAGCATTTGAAAGGACTTACACCTAGGTTGAGTCGTAAGTTTACTACTATTGATTGTTAAGTACCTAAGAAAGGTTTCATTTTCAAAAGTGTTGGTTTATAATAAGGTAAATGGTCGGAGTGTGTATGATGGTTGTTAGTACTGTGAGTATGATTCACTAGCTATGCTCTAGTGTTTTTTCACTTTGTGGGTGGATTCGTAGTGGTGGATCAGGGGTACCAAATCCTGCGATGTTCTCTTGGTTGAGTGGGAAGATTGGGAAGATTTGGTTATTTCGAATGACATAATTGGTGTTGTCTTGCAGTGTTTAAAGTACTATAGTGGTTCTACATGTACCACCTTATGAGAATTTATAGAAGAGCTACCATGCGTATTTGTGGATGTTCGACAATCTGAATATTTCTCTAGTCGTCGAGGTCATGTATCGATTATTTGTGGTTGAATGTGAGGATCATTGGGTCCAATTCTATAGTTCTTAAGAGGTAAGCTACAATTCCTAAATCTAACATTTCGATAGTGTTGTTAGAGGGGTTGTATGCTTGGACATATCTCTCGACGAGTATCTGATTTCTAAAGATCAAATTGGTTATAACTTAAGCTCATGGGAATTTATGTTGTGAGATGGAGATGTTGTTGAAAACTATGATTGTTGGGTATTATAAGTGTCTGTTGGTTGGTTCAGGTTCACTTCTAATTGTAGCGAGTATTGATTTAGAATGTTATCATGCTTATGTGAGAAAGGATTAGTCATGATGTTTGTGTCAAGATCCTTGCTAAAATGTGGCAGACGTGTGTACGATCAATTTTGGTTGTTGTTGGGAATCATTTTGTTGATTAGTTAAGTTTACATATAACAATATTTATCACACAAATGTTGAGATGACTTCATTGAGGCATTGTAAGGGAGGATGTGTAGGTATTCAATTGGTTGGTTTGAGGTTGGAGATGTGAAACCCTTAGGTGGTAATGAGATGCGGTAAGAAGAGCATGCGAGACAAGTATCCCCAGTAATTCGACGATTCAGATACTACTCTAGCCTTACTTTAATCAGTCTTTCCTAGTTGATCACTCGGGGACGAGTGATGGGTATATTGGTATCTATTGTAACGACCTGATTTCCGTCATTATGGAAAAGCCAATGGAGAAAGAATTGGGGTCAGAAAACTTTTTGGTAGTAGTTGGATTTTCTCAACCTAGTCCAAATTTGGACGAAATCGGAGTCATTAAGGTTTAGTGAAATTTGGTAACAACCGGGTGAGTTAATTATGTTTTTGACTACATAAGTAGTTAGATAACTCGTTAAGGAATCCGTACAACTTTACGGAATTAAATTCAGGCAAGTAGAACTCTCGGAATCGATCTTAGGGTAAAGGGTATTTACTGAGCATCGTGGGTTAGAGGTGTGTTCTGAAATGGGAATTTTGGAATTCTTGAAATAATTCTCTATCTCGAGAGTGTCGCTTTGGAGCTGGGTTTTGCAGCTTTGGCGTGGCAGCTGTGGCGAGGTGGTGGCCGTTGTGGCAGGCCTGATGTGAATTAAGGTCGTTAATAAACCCTTAAATGACCTCATTATGCACTTTTCGACTTTTAGAGCTAAGGAACGACCCCCCAAACGACTCGTACACGTTTTTCACCATTCTTGAGGCTTAAGGTAAGCTTTTCACTCCCCGAATCCATTTTTCGATCCATAGAACATAATAGAATGGGTGAGTATTGATGGGGGGGGCATTGTTAAAGATTCTATGGTGGAAACAACCCTATATTGTGTATTAGTAACTTGGGTTTATTCTAGGGTTATTGGGTTTGATATAATCCGGATAATTAGACCATTGATTGTTGATCCTTGCGTTAATTGTATGTTTTTAGACCACCAACAAGCGGGAAGAATTTGGAAAGGGAAGATTCAACTGCCTTAGGGGATTCAAGCTTGGATTCGAAGTAGGTGATGGTTGTGATTTCATGTTGGGGTGATATATATTTGTAATTGCTTCATTATAATGCATATATGTATACGAATGTTATATTATTGATCACCCTAATTGTAAATGAGGATAATTGAATAATTGTATGTCATGAATCACCTCTTGTTGTATGATTGTGAGAATATACATTGTGATTGTGATTGTGGTTTGTTGAATGGATCGGTTTCCACGTTTCGGCATAACTAACTAGGATCGGTTGCCACGTTCCAGCATAAATATGGGATTGGTTGCCACGTTCTAGCATAAACATTGGATCAGTTGCCACGTTTTGGCATAAATATGCGATTGGCTGCCACGTTCCAGCACACTAACTTGGATCGGGTACCACGAACCGGTATGCTAACTGTTTGGGTTTGGGTTTCGTAAGAGGACCATTGAATTAGGTTCCGTGAGAGGACCATCAGATTGTGTTGTGTATTTGCTTGTGATAGTTCGTTGATATCTAATGATGATTGATATTGGAAGACGGTATGTTGCTCTGAATTGATATAACTATGATATGTTAGAATCGTGAGGTTGTTCATTGTTCATATATGTTGATGGTATTGTATATGTTTGATATGTGCATGTGATTATATTGTTGTATTGACTAATGTATGTAACACTTAATGGGATAGCCGCGTGATCCTACCAGTACATTGTGGTTGTGTACTGATACTACACTTGCTCTTTCTTTGTTGAGTACAGGGCATCTTCAGGTGGCAATTGAATGACCTCAGCTAGGTGACTATTGAGCGATTCAAGGGTGAGTCAGTTCTTTCAGGCTGCCATGGTCTCTCTTGTTTAAGTCCATTCTTTTCTGACTCAGACTATTGGTTTAAGTTGTTGTTTAGTTTCGGGGTTGTACCCCTTGTTTTTAGACTTGTTGTTAGTAGAGTTTTGGTACATTGATTTTCAGGTTCTAGGGGTTAAATTTGCGCATTTGTTAGTTAATTCATCTGTTTTCGTAGTTTAAATGTCTTGGTTTTTGGTTAGTTGCTTGGTTTGAGTTGTAGTAGTGGTTCTCCCACCGGAGGGTTAGTGTGGGTGCTAATCACGATAGTCTGGTTCGTGACACTTGAGTACTTGAGTATGAGGATAGGGAGAGTTGATTTTCATTTTTCAAAATGAATATGGGAACTAAGTAATCCCAACAGTAAATGTCCTTACTTTTAAAATGAGAGGAAACTTCGATTTCCAAATGAGTTCATGAGGAGTTTTTGAACACTATCTCTTTTAAGAGAACCTTTTGAGCATGTGTAATATTATTGGGAGTAGTATTGAGCACCGATATGGGGACGAGTTCAGACTATTCAAAGTTCTCTTAAACCATGTATGCCACGTGGGTAGAAAGGGTCATACTTTTTAGAGATTCCATATTGCTTTTTAAGCATAGCTTAGTGGATCCATTTAGTTGAGGATTTCATATACTCCGGCATGGTATAGGATAGTTCTGGCAGCGTGGGCTTGACATTGTATCATCACATAGCTCATAGTGATGGTTGTCGGTTAGAGAATCTCTCAAATAAGAGTAAAAGAGTTATTATTGTATTTTTAAATACATTGAGTTCTTCTCTTCTGTTTTTAAAAGTTTTCTTTACAATGCATCTTTACTGTTGCTTTTATATTGAAATGAGTTGAATACTTTTGAGTTTGAGTATCCTTGAGTTGAGTTGAGTTGAGGTGAGGTGAGTATGTTCTTCTTTTTTAACCGTTCAAGCTTATTTCTGTGGTTTAGAGGTTCCCTTACATGCTCGTACATTCCATGTACTCACGCAATTAGGCCTTCATCTTTCATGATCCAGATACAGGTAACCAGAGTCATCAACAGGTGCTTCCTTAATACCACTTGCAGTTCGAGTAAGCTTCGGTGAACCTCCTTTCTTCTGGAGGATTCCAGTTATATCTTTCAGTTTTGTTCGGATGTCGTGGGTCTTGTCCCAACTACCATCATAGTTATTAGAGGCTTCATAGATAGACAGTAGTAGTTGAGGAGTCTTTTCATTTATAGTGTTCAATGTTTAAGACTTGAGTTGCCTCTTTTGGCCCGTGAATGTTTTATTTAAAATATTCTTAGTATCTATTTTGAGACATAAAGTAAATCTTTACTTTTGAAGTTCATTTATTGTTGAGTAAGTCTTCCGCTGAGAGTTGAGCCATGCCAAGGGTTCGCTTGGGGCCAACAATGGTTCTCGAGTGCAGTCCACGTTCAGGATGTAGGCTCGGCGCGTGACAAGTTTGAAAAGATTTTTGCCCCCTGATTATCAAGACATAATTGATAGATCTGAGCTTCCTCTTGTTTGCAACACCAAGGAGCTCTTTTTTCATTTGTGTGATTCTCCCATTCTTCTTGTGGAGGCAAACTGGTAAAACTCCATTTTGATGTGGTTATTTTTTATGATTTTAATTATTTTTTATTTTAATATCGATTGTGTGTACATACCTAATTTATTTATCGATACATGCTACCTCTGCAGGAGGCAAAAGATAAAGTGTAGAAGGATTTCTTCATTATTATTTTTTTACTTTCAGTAGATCATATTATTGACTTTTTTCTTATTTTTAGCTCATCTTTTTCTGGTACATATGGATTCTGTTTTTAATGTATCTAGATGTTTTTGTTTCTTAAATTAATTTATAAAGCATTCGTTTCAACATTATGATACATTGCAATTTTATCAAGAGTTGTTGGTGGCTCTGGTAAGGGCTTTGAGTCAAGATCCATGGGTGACGCCATTGTTTATAGCGGAAAAAAGCTACAAGAGTTGAAACAGAGCAAAGGAGAGAGTGTGGAAGGATTTCTTCATCATATTATTTTTCTTTTAGCAGATCAAATTGTTGATTTTCTTTTTTGATTATTTGTTGTTTTCAACAGATCTTTTAATATATCTAGTTGATTTTGATTCTTAAATTAATGTATAATTTATTAGCTTCACCTTTATAATGAATTATAATTTTATCATGTACAATATATCATTTTTTCTAGGGAAAATGCATAAGTACCCCCCCAGCCTATACCCGAAATTCCAGAGACACACCTAACCTTTACTAAGGTCCTATTACCCCTTCCGAACTTATTTTATATGTAATATTCTACCCCTTTTTGGCCTACGTGGCACTATCTTTGTGGGCCCAGTGCATGTTGACATTTTTTTCAAGATAGTGCCACGTAGGCAGAAAAGGGGTAGAATATTATAGATAAATTAAGTTCGGGGGTAATAGGACCTTAGTAAAGGTTAAGTGTGTCTCTGGGATTTCGGGCATAGGTTGGGGGGTACTTATGCATTTTCCCTTTTTTCAAATATTAGTTTTGATGCATAACCCTTATTTATTGAAACAAAAATTAGTATGTATCATGTTCATAATTATCTATTGGGTACACAACTATTACAAAATTCGTTATCTTTTACTACTGATACATACACCAAACCTTATTCAACTAGTATAATGTTATGTATCTGTAGACACTATCAAATATTACTATTGATTCATAAAAATGTTTTATAACAAAATCAGTTTGTATCATATTCATAGTTATGTATATCATACATAACTTTGTTATATATCAGATATTGTGATATATCACACGTTGTTAAGTATCTGTAACACCGTTTTATAAATAAATTAGTGTATATCATATTCATAGTATTTTCAAATGATACATAACTATATAAAATTGTCGATTTCTTTTGAATCTATTACGATTTGGGACAGATTTGAGAGAAGAAAATTTGAAATTTGAATTCTTTGGAGCAATTATTTGAGAGAGATTGACATCAATTTGATTTGCATGATTTGGGGAGCTAACATATAATTTTATATTTAATTTCCTTTTTAATCTCAACAAACTACTCGCATAATGTATCAAATGTGATGTATCTGAAAGAATATGTTGTATCCTAATAACATCAATTTTAGGAGATTTTTGTAAATTGAGAAAGAGTAGGGATAAAATGTAATTTTCTCCTTACACTACAGGAATCCTAAAATTTTTATTTAAAATAAAATAAGGGGTTAATATGATCTTCCCAAAATTAAAGTGTATAATAGCAATTTTGATTGAAGTTTGAGTGGATTTTAAGTAATTTCCCAAATTTATTTAATTTCAAGATTTTAAATCACACACACACATATATATATATAAGAGAACCCTAGGCCCGCCTACGTGACACATTCACAAACCAGGATTCTCTTTTAATTTATTTTATTTCCAAAACTAGCCTTCCCCTTTCATGAAAAGTTATGACTGTTATGAAAAGTTGTGACTTTTATGAAGAGTTGCGACTTGTATGAAAAGTTACGACTTTTATGAAAAGTTACGACTTTTATGAAAAGTTGTGACTTTTATGAAAAGTTGCGACTTTTGTGAAAAGTTGTGACTTTTATCAAAGGTTGTGACCTTTCTGAAGGATTGTAACTTTCCCAAAGAGTTGTGACCTTTCCGATAAGACACAATAAGCATTTGTTCACACTACCCTTTGTTGTCTATAAATAGAGGAATTTCCTCTCATTTTAAAACAACAAAAATTTTGAACTTCTTCTTCGGTCTTCTGGACAATTAAATATTTGTGTACTTTGCTCATGTTGAATGACTCACTGACACCATTGTTTTTGTATCAATACACTGGTGAATAAAATCGTTATATCCTGAGAGGATCTATTCCTTTAAACCTCGGGTACTAGAGGGGAATAATTCCTTAAGGGGACATTGTGCATTCAGTGAGCTCGATTTTTTTCATTCTGTTTCATTCTATTGTTACAGATCCTGGTATTTCTTTTACAGTAATTAATTTATGCTTATATTATTAATTGTTATTTTTTAGTACATGCTTGAAACTTTGTTGTTTATGTTTCTGCAAAATTATTGTTATAAGTATTTGTTATTACAAATTAAATAACAAATGTTAATTGAGTATTCAAGCAAGTTTTCTCTTCTAGAATTGTTGAAGGTACAATAAAAAAGCCCTTACAAATCTCTACTTTCTTCATCAGCAACGTCATTCCTTCCTATACAAGGATGATATTTTGTGTTCTTTAGAAAAATCCTCTAAGAATTAATAACTTTGTGTGCCCATTTTTTTTTTGTTTTTATGTTGTTTTTATCTATTTTTATCAATGGATATTATGAGTACTTAAAGGATTGAAAGTTGATTGAAGTGTTGGTCAATTTTTTGAGGTATGTTATTTCAAAACATGACAACTTTTCTGGTTAGAATGATTTGTTAGAATGATTTGTTATCATCATTGGATATCTCATAGTTTACTCCCTTTTAATGTATGGTTTTTCTTGCTGTTTTGTTGTCTCCTAAAAATTTTATTGATTTTTTTTTTTTTGTATGTATATGATCTCACTTGGACAAAGTTTTCTTCCTTTTAATGTTTTTTTCTTTTTTTCCTTCTCATTCGGCTCTTCTAAATATTTTTGGTGTGAGTTATGACTATTTTCGACAAGCTTAATTTGAAGAATATGAAAGAAAACCTGCTCTAAATAAAAGTAATATCTTAAGCTACAAAAGATATGTCTATTAACATAGATTTGTTGTCCTACATGTCCCAAGTCATTGTTGAGCATTTGAGTTATCTAGGTTAGACTTATATTTATTTTTTTAATGTTCGAGAATATTTATTTAACACGAGTCTAGAATCCAACAGTTTGATCTACTCGTACTTTCATAATGCAACAATTAGACATACATATTTTTAAAAAAGTCATAAAGTTGCATTGATGAAGCATCTAGAAGGGACTTCAAAGCAGCAGTTTAATGAAAAATGAATTTCTAATACTTGTTTGACCTCAGACAAGTAGATTGTCTCTACAAAATTTTACTTATGTTGTTGTGGTGTTCATTTTTAACGGTCTTAACTTATTTATAACTAATATTGATTATTGAAAAGTTTCACATAATTTTTTTCTCGCAAGGAGTTATTCTAATCATAAAATTATTAGATTCTATATTTTTCATGTACAAAAAAATAGAAAAAATGATGTTTAATCGCTACATAAAAACATCACTCAGTTTTAACAAGACAATTATATCATCAAACATATATTATGATAAATTATTTAAAAGATAAAAATGATTAGATATCAAGATATTTTTAATCACATTATATATTTACAATTCTTGAGATATGTGATAATGTCAAATCATTTAATTTCTGTTGAATGTTCTTCAAACCTACTAAAATTTACTTGTTTTTCTTAT
The DNA here is from genome assembly GCF_900185275.1 of Solanum verrucosum. Taxonomy (NCBI): domain Eukaryota; kingdom Viridiplantae; phylum Streptophyta; class Magnoliopsida; order Solanales; family Solanaceae; genus Solanum; species Solanum verrucosum. The sequence goes on from NW_026020353.1 coordinate 672,502, forward strand.
AATAGTCGATTATTGGAAAGGTTGTTCAAAAGCTTAGAAAAATTATCTATGCCCGCGAGCGCGGGTAAATTACCTAGTATTAAGATAATTGCAAATGAAAAAGGTTGATAATATTCCTCATCTTCTATTTTATAGTTATTCAGAAGCATAAAAAAAAAATTAAAAATAAATAATATATATATATATATATATATATATATATATTATCATTTGTACACAATAAAAAAAGAGTACTACTCCTAGAATAAATTAAATGAAAATTGATCGAAATTTGATACCTACAAAAAATGTATGTTGTGCTTATTTACTTTATTATACAAATATAGTGTATTATATAATTTATATAATGAAGGATTTAGTGCACAAAATATTTAAAGTATATTATTTATTTTCTTTCCTTTTTTGGATTGTATTTGACCATGAAATTTGATAAGATCTTCAAATATTTTATAGTTCTCTAAATATTGGTTAAAATTCATTTTTTTTCAAAAAATAAATTTCAAGTTTTAATTTCAAATTCTATGACCAAATGAGAGATTAATTATTTAAACTTTCTTCCAAGAAGCAAAAAGTTTTATATTTATAGTTTTTGTTGTAAACTCATGCTGGTGAATTGATTGTCTTTTTTATTATTTTTTCTTAAATAATTAAATAATAAAATTTATGCAGTGTGAAGGTGTTTTTCAATATTTAAAGTCCTATTAGGGTAAATAATGGCGGAGCACTAATTTGAGTAAGGAAGGAGTTAATATAAAGTAACATTTTAGTATACTATATAGTCAATCTACAGTAGAAAAACATAAAATCATGTTTATTTGTACTTATTACAATAATTCACTATATAAATCTCTAAAAAAAAATCCCCTTAGATTATTTTTTCACATACAAAGTTTTGAACAAAAGTAACTATTGTATATTTTTATATGAGTTGTGACATGAATTCTTCCAACTTCAATGCTCCGATTGATTATTCTGAAAGCTTGTCAGAAGGTTGCAAATTTAAAATCATTTCAAAAACAACTCCAGCAGATGCAGTAAGATCGATAATTTTATCCAAAAGATTCAAATTTGTTGCTAAATCAGATGAAATTTGGGGAAGATTTTTGCCCCCTGATTATCAAGAAATAATTGATAGATCTGGGTTTCCTCTTGTTTGCAACACCAAAAAGGAGCTCTTTTTTCGTTTGTGTGATTCTCCCATTCTTCTTGATGGAGGCAAACTGGTAAAATTTCATTTTGATGTGGTTATTTTTTATGATTTTATTTATTTTTTATTTTAATATCAATTGTGTGTACATACCTAAATTATTTATCGATACATGCTACTTCTCACAGGAGGCAAAATAAATATTTAATCTATATGGATTAAATTTCAAGGTTCTTAATATTTAACTTGTTATTTTAATGTTGTGGGCTCATATCTACTAGTTATTTTATTTATCATGAGTTTTTACACATAAATTCATGTTTCGGTATGAAAGTATTGGATTAAGATGAATCCTTAACTAATATGTTCAGATGTTTCTACCTCTCATCAACACATGTACCAGAGAGTGGCATAGTCAAAAATTCATATATAGAGATAAAAAAAATACAAGGTGTCACACTGAGGGCTTAAACTCATGAGCTAAAATAATCTATGAACTCTCTTTGTTATTAAACTAGAATTTCTCCTTATATTAAGTGAATTTAATTGTCCATATATAATTAAAAAATGATCAAATTAAGAAAATAAAAAGAGATGAACCTGGAATCGGGACGTTGAACCCATTGCCAAGAGTATGCATCATCACTATCTGAAATTATGAGCTCTCTCGATGCTATCATAAAAGACTTCTTTCCGCTATGTTTATCAAGAAAAAAACTCTGAAAAAAGAAAAAACAAAAACATTTTCATCTTACTTGTTTGGATGGTTACTACACAAATATAGTTTCATATTGTATTATTTTAATGAAATAATGTTTGGATAGATTATTTTCCATGTTATATTATGCCACACATCAACAATTGAAGATTATAAACCTACAATATTATAAAGAAAAAATAGCACACGTGGTAAAGTTCTTATACAGAAAGGGTATAGACTTTGATAAAATAGGATTATAAAGTAATAAGAAAATAAAATTATAGTAAAGACACACACGACACCAAATTATTCATTATAGAAATTGAGACTTTCATCTTTACATAACGATGTATTTAATGATATAATAGATTAAAATCGAAATAACAATTAATATAAATATTGTAATTAAAATAAAAATATGATACAATATAATATAATAGATAGCAAGCACTCAAATGACATATTGTTCAATTTGAATAACCTAAACTTTGGAGAGAGAAATAGAATAAAAATTGAGACTTTATATTTCCCCCCTACCCAACAAAAAAAGTTTAAAATAAACAATCTAATGCAATAAGTGTGGCAATCAATAAAGTGGATAAAAAATTATAAAATATTAGATTTTAAATTTTGGTGAATCTAAAATAAAATAAAATACTAGATGATCATTTATTTTCACCTACTTGAGCTATCATAGTACTTTGGTATCAGGAGAACCACTAGAGGAAGGAAACTAGTTCAATAGAATGCACTTCATTGATCTACAAATACGTTTTCCTTTGAGAGGTTTTATTTAATAAAATAGTTTGCTTTCTTTCCTCTTCCCTTTACACTGACTTCTTCCTCTCTATGAATTATGTCATTGAAGCTTGGTGCTCCAAAGCTTGGAGATCGAACACCAATCACTTAACTTGATAGATAGCGTACAATAAAATATTCCAAGTTAGCTCATAGATATATAAGAACCCGAATAGTTGCAATTGGTAAAAAATTAAGTTTTTATTGAAAAAGAAATTACCGAGACATTATTGCTGAAGCTGAACAAAGTATAACAGTAAAAAAGAATAGATTGTTGTGGACAAAAGGGAAAAGAATCAAAAGATTTGACACTTTGATGTCTTACTTATAGAAAATACAATCCAAAAGCTATACATAAATGCTATTGTAATAGTAGAAACTTAAAGGACAAGCGAATAAATATTGGAATGTAAAAGATGATATTACCTTCATTTATGTGTAACCTACAATTATGGATAATTACTACCTTCATTTTAATATGCACTTAATCATACATTATGGCAATTTGTTCTGGATACAAAAAATCATAAATTACACTATCTATTCTATATGCATATTCATATTGGGTAGTAAAAGATACTAACTGTTAATTATGACTCCATAACTGATAGTGGCTCAACTTGGAAAATTTGCACAGATAATGAATTGGGATAGGAGATGTTAGATTAACCTAACAACTAAGAACAAATATCAAAGAATGTGGGGCAATGGATGAGGTTGCTCCTCTTTACACTAGAGGTTTCATGATCGAACTCTGGATATGAAAAAAATCTTAGTAGAAAATGCTTCCTGAGTAGCTAAAGGTTAATACTCCAACTTTCAAGTTAAGAGCTTCTTTCTATTAGCATAGTATAGTAAAATAATATTATATGATATGATTTACGAAGGTCAATTAGCACACAACAACGATGGTTAATATTCATCTATAGTTTAGTAAAGGTGGTTCATGCCCTTGAATGGAGACGCCTATAATAGGAATGTCTTAACTACCCCACCGATAATGGTCTTTATATGACATAGACATGGTGCGTTGGTTCTTGTCAATGATTTGATGGTAAAAATAAAAAACTGCTATAAAAATTTAATTGAATAATATCATGTAAGACTCAATCCTTTAATTTTATTTTTTTACATTCGCATATGGTACATCTACTAAAGAGCTAAAGCCCTACATATATATATATATATATATATATAAAAACTTTCCTTACAAATGTTTCTTGTAATGCTTTTGCATATTCTCTGAAGTGGCATATCTTATCGTTGGGCATCAATTGGATATTCGTGGAACAATAGGCACAGAAATGTTGTCACCAAAGACAGAATATGCTGCTTATTTGGTGTTCAAGTTGGTAAATAGGTGCGATTATAGACTTGAATCTGCTAAATCAAGTATTTGGTTTGTTAATTATGAGAGTGAAATTGATACTGAAAATCAGGCCAACACCGTGCACCTTCCAAGATTGCAAGAAAGTGGGGATATCCCAAAATTGAGAAGAGACGGATGGATGGAAGTAAAATTGGGATATTTTGATAGCAAGAAAGGCACTGACGGTCCTATTGAAGCAAGATTGTTTGAGATGAATCGTATTTACAAAAGGGGACTCATTGTTGAAGGAGTCGAGTTTCGTCCAAAATGAGATGCGGATATGAAATTTTAAGTTTTACAAGTTTTGAACAAGAACTCTTTGAATTCTTATCCTGATTACTAATTCAATGTTTGCAATTTACTATAGACAATTCATATGCATTGCATATCTGTTACGACCCAAGCCTAGGGCCTAGACGTGACATGGCGAATGAGGAACCCGAAGGAACCCCAAACAAGCCTCTCAAACTTGTCATCACACTTCATCGGTCGCGGAAGTACAATCAACATTAATTAACGGGAAATAGGGACTAAGGGCAAACCATTTCAAAATGACATCATAGAACAAGAGTCAAGCTCATTTACAAAATACTTGTCCAACGCACACCTCTACATACATAGATAGGACGGGGCTATGACATACTACCGGCTCCCCTCATAGTCAAAATACGATTGCAAGCTAAAGTCTCAAAACATAGGAGTAGAAAACATAACATAGCCCTCGAATCATTGAGGACTCACCAACAACTCGGATAAGCACCGTACTAGCCACGTGAATGGAGAGAAGGATCAAGAGTAGCTCCGATCCCTACATGGTGACATCATGTAGGCAAAATATGCGTTAGTACTTGGAATGTACTAAGTATGCGGGGTGCAACACAACAATAGACAAAGACACAATCGAAATACAAGAAATAGTTTCATAGGCATTATGAATAACAATATGAGGATGCATGATCAAAGTGAAGTCAAAACATGTTTAAGTAAATCTATACTAATAGTAGATATCATATGTGTATGCATGATCCAACCAATCTATAACCCCAACTTAGGATAGGGGATGTCGTTCACACCCGGACACCCTGGTGGCAAGGTATAAACCCCTCGCATGGTTGATGTTGGTCACACCCCAAGCATCCTAGGTGGTGAGATATAAACCTCTCACATGGTTGATGTTGGTCACACCCCAAGCATCCTAGGTGGTGAGATATAAACCTCTCACATGGTTGTCCGGTTCTTTTCCCCCAGACCGGGCATGGTCATGCAACACTTTATATAGGAAATTCCCATTAGGCTCTAATGCAATCTCACGTATGGAATGAACATATACACAAGCTTAGTTTGTCATCAACACATCTCTGGATTTCCATACATCTCATAACTCAAGCTTTAAAGCATCGATTCATTAATTCTCCATAGTTGGACATTTTGTCAAACACCTTGAAGGCATGTAATGGAATCAAAGAGTATGGAAAATAGGGTAGTAATTATGCAGCCAAACCAGTGAACAACCTACAACAACACATTTTAACACCCACAATACCACATGAAAATCTCCACATCCATTCCAAATTTAGATTCAAGTTCTAGAGTCACAACATGCTCAAAACAATCACTTTTCATGTTTAAAATTCAATGTACAGGAAATTATTACAAAGAACAAGACTAATTTATGAATCTTAACTTAAACCATGAATTAGTGAATAGAATAGAGTCTAGGCACTATGGGTGGAAGGACCCATGAGTTCAACACCACATACCTTGAGTTTTTATGAAGGTCTTGAGAATGTCTTCAATGGAAGCTTGGAACTTGGAGCAAGAGTCTCTTCAATCTTGAGGAAGGTTTTGGATTAGGGTTCTTGAGAGAACTTGAGAGAAAATGTGTCTAAGTATGGGAGAGGTGTTTTGGGAAATGTTTTAGAGATGGGAATTGAACTAATGTTATATAGGAAATAACATATGTCCTTTGGAAAAATGGTCCAACACTTAGAAAAAAAAATGAGGCGGGTGAACAGTAAAAACGCTCACTGGAAATTGTCTTTCCTGCCGGACAGATTTTACGAAAATGGGCATAACTTCTTTGTCTGAACTCCGAATGAGGTGAAACGAAGTGCGTTAGGTAGCTAACTCAAAGGGCTTTCCATGGATATGTTATTGGCCACCCAATAATTTGTGTTCTAGGAGATATGACCCTTCAAAGTAGACCCTCGAAAAAGGCTTCACTTGGAAATTTCGGATTTTGATACGGTTGCTCTAAAATTTGGGTTAGACCCATTTCCCACTCAATTTGACCCCCTAAACAAGAATATGAAGTCGGATTTTTGAAAAACGAAATGGATTTTTTTTATTATATATATAGCTAAACAAGTTTCCGGTAACTTCCGAAGCACATTTTAAAGAACTTTTTGGGTCATTTCAATATCCTTTAAGGCTTTAATATTACTTAATAATTTGGATGTCTTCTTTCTACCTTCTGGCCAATTTTGTGGCCTATATATTTTGGCTTTAACTTCACTTTTAGAAGGTAGGAAAAGATGAAGAGAAATTCCTTCTTCCAATAGTTATTATGTTGGATTTTCTTCTCTATTTAATCTATGTGAATTTATGTGCTTCTAGTTTTATATTATATGAGAGCTTTGATGAATCCAGGGGAGGGGAACTATTTTTTGTTCTTTGGGATAACTCATCATGTTCATCTCCATCTTCTTTAGGTGCTAAAGCTAATAAGGTATGACAATACTATAAGTCTATAATTTTAATGAATTGATGTGGAATACTCAGAGAAATGATAACCCTGCTAAGTAAAAATAAATTTAACTAAAAAGATGATATAATTATTGTGGTAATTTCTCAAGTACCAACACCAATGACGGAGGGTTCATGGGTGATTCTAGTTGATATTGTTGCAGCCTTCAGGCCTGTATGAGTTCCTCCACACACCTGATCTCTTTGTTCATGTCATAAGCGTCCAAACCTTCCTTAGTGGCCTGTAGAATTTTTTTTGCTTTCCCTTTATTGAGAATGCCTTCTCAGGTAACCAACTATCCCCGCTCTCTTTGTTATTTCCATCAAGTACCATATCTATTCAATTGATTTTACCCTATACAATAGGAAAACTAATGGAATGACATGATCAATGACGTGGAAGAAAATATACCTCATGTCTCCGATGCTTCTCAAACTTTGTCCACAATCTCCTTATGTTTGATTGGATCTATCACTGGAAAAATGAACTTTGTTTCACAACTGCTTAAAGATTCCTCTTTTTAGTTGGTTGAATGAATATTTGTGGCGCACTTGGTGTTTTCAGCATCAACAATTCCTTTTTGATACCAGCCTTAGCATCATCAAAGGCTTTTAAATCTTTCTTTACATATATAAAATGGGACTTTTTGTCATTACATAACAAAGGATTTAACAGCACGATACAACAAAACTTAAGTTGTCTTTACAAACAAACATTGTATTTAAAGTAACAAGACGATACAATACAATAGGTAATAACCAGCATCCAAACAAGTATCAAAAGTAAAATTCTCAGATCTCATCATAAATTTAGTTATTACATTAAGATTAGTTCTTGTAACGCGACAATGCAGAAGTTCCATCTAGACCTTTTTTACAGTAATACTCACGATAGTCTTTCACTGTGGTTGCATGATATTTTGGAGTGCTGCCTTCTAACAACAATTCAGTAATCAGTCCATAAAGCTTGGAAGATGACATTGAATCAGTGCCGAAGAAGCATGGAACTGACACTCTTGGTCCAACTTTATTTTCCAATACTGTGTTCAACACTTATGTACTTGTCATTTGATATGAGCTGAAAAAATAAACCAAAATAAGCAAATGGCATATTCACTCTTATAGATTGTACATGGATTAGAAAAGAAAAAGAAAACTAGCCTGTAGAAGATCTCCAATTTTGACCACAAGAGCACCACGCGTAGGAGGAACATAAAAACATTGATTCTGGTGAAGCACTTGAAGTCCTCTGATGTGATCTTGTAGAAGCATTGTGAGAAAATCATTGTCAGAATGTTTGTTGGTGCCTATGGTAAGTTCTGGCTGACGGCATGTTGGATAGTAAAGGGCCAAAACACCAAGCCCCTCCGCACAATACATATCTTTGAGATAACAACGATCAAGACCGATCAAGACCGAGACCTTCAAACAATAATCCAAGCAAGGAACAAGCCAATTCCATCATATGCTTAGAGTAGTCTATAAGTATTTCTCTACAACAATTTTGTAAAATTAATGAAACACCACATCACAATTTTTATCACCGCATAATACATATTCAATTATTGGTTGGCTTTCTAATTCATATTCAAAACATATACCTACATGGTCTTGGAAATTCTTCTGGACTGGAAGGGTTAGGAGACATTTTAAATAAAATGTAATCTCTCCAATTTGCAGCTGGAACAGAAGGGCTATACAAATCAAAATTGCTAGCATGAACCACATTTTTCACGATATCTCGAGTGTAATACTGTTTCTTCATCTTGATAACTTGCTCAAAAAATTGTCGGGCTCCTCATAACATTTCATCAAGGACAAATATTGGAATGCCATGATTAACCACTTGGAAGAAACCCCATGTCACCGATGCATCTCTTACTTTGTCCACAATCTCTTTATGCTTGATTGGATCCATCTCGTCGATGCCTTAAAGGTCAATCACAGGAAAAATGAAGTGTGTTTCACATGTATCCGAGGAATCTATGTTGTTTATTGGTGGTAGAATGAATATTTGAGGTATCTTAGTGATTCCAGCATTAACAAGCCCTTTGACACCCGCCTTTGTATCATCAAAGGCTTTTAACTCACTCATTTTGTCATAATTACTTGTTTGATCAACTGTGGCCTCCAAATTCTCAGTGCTAGAGATTACCATCTTCTTTGCTAGGATGGGATGTTATAAACAATTAATTAGTAGAGCTCATAATGGGTAGCAGGGGATGATATAAATGCTTATTACTATTTATGTACAACAATATATTAAGTCCCTTTCACTGGTCACTGTCTGAACCCACTAAAAAGTTTCAACCTCACCTATATCCCAAAAATAGAAGGCTTATGGATATTAGACAAGCAGAAAAAAGCAACAAAAAAAATTGTGTTGAGAATAATATCCACGACAAATAACAAGAACAAGAGAGTAACAAGGCACCATGTTCTTTTAGCATGGAAAGTATAATACTTGAGCTGAGCAATATAGTACCATTATCGTGAGAATTTTAACATTTTGTAATCTGAAAAGACTACTATATACTTAAGATAGAATAACCTTCTTTTATTTTGCACACCTTAAAATTTTATAATACTCTCACTTTCTATTTTTCCTCACCGACTATTTTCTTACACTATATCTGTGGATTACTGATGAGGCAAATATGTATCAAATTTCGCTGCTCATACTCTGTCATATGTATATATACCCAATGACATGGCACACTCTCAAGCTAAAATGAGTAATTATCTTTTATTTCTCTGTTTATTGCATTTTCAAAAATTAGTATTTAACTTCTTCCTATATTTTGAATCTCTTAAATTGAACATTTAGATTTAGTTAAACCATTTGGTATGAAGCAAAATGTTTCCATGAAAAATATTTTCCTAGAAATTGTTCTTTTGGAAAAGAAGTTGGTTTCTCACTTATTTTCTCACGCTTGGTTGGTGAGTGAAAAATATTTTTTAATATTTGGCTGGTGAATGAAAAATATTTTCTAGGAAATATTTTTTATTTATGGTTAGACTTTCGGAGCAGGACCCGACCCTTACACCTGACCCGACTCCCAGTACAAGACTTAACTTCTAAATGGGAACCTAACACCGACTCTTGACCTGAGATCCAAATTTCAAATCAGAATACGACCCGGCCCTAACAACCAATCTAAGATCCAGTCCCAACTCCTGAATCAGGACCCGACTTCTAAACTGAGACCTGACACCAACACCTGACCTAGGATTCAATGTTGACACTCTAACCTAAGACCCTCATCATTTCATGAATTTTTTCTCTCTAAGAATTCTTCAACAAATTAGCTATCTCGGCTAAATTCACAAAGTTTCAGCATCAATAGAATGGAAAAAATGTTGCCAGATGATCGATTCAGGCCACCAGATCCTTCTACAGTGATGCCCACGCCAAATATACATCCTCTGTTACCAGAATCGTCTTCAGCTTCATCCTGCAACTCCTCGCAGGTGAGAGAAGAGGCGATTCATACTGCTATGGAAAGGGAGTTAGATGGCACTCGAGCTCATATATCCATGGAAGATTCGTGTCAAATTTAAGGAAAAGGGGCAGGCGAAAAAGATTCCCAGTTCCAAGATCGATATAATAGTCAAAACCCACATGATTTCACCGTCCCAGTTGAGCGCAATACACAGGCGAAGGAGACGGGCGATTCATCCCAAAGGCGCCACCAAAATCGAAGCAATATAGAGGTGTTTCGCGATGATTCTGATATTAGGGATTGTCATACTGGTCGTGGAAGTCATAATTTTGAAGCTTCAAGCTCATCTCAAGGTGGAGTTGTCAGCGATGGCGATTATGCAAGGATTCCGGTGATGAATTTGGAAAATATTCAATACGAAGAGGAAATTGAAATTCAGCATAGGGAAGGAAAGCAACATGTTCAAGATTTGGGCCAATCGAGTACTTCTCATATGGATGAACAACTTATCAAGAATCAAAGCAAGAACACAGGTATACATCATACTGATAAATCTCATGCTTCTGTGATTCCTGCGAGTCAAGTTCCTGTAAATTCTGGTAATGAACAGCGTAGAAAGGAGAATGAGTAAATTTGGGTTGCTAAAGAACAAGGGAAAAATAATACGGTTAAGGCTAGCTTTAGAACTGATCAACAGCAGGTTTATCAGGAGAATTTTCCTAGAATTTCTAGTAATTTTGATAAATCAGTTCAGAAAGTTAATGCAAATAATGTTAGAAATGATCGTCCTCCTGGTAACATTCCTAATTTTCCCAAAACTGATCCATTAGCTACTCCTGCCCCCTATACTGTTGTACAAACTTATGCTGATAGACTTAGATATAATCAGGCCAAATGTGATGTTTCCATTACATTGACAGCACCTGAAATTACCACTAAACATGGTCTGCCTGCAGTGTTGTATGTGAAAAAAGAGGTCATGAAAGATTTAGCAGCCACTTGCAAATATACCCTCATTGGGAAATTTAGTAACACCATGCCTAAAGTGGAGCTTATTAGGAATAATTTCATTCTACAAACTCAACTATCTGGGGGAGTTAAAATTGCCCATTTTAATTCTAGACATGTATACATTGATCTTGATAATGAGATGGATTATAATATGGTTTGGACTAAGCAAAGGATGAGTATAGCAAGGCAGGTAATGAGAATTCAAGTGTGGACTCCTAATTTTAAACCTGCTGAAGAAACTCCTATAGTCCCTATTTGGGTTTCATTACCTGAGCTACCTTGGCACTGTTATAATAAGGACTTTGTTTCTAGATTGCTTTCACCTATTGGTAAGGTTTTATACTTGGATTTTGCATCTATTAAAAAGACTAGGGGTAGTCAAGCAAGGGTGAAGGTCCAAGTTGATCTTAGTGAAAAGAGACCCCCTTACATTTGGATGGGTTATGTAGGGGAGGATATCACTGATGGGAGATGGCAGAAAATAGAGTATGATAACATTCCGGATTATTGTTTTTACGGTAAGCATCAAGGACACTTGGAGAGTGATTGTACCATAAGGCAAAGAGATGAGGACAAAAAGAAAAAGGAGTTGGAGAATGTGAGGAACAAACATAATAAAGATAAGGATAATAATCCACAAAGAAAGTGAGCAGCAGGAAGATAATAATCAGCAACAAAGAGATCAGGAGCACATGCAGTATCAACAGGATGATCAGTGGAAAACACAAAGGAGAAGGAACAATAATCAACCGCAAGCACCTAGAGACCATACCAAACAAGCAGACCAGTCCATCAAACAGGTAGGTATAACTACTATTCCTACACAAAATACATATATTAATCTTGATATGCAGGAGTCATCACCTAGTTTAGAGGTTCTGGACAAATACAAAGGCAATAAAAGTGATAGCAGACCTCAGACAGCTGCAGCTCAAAGGCAAGTCTAGGATGAATATAATAGAAAATCAGCAAACATTGGACACGACAACATTAACAGACCTGTACAGGAGGATAAAAGTTCTGCACAGGTAACTCAGATTAATATAAGACAGGAAGTATCTACAGGACAAGTTGTTACAGGTATTGACTTAATGCTCCCATCCCCTAACCCCATTACTAATGTTGACAATATTATTGTTGAGGTAGCTGTTGGAGGTGTGGATGGAAAGGGTCAGGAGGCACCTACTAACTTGCAGGAAGGGGTCTCCAAAGTGAGGGGGGAACTGACTCATGCTAGACATGAGGAAGTAGATAGTGACCCTAGTGGAGAATATAGAGCCCCTGCTGCCCCTATCACTAATCAACAACAAACTGGCACTCAACAGGTTACAGATACAGGGCAACAACAGGGCAGATTTAATAATAAATCTGGTGACAAATTGAGTAAAAAGAAAAGAGAGGCTATCAAAATGAGACTGCAGCAGAGTATGGGTAAAGAATCAGATGTTATAGCTGCAGACAAACAGATTGAAGAACCATTCTCTCATCAAGATCAGAATATGCCAACTATAGCTGAACAGGTTGTCAATAAAGGTAATAAGGCTAAGGTGATTCCTGATGATTATGGGGTTCTTAATTCTGAGGATGACCTTGATCCTGATAACCAATCTATGGATGGTTCTGATGAGGATGGAGAGAACAGCATGAAACATACTGATCAGGTTGTTGGTTCTACTTTCCGGGATAAGTATTCTGATGTTCAAAGAATGACTGAACAACAGGATTTATCCCCAAGAGAAAGGAAGCAAACTAGACACCACCCTCATCAGTCTATTCCCAGCATGGCTGACAACTCTAGCAGACCCATGACCAGGTCCAAATCAATAGGTTATTAATGATTAAGGATATGTGTTGGAATGCTAGGAGTATCAATACCAAAGGATCCCTGGAAAGGCTTCAAACTCTCAAGAAACTTCATCATCTATCTATTATTGCTATTCTGGAACCATTTGCTAATAACTCTCATATAGATATAGTGAGAAGTCAATTACAGATGGATTATGCAGTTAGTAATGATAATGGGAAAATCTGGATATTTTGGTCTAATGAGGTCACTGGTCGTATTATGGAAACACATGATCAACATATTACTATAACATTTCATCACACAGATTTGTCTAGAAATTTCATGATGTCTTTTATATATGCTAAATGTAAAGAATACATGAGGAGATCTTTATGGGACAGGCTCTTGTTTTATGCTAATATGGAAGTACCTTGGTGTACAATTGGTGATTTCAATGTCATCACATCTATAGAGGAGAAGCTTGGGGGAATAACTTGCAATATGAATAAGAGTTTTGAATTTATTGGAGTGATAGAGGCTTGTGGATTAACTGATTTAGGATACACAGGACTTCCTTTCACTTGGTGTAATCAAAGGAATGCAGAAGCTAGCGTGTGGAAGAGGCTAGATAGGTCTATGGTTAATGATAAATGGTTAGAGGTTATGCCTCAAACTACTATTGAGAATTTATCTTCTGTTGGTTCTAATCATAGTCCCCTGTTGATGGAAATGACTAAGGATATTGAGAGCCACATCAAATATTTCAAGCTTTTACATTTTTGGATTGACAATGGCATTTTTTTAAAAACAGTACAACAATGCTGGGAAAAGGGTGTCAATGGTAATCCAATGTGGAGACTGCATCAGAAAATGAAAAGAGTAACAGGTACTGTTAGCAAATGGTCTAAGAAAGAGTATGGTGATATCTTTAATGAGGTTAAGGAATTTGAGGAAAATATCAGGCACTCAGAGGAGGAACTTATGACAAACAACAATGAAGATAGTAGACAGAAACTTCATCATATGAATGCAAATTATATTAGGCATTTGAAAATGGAAGAATCTATCCTTAAACAAAAGACTCAATTACAATGGTTTAAGGATGGTGATGCTAATACCAAATATTTTCATGCTTTGATGAGAGGTAGAAGAAAGAAGTTATTTTTGCATAAGATTTATAATGATAATGAGGAGTGGATACAAGGTGAGCAGCAAATAGCACAGGCAGCATGTGATTATTATCAGAACATTTTTAAATGACAGAATGAGAGAATAGATGACAGAATTCTCCAGAATATTCCTACAGTAGTCACTCCTGAACAGAATGAGATGTTGCAAGCAATTCCTAATATGGAGGAACTCAGACAAGTTGTGTTTGCAATGAACCCAAACTCAGCAGCAGGGCCTGATGGTATTGGAGGTAAATTTTATCAAGTTTGTTGGAGTATCATTAAAGAAGATTTACTAGCAGCTGTACAATCTTTCTTTTGTGGTAACATCATGCATAAGTTCATGTCTATGCATGTTTGGTTTTACTGCCAAAAATAGAGCAGCCTACAAAATTCACTGATCTTCGACCTATCAGCCTTAGTAATTTCTCTAACAAGATAATTTCTAAGATTTTGAGCATGAGATTGGCTACTATTCTGCCTCTATTATTATCAGACAATCAGTCTGGGTTTGTAAGAGGTAGAAGTATTACTGAAAGTATAATGCTTGCTCAAGAGATTACTCATGGTATTAAAATATCATATACAGGAAGTAATGTTGTAATCAAACTTGACATGACCAAGGCATATGATAGAGTGTCTTGGTCATTTACATGTTTGACACTTAGGAGATTTGGTTTTGGGGAGTTATTCATTGATTTAGTGTAGAGAATTATGAGTAACAATTGGTATTCGATAATCATTAATGGGCATCGACATGGTTTCTTTCATTCCACTAGAGGACTTAGGCAAGGAGACCTTTTATCCCCTGCCCTATTTATTTTAGGAGCAGAAGTATTGACTAGGATGCTTAATTCCCTACATCAGAATATTAATTACAGGTTTCTTTATGGAAACTAGAGGACCCCAGATTAATCACTTAAGTTTTGCTGATGATGTTATTATTTTTGCATCTACTGATAGACATTCCCTGAAGCTTATTATGGACAGATTAGGGGAATATGAAAGTACCTCTGGCCAGCTTATTAACAAAGCAAAGAGTCATTTTATGGTTCCTGATAATACAGCACAAGACATCATCCATACCATTAAAGAAGTGACTATTTTTTTCATAGAAAAACAACCCTATTACGTATCTAGAATGTCCTCTTTATATTGGTAGACAAAGGATTATTTACTATTCTCATTTAGTGGAGAAGGTTTCCAAAAGAGTGTGTGGCTGGCAGGCAAGACTACTTAGTTTTGGGGGCAGAATTACATTGATCAAACATGCCTTGCAATCTATACCTATTCATACTATGGCTGCCCTATCTCCCCCCAGTACTATTATTAAATACATTGAGACTATCATTGCTGAATTTTACTGGGGAAGGGATCAAAATAGAAGGAAATATCACTGGGCATCTCTTGACACAATGAGCTTCCCATACACAGAAGGTGGGGTAGGGATCAGAAGACTGTCAGACATTTGCACTTCTTTACAATACAAACAATGGTGGAATTTCAGTTCTAAAGTATCTTTATGGAGTCAATTTCTTATAGCCAAATACTGCCAAA
Source organism: Solanum verrucosum (assembly GCF_900185275.1). NCBI lineage: Eukaryota > Viridiplantae > Streptophyta > Magnoliopsida > Solanales > Solanaceae > Solanum > Solanum verrucosum. Next base: position 688,227 of record NW_026020353.1, read on the forward strand.
GAGCTCATCCAGTGGCAAAAAAGGTTAATACAGGAGATTCATTGATGTGGAGATACATGATGAAACACAAGCTTCAAGTCGAGGAGAATATAGGCTGGAAAATCAAATCTGGAAGTTGTTCTTTTTGGTGGGATGACTGGCTAGGAATGGTTGTTCTAGCTACTTATAATACCTTTATATCAAGCCTTAATAATGATACCATTGCACACTTTTTAGTAAATGGACAATGGAATGAAAGGAAACTGAGACAACAGGTACCTCCTCTTCTTATTCCATCTATTCTAACTACTAAATTTCAGGTTGTGCAGGGAGTTAGAGACATTGCAGTTTGGAAACTCACTGAAGCTGGAGAGTTCACTTGTAAATCAGCCTGGGAAATGTGCAGGAAGAAGAAGGCTACTGCAGTCCTTAATTCACAAATTTGGCATAGACATATACCTTTTAAAATGTCCTTTCTTCTGTGGAGAGCAATACGTTATAAATTACCAACAAATGAACCCTTAGCAAATTTTGGAGTGGAACCTGTGAAGTGTTCTTGTTGTTTTCAGCAGGGATGGGATGATATTAAACACATCTTCCTCCAAGGACATGTTGCAGGCCATATCTGGAAATAATTTGCAGGCAGCATGGGACTCCAGCTGTACCAGAATTCATTAATTAACCAGCTTTTCTGTTGGAGTGGTATTGCAGGAAAGAACACAGCACACACGATAATCATTCAAACAATCCCTATAGTCATATGCTGGAATCTCTGGAAGAACAGATGTTCAACTAAGTATGGAGGGAAAACATCCAGTATCCACAATTAAATACTTGATTATTAAAGACATGCTTTTAATGCTTAATTCTGTTTTCCCATATCTTCATTTGCCTGTAAGTTGGATAGAACTGGTGGCATGCATTGAAAAATGCAAACAGGAGATACGAATCACCTTAGTTATGTGGAAAACTCCTCCTCGTATTACATACAAGTTAAATACGGATGGTAGTGCTTTACATAATTCCAGAAAAATAGGAGGGGGAGGCATCTTACGAGATGATCAAGGGAGTATAGTATATGTTTTTGTTGTACCTCTTGGTGAAGGAACTAACAACCAAGCAGAGGTTCAGGCTGCCTGTTTTGGTTTAAATAGGTGTATCCAACATGGTTACACTAATATTATATTAGAGGTTGATTCTGAATTATTAACAAAGTGGTTATTGCAGGTTGCTATTCCCCCTTAGAAGATACACAGGTATATACATGAATTACAAATTCTTGCTAACCAATGTCTCTTTTTTCAGTGTGTGCATACTTACAGGGAGGCGAATGGTACTGCTGATCTATTGGCCAAATATAGTCATCAACAAGACATTGTACAAAATTATTACACTCATCATCAATTACCTCTACTAGTTAAAGGAAGCTATCTATTAGAGAAATTGGGAGTACAAAATTTCAGACGCAAGAAGCTTAAAAGAATTAAACAACCACCTTGAACATAATTCAAAATCCTTACAGCAAAGGCACTCAAGGACAACAGCATTACATTTTGACATGCTATAAACTATTCGATTTACTATGTCATTTAGGTATAGTAGTTGGTTTAGTCTTTTTTTCATTAATTCTTGTAAAGGGAGAGTCTCCCTTATTTATGTTTTATTAGTAACTTTGTATTAAGAGAGAATCCTCTCTAGGTGCTTAGTTTTAATATTACATCTTATTGTATCAGGTGGAGTTGACTAACCCTAGTAGGTAGGTTGACTCTTGTCCCACCTTAGGTTGGAGGTAAGGTATATGTCCCCCTCCTTGTATAATTTTTTTCATATATGATAAGGCCTGGGGGTGTTGCTTAGCCCCTGACGCCCTCAAGGGTCGTTCAAAAAAAAAAAACCTAAGACCCGACATCCGAACTAGGATCTGACTTTTGGATAAGGACCTGACACCTACACTCGATGTGGGACCCGACTTTTGAATTAGGATCTGACCCTAACACCCGATTCGGGACCCGACCATAACTCTTAATCCAGAACCCAGTTTTAGAACTACTACTCAACCTCGATACTCAACCCCGACGAATGATTCGAGTCCTGAACCTGATACCTGATCTGGGACCTGACCTCGACTCTTGACCCGAAACCCAACTATGACACTCGACTCAAATCACCACCCCGACACCCAACTTGGAATTCGACCTCGAAAGCTTACCAGGTCCCTCAAAGCCAAATGTATATGGATGGGCTTTCCCCTACAACAGTGAATAAAAAATAACTTTAAGACAAACAACATTATCCAGTGAGATAAAAGTATCAATATTTAGATGCAGATTCATGTGATATACCAATGTGGCCTCCGGGAAATGTCACTAAATCTTTATCAGAGAATCCTATGTTGTAAATGACGTTCTTCAAGTGTGGAGGACCTAAAGGGAATTAGTGAACAAAGTAAGTGATATGCAACATCCAAAGAATATGTTTCAAATTCAGAATACTAATTAAGTTGTAAAGCACTCTCAGAAATTACTCCAACGTAGCTAGCAGCCGGATTAACAATATTTACAATTTTAACTGTAGGATATCACCAAGTTCAGTTCAATGTCATTGTTCATAACATTCAAGATCTCCAACAAAGCGGAATATATATGTTTACAGACACAACGTTGTGCAAGAACATCGATGAGGATAATTGAAGCAAACTTCATAGATGAAGCTTCAGTTGACATGCATTGAAATCAAGTTTTAAACAAGCTAACGATTTTTTGTTTATTTTTATCCCGTATCACATGGATTCTTTCCCTACAAGAGAATAAAAATATCTTCACCTTGTCAATTGTGATACTGAGTAGAGTAAGCTACCTATTCCATCAAAGGAAAAAAATTCCAGAATGCAAACTTCACTGTTAAATTAGAAAAAAATTAGTGTATTTTTTTATCTTTTTTTTCTATTACCTTAATTTCAAAAAAGAGATTACCAAAGCCAGTCTTTTTAAGACTAACCTTTATATTCTACTTTTGACTTAGCACATTCTACAACATTCTTATAGTTGCGAAGGACACTACAAATATTATAGAGAAAATGGCCAAATGACCTCTCAATCTATTATCGGATTTCCAACTACACATTTATTTTTCGCTATTACCTCCCTGAACTACTTTAAAATGAAATAAATAACCCCTTAAGTGTTGAGTTGGCATAGAGAGTGTATGTCACTCTCTTTAGAGTGAGTGAGTTGCCTATTATTTTATTTTTTTAAATTCCATTTTTTTTTCTAATTTTCTTTTTCTTTCTCTTTCTTTCTTCTTATTTATCTATACAACTATATATTTTTCACCATTATCATTGTTGAATCTTTTTCAATAGATGTTTGGTATAAAAATTATCAACAACTAATGCATTTTATGAATAAATAATTTTTCAATAGACTTATTTAGAACATATCTAACAAATTAAAAAAGAATTAAAAAAAAACATACACATGAATTATTATTTTTTAAAGTCATGGACTCAAGAGTAACAAAATCAAAGTGAAGTAATTGCATATTTAATAAATATCTTCAAACTTATTAAAAGAATCTAAAACAAAATAATTTCTTCTACATTTTTAAAGAAGGGTCCTACATGTTCTCCTAAAACCCATGAAGAATCAAAATCAAAAACTCAAATTATAAATTAATCATAAAAGTTTAGAGGGAGAAAGAATAAAGAATGGGGAAGAGAAAAGGTGACTTGAATTTTTGTTTTATAAATTGTTAGAGATATAGAAATTTATTAAGGTAAAAAATGGTGTTTATTATAGTTAGGGTTGAAAAAATGATTGGGGAAGAAAGGAAGAGGAAGGAGGAATACTTTTTTAAAAAATAAAATTAAATGGTGAGATACACGTGTCAAATGTGTGTATTTCACCACAAGACACATGCCTGGTAATGATATTTCAGGAAGGAAATAATTCCACTTTAAAATAACTCAGGGGGTAATAGGACCCCCGTGAAGCATAAGTGTGTAGTTGGAAATCTGCTAATAGATTGGGGGCTCATTTGACCATTTTCTCAATATTATAAATAACTTAATGTCTCAGTTTAATATAAATAGAGTAAAGCTGAAACATCATCAAAACATAAAGTAAAAGAAAATTAAAGCAAATCATGATTTTATTATCCATAGTCGGCGCCAATAAGTGATGTATAGCCAATATTTAAATTCAGTTTTTATCCCCACTGGTTTTTTCTTGGACGATGCGGCAACCAGAAGTTTTGGAATAATGGCCTAAGAAGCAACATTATCAGCAAGTTCAGTTCAATGTCATTGTTCATAACATTCAAGATCTCCAACAAAGTGGAATATATATTACTTGCCTTTACAAAATTTTCTTCCATAATAATGAACAATATGTTTACAGACACAACATTGTGCAAGAACATTGAAGATCATTTACAATTGGTTGCCATCATCTGAGTCTAGCTGATGGCCTAAGAAGCAACATTATCAAAATTATTATAACTTTCTCACACACACACATATAAGGAGTAAAAGAACAATTCCATCCGAGATTAAAGATTATTTAAGATTAGAGTTTGATCAAATACTTGTCCGAACATCATGTGTGGTTCTCTTCTACTGTATTCTCTTTGTGGGTGATAGACCGACAATCCTTGAACACTAACACAAACTTAAAGTAAGTAAATATTAATTTTGAAATGGAAGTAGTAAAGCCATTGAAAGGGTAAAGCCCCAAATCCAAATTAAAATGTGTATATTAATTGAAAAACTATTATAGCTGTTGAATTGCATATTTCTTGGTTTTCTGTAACTGGACGGAGTGTCTAGAATTCACGATCAAGAAATCGATCAATTCCTGATTCTTCAACCACTCAAAGAACTCTCAAATCAAAGATCAATTCCATGAATTTAATGGTAGTAATCTTTTCGAACTGTTTTACACACCAGAACAGGAAAAAATCAGCTAAGGAAAGGGTGGATATATGGTTTTTAGTTATATAGTCACTCATAGGAGAAGGATGACTTGACAGAGTTTCTCCACCAAGGTGTGTAGAAGGTTTGGTAATATCATGCCTCAGGACATTGTGGATGAATTTAATAAAATTATGCAAATGAAACCCATGCATTATGATGGAAGTTTCAGAAGTAGACTTAGGCCTGAATTAAAGTCATTGGTAACATGGCAACAAAAAGTAGCTTTTAGCGGTAATAAGTATGCACATTAACAAAAAGTGCTAAAGTTTTTATCAGGATCAGTCTTGGGGACAGTTACATAGTGCGTTAATTCCCTCTAAATAACATATTAGCGGCAATTAAGTTATTACCGTTAATTACCACTTCAGATCATTTTAGTGTAGTGTAGAATTGACGAAACCGACAGGAAAGACGTGACATTATTCCCAATATACATAAAGTTTCAAGTGTCAAGGCATGCACACAGTCGTACAGAGGAAGTTTTAAAAAGTTAAATGAAAGCTATGATAGGCGAAGTGAAATGTTACGGAGAGAAAGTATAGGCGGGTAGAGAGAGTTCTGCCGAAGCGGTGTTTAATATGCTTTATGTACCTTTTGTACGTTTTCGAGTCCACACCTTCATGGATAGTAAAGTAATAGTAACCAAGTTAAGCTTTGTAAAGCATCATACCTAGATGGTGTGAAAAGATTTTGGAGGACATGATGCACAACTTCTAAGGAAGCAAGGGTAAACTAATGGTATTTGTAAAGGTATGATACTTGTGCCTAACTCAATCCAAAAAACTAGCTCTTGAAGGGAAGATTTCTCAAGTCCATATAAGGAGACCACCAGCCCATTTCCTAATAAATGTGGGACTTTTACCCACTCTAACACCCCTCCACTTTCACGCTCAGACCCGACTAGAGTGTGAAATGGGAACCCAAACGGGGATAGACATGGCTTTGATACCATGTAATAAGATGGAAGAAGACTATTTATTCCAAAAAATAAGCAATGTATCAATACAATAGATTGTGTGCTAACTTAGAAATGAAATAAAATATGAATATTCCTATAAATCTGCTTATTCCTATAAATCTTCTATCTAAATAAGGCTATGTACTTTACTAGGAATGAAGTCTATATACACTCTATAATACTCTCCTTCAAGTTGGATCATAGATATTGATCATGTCCAACTTGTAACAAAGATGATCAACTCAAGATCCATGGAATGATTTTGTGAGCAAATTAGCTAGTTGCTCTCCTATCTTCACATAGCAAGTAGAAATCATGTTCTCCAGAATTTTCTCATGAATAAAATGACAATCAACCTCAATATATTTAGTTCTTTCATGATGCACCAAATTTGAGGAAATATGAAGAGTAGCTTGATTATTGCACCAAATATTTGTTGGTGTGTGATGCTTTGGGCCAATTTCCATTAAAAGATGATGTATCCACATAATCTCACACGTAGACTATGAAACAGATCTATACATAAATTTTTCCCTGGATCGAGATATAACAACTTTCTTCTTACTCCTCCATGAAACTAGGTTCCCACCAACAAAGACGCAATATCATGTAGTTGTATCAAGACCCAAAAGTCAAGGTCATGATGGCACACAAGTTTTTCTCAAGAAAATGCTTCCAAAATGGAGAAGAAAGTGAAATGGAAGAAAGGTGTTTGATTTTAGCCATTAATTGAATGTTTGACCATGAGTTGACTGCGTTGAACGTGGTCAACATCAACTAAATTAGCTCCCTAACTTATTAAAGTATTTGAACAAACCCTCGGGATTCATTCGGGACCCGATAAAAATAAACCAAGTAATTTACCTTACTAAATTCGACATTCCGGACTCAACAGAATCGTCGAATTTATGAAAAAAAATTTGTTTTAACAAAAGTACCCACCCGGACCTCTCTTTAGGCCTTAAGGTCTATTTCTTGCCTAAACACCCAACTTTCAACCTAAGGCCTCGAAAACCTTACCAACCACCCTAATTGCTCAAACTCGACGTTTCGAATGCGATGCAACTGACAAAATTCCCATCCAATACTCAGAACTCAAAATGTTGACAGAATTCAACCCTATCAAGAATCCTCAACTCAAAAAGGGTCAAATCATTAAATACACACTCGATTGAATTGGGGACTACACCAACCTTTCTCAAAACACAAACTAAGCATGAAAACACTACGAAGAAGGGAAAATGGTCATTTCACAATTAAAAACAAAATCACAAAAAATGGGATTGACAATTTGATCTCCTATGAATTTTACATCCATTATAGTCCTCATCTAGAAAACACCCAACATGGGTATGATTGTGATTGCTATACAATATGCCAAGTCCAAGGGGCCCTTTCAAAGTAACATAGAATTTTGTGTCAAGGCTTCCCAATGTTAGAATAAGTGATCTTGAATTTGATATGGATGATCAAGTCTATTTGAGAATTTCACCCATGAAGGGTATAAGATATTTGGGAAGAAAGGGAAGCTTAGTCCCAGTTATGTGGGCCCATATAAGATTTTGAGGTGTATTTGTAAGTTTGCTTATGTACTTGATTTTCCTAATGACTTAGCATCAGTACATTTGATTTTCCATGTCTCCTTGTTGAAGAAGTGTGTTGGTGATCCGACATCCATTGTACCATTGGGGAGTCTTGGTATAAAGGAGAGTCTTTCTTATGAAGGGATTCCGGTTGAGATTTTAGACTGACATGTTAAGAAGTTGAGAAACAAGGAAGTCACATTCGTGAAAGTGTTGTGGAGGAATCAAAGGGTTGAGGGTGATACTTTTGAAGCCAAGGCCGATATGAAGTATTGTTATCCCTATCTCTCTCTCCGATCCTACTCTAGCTAGAGGTATTTAATTCCTCATGGTTCATCCTTCTTGGTCTCATGTGTCTTAGTTGTTCTCATGCTTTCTCATGCATGCATACTCATGAAAACTTGATTATTATTTTTTTGAGAAAATGAGTTAACTTGATTTATTTCTCCATGATTATGTGCATTTGAGTATGATTTGTATGTATTCCTTATGTAACACCTCAGATACGAAAAGGCTAGAAAAAGGTTAAACGTGCAATTCATGAACCCAAAATGGACCATGGACCCCTCCACGGAGCCCTAGATAGGCCGTGTAGGGCACCATGGTTCATTAAGGAGCTCGTGGTAAGTTTCCAAAACCTGCCTCAGGGAAGTATCACTCACATGAACACCCAAACGGCCTGTGCTGATGTTGACAGACCATCAAATAGGTCATCAATGGCCTAATCAAAAGGGGTTTCTCCCTTTTCACCTATTAGGTCCCTAAAATTCAGTCAATTCTTTAGTTTCTCCATAAATTGTTCAGACCTAGGGTTCCTAAATCTTAGGGATCCACTGAAATTTAGCTATTATAGTTTCTATGTTGTTGATCACATGTTTCTTGGTGAGTTAGTATATTCACACGTATAGAACTCAGAACCCTGGCTTATGTTAATTATCAGTATTTCATGAATTATACCTGCTAAGCAGATTAGTCACAAAATCATGCTTCAGAATTCGAATGTCATATCTTTCGGTATATATATGCTTAATTATCAGATAATTATCAGTATTTTGAGCTACTCAATATTTAAGTTGCATTTTAGCTTTAAGTCTTGTTTTGCATTGCTGTTATTGTTCCTAAAATGGTTATAAGCAGAGGATGTGCTAAACTTTCAAGAGTTAGTTAGTGGCCATATTGGGATACCTGTTGCTTTCTCTAACACTGGGAAGCATTTACCCATAATTTTTCCTTAGATATTTTTAGGTAGGACATACGATAGTTTGTCCAGGTTCCATGTACCATTAACTATGTAGTAGTTAACTGTCTTGTTTTCCTCGCCCATTCCGAGAGGCCCTGCTGGGGTTCCTATTAGTGGCTTCTCTTGAGGGACCCAAGAGTCTCTCCAAAATTTCATGTTTTGGCCGGATCCCAAGTCCCAGTGAATGTTGGGCTACATTCCTTCCATCCATTTTGGATGTTTTTCCATATGTTGCTGGTCCTTTTTTGGTGTACTAGAGTATCGTGAAGGTTTGTATTTTTTGTATATAGACCTCAAAGAGTTGAGACCCATAATGTGGTTGATTTATCAAACATTTTCCATGCTAATTTAGATAAGATGGAACTGTTTTTCCACATACTCTTTTCTATTCCTAGCTTTCCCTACTCTCTATCCTTTGTAATGGTATCCCAGTTGATTATATAGTTTGTATTTTGAGTTTGTGGTTCCTCAAATAAAATTCCTTATGAACTTATCTATTTTATTTGTGACACTCACAGGTAGCTTATACAATTGCATTACATAGGTAGGTATGCTATTTAGGCACAATTTAGCTAACGTAATTCTACTCGCTATATTGAGGAACTTAGTCTTCCATCAAGCTAAATTTTTTTTGTAGGTTGTAAATGATGAGATACTCGTGGTTTTGTACTTTGCCCTGCACCATTTGGAACCCCAAGTATTTCCCAAAGTGATTTGTTTGTTTGAAACCCATGTTGTTTATGATATCACGAATTACTTTCTCTTGGCAATCATTGGAGAACATTATCTTTGATTTATTATGGTTGATGTGTAACACCCCAAAAATGTCTAAGTTAAGACTCGAATCATTCTTCATTTACTTGTAGGGTCATATCGAGTGATTCTTAAATTGCCCAAACGTGTAAAGGTAAAAACTTTTAGTGTGGGAATGATTTTGGATATCAATTAAGGTCACTAAAAACTCCTAGCACAAAGTTGAGTTAAAAGTTTCCTCGCCGATTAAGTTTTGATGTAAGATTCTACTTGGGTCAACTTAAAACGACCATATATATTAGAATGTAAAAAGAGTTATGTGGTCCGTAACCTATCAAATTAAAGGTATTTGAATCTTCTTTCCAACACCATCAATTTTGCAAAAAACTGAGGTTTGAGTAAAATGTTATGATCATTTTAGCAACCTGATGCAGTGTTGTGACGAATTAGCCGACAAGTAAACATTAACAAGGGTCATTTTTTGTCTTTTTACCTCTAAGAAAACCCTAAACAAATTTCTTGACTAATTAAAGACCTAAAAAAATTCAGATTTACATCTCATAATCCATCATTCGCTTCTTTCTCAACCCTAAGACAAAACCCTAATGAAAAATCAAATTAGAAGACTCCAAACAAGATTCTTTTAATCTTTTGCAAGATTCTTCTTCAAGATAAGTTCATCTCCAAGAATTCCTTCTTTCCAACTCAAATTCCTCCATACAATTATGAATCACTAATGAAAATTATAATTATTGGGCATAGAGTTTCAAGAAACTAATTCAAGAAATCTCAAGAAAGGCTTTCTTGATTTTTCTCCTTTAAGCTAGGGTTTCAAGGCTTCAAATCAAGTTTTTCTTCAAGATTCTTCAAGAACCTTGTTCTTTCAGGTATGAAAGGCTATCATAGTGTTAGACTAGTTCATCCTCATGCCCTACATCTACTTTCAAATCCGTAAAAGAGAAATCTAGGATTCTACCCCTAGATTTGAGTATTCTTGAGATGAGCTGATTTTGCGTTCTCGAGGTCCTATTTATTTTTGAAATTCTATTCTTAATTATTGAATTTCTATATATTATGTATTAATATTCTTGAGTTGATTCGTTCATGTCTATATTTCAACATGAACCCTATGAATTGAGTATTTTCTTAGATGAGTAGTATCGTTCAGTTTTGAGTACCGAGTTTCCATATTGTTATTAAGATCCTTGAGTTGAGTCGTTCATGTCCATAATCCCGCATGAACCCTACAATTTTAATTATCAATTTTAAAAAGCTTTTAAAACCAACACTTGAGTTCTTAAACTATGTTTTGAGAAAGTAAAGATGAGTTTTGAGAAAAGAGTTTCTAAAACATGATTAGTATGACAATCGAGTATGCCATCAATGTATGAGAAGTATGGTATCTCGATACACCATCAATGTTTGTGCAGTATGAATTCTCGAGTCATCAATGATCATATTAAAATATTATTTTTATATGTTTTTGAGAGAGAGTTTTCAAGTATGAATTGAGTAAGAGTATAAGGGGACTATGTCTTCCTAGAGGTATCAATTTTTCCATTGATAAAAAAGAAACTAAGATTTCTAAATGAGTTATGAGTTCAAAAGATATTTCAAGAGCATTTACCTCTTTTAAGAGGGTAGTTTGTGCAATTATATCAAACAAGAGAAAGAGTTATGTTTGTAAACATATGAGCATGAGTATATATTATTGAGAGTAGTATTGAGCACCGCTATGGGGATGAGTCCAGACAACTCAAAGTCCTTATAAACCATGTATGCCAGCATGGGTAAAGGGTCATACTTTTTAGATGATTCGTTATTTCTTTTAAGCATAGCTTAGTGGATCCAGTTAGGTGAGGTTCCCTATGTCAAGTGTCCTAGGGTGTCTATGAAGCCATGTCAGTAGGATCTTGTTTATGGTTGTGATGGCCCCACTTCTATAAATGAGGGACTACAGACATGTAAGAAAAGTTTCCCTTCTTCATACTCTAAATCGTGCAATAGAACTATGTCATAGAGACTTATTTTAACTCGTGAGTTCTCATATCCATTTGAACCCCTCATACTAAAGGTGGTTGAAAAGTGATGCCCAAGATCCTTATGGATGAGTTATTCTTAGCAAAAGTCTTGAGGAAGTCATGAGACAGTAGATGGGCATGAGAGGAGCCTGTGAGTGAGTTCTATATTGAGATTGAAAAGAACGCACTCAAAATTATATGAATCATGTGTTTGAGCTATAAGCGAGTTGTACTCTCTTCCCTAAGCCATTTTTCAGCTGAGATCTTTATGAGGAAGTATGTTTAGAGCTTGGGTAGTATTTTCACTGCGAAAAGATAGTATGAGTTACAAGATTATGAACAGTAGTAGTGAAGGTGCCCTTAAATTAGAAGAAGGCATGCAGAGGTTAAGTTATTTAAGAAAGGGAGATAGTGATGAGGCAAGCTATGTTATTATAGTCATGCAGCTAGTAAGTTATTAATGAGGAGTTTTCCCTTATGGGTAGACTAAGAAGTGATGAGTTGAGAAGATTTCATGATAGGAGAAAGAGTAAGAGTTGCAAGTTAGAATGAGTTAAAAGTATGCTTTAACTACAAAGGATCTTATGATGAGGTTCCATTGTGTTAGTATCGACCAAGTGTAGGTGTTGAAATAGAAGAGCAGGAGTATTCATGAGGTGTTAGATCTAAGGCAGGCCTATGATTTTTAAGGGAGAGCACATAATATTCAAAGTGTTATAGAATTAATTAGGCAATGATGTATAATATATGAGTAAATAGTACTTAAGTTGTAAAGTGGAATGTGATAGTAATTTGTAAGGATGAAGACTGAGAGATAAAGATTTACTACTTGTCATGAAGTTTTAGTGGGCAAGTGTTTCTTAACTTTTATCTAGTAGTTGTAAGTTAGTATAGTAAGCGAGCAATCATATTGATATTCGGGATTAGTAATAAACATGAAGCTTGAATTTGAGATGAGCGTTGTGATCAAAAGAGTGGCAACATGAAGGTGATGATGTCATTCTTGAGATTTGATTTGGTAGACTTGACATAGAGTAGGTGAGGAATTAAGATGTTAGCTGCAATAAATATGAGTGGTACAAGTTAGAGACCTTAATATTTAGATAAGGACAGTGAAGTGTGGCTAAGTCACAAGAGAAACAAGAACATTAAGAGGTGTACCGAGATGGTATGTAATTAGATGAGGTTCCAATTAAGTTAATGATTATTTTTCATGTGTGACTAGATAGTATATTTGAGTTGTCAATGTGGAATAGACTGAGGTAAGCATTATTTCTCCCTTAAAGAGTTAGATGAAGCTGCCTTATAAGCCAATGAGAATAGGTTAGGAGAAGCATCTTAGAAAGAGGTCTTAGAAGGAGTCTTAGTACCTGCTTATAGAGAGTTCAGTAGCCATGAGATAAGCCTTTCCTGAGTATTAGAGTAAATAGAATGTAGACTAGTTTAGAGATGATGAGAATATACCCATGGCTTTAGAGTGTCAACTCCAAACCCAAGGGGGAGATGATAAGATGAAAAATCAAGTTAAGTGTTGAGGATGAGATAGTGATGTCTTCAGAAAGAGTTTTAAGATATATCAATCCGTTCATAATCTTGCATATTCCTCAAGCGAAGTTATTACAACATCTTGTAGATATTCCTAATATCAGAATTGTGTCTATGACCTATGCTCATACATTTTAGAGAGATTCACATCTATGCTCAGTTTCTAGAATGAGGGGAAAAGACTTTAACCCACTAACCTCGAGCTTAATCCATAAAGTTGTGGATATCAGCCTCATGATTCGAACCTATTCATATAAGTATTCATGTCTCATAGTATGTTCAATATCAAAGGTTCATGATTACTCTCAATGGCTAGTGAAATAATGGTATGCCATGCATATTCTTATGTCAGAATTCTCGAATGAATCGTGCTTATAATCTTTCGCCCTATAGTCCTTTCAGTAATCCTTTTTAGTTTTGGAGAGTTGTGTTGTTGATAGTAGTTGTGTGATGATGGAGGAGAGAATTATTTCTTATTGTGATAATGATGATGTGTCTATTCCATCTAAGGTTATGAATGTGGAGGAAGAAGGAGATAAAGTTTTTTCAATGAGTACTAAGTCAGCTTTCTGGTGGTAATGCATGAAAGTTCAGTTGGTAGAGATGATGAGAGGATGAGAAGTTCTTAGAAAGTGGGTTAGTAGAAGTCTATGGAGTGGTTAAGGTTCTAAGCTTGAATGTGGTATTGTTAATATGTGGACAATGCGTGATACATTAGGTGTTTCGTGATATGAGCTCAAGGTTAGCCGAATGTAGCGGTAAGGAGTAGTATTCTTGGGATGAGATTTCCTACAGAGATATAAAAACCTGAATCTTGTTATTTAGATCAGAATGATCACCCTATGTTAAGTACTTTCTGATTCTGAGTTAGACTTGAATATAGTAAGAGTAACCCCTTTCCATTGTCTGACCAGCCGTCATTCGAGGACGAATGATCCCAAGAGGGAGAAATTTTAACACTCCAAAAATTTCTAAGTTAAGACTCGAATCATTCTTCATTTACTTCTAGGGTCATATCGGGTGACTCTTAAATTGCCCATATGTGTAAAGGTAATTTTTTTGGTGTGGGAATGATTTTGGATATCAATTAAAGTCACTAAAATCTCCTAGCACAAAGTTGAGTTGAAAGTTTCCATACCGATTAAGTTTTGATGTAAGATTCTACTTGGGTCAACTTCAAATGACCATATCTCTTAGAATATAAAGAGTTACGTGGTCCATAACCTATCAAATTAAAGGTATTTGAATCTTCTTTCTAACGCCACCAATTTTGCAAAACTCTGAGGTTTGAGTAAAAAGTTATGACCATTTTAGTAACCAGATACAGTGTTGTGACGAATTTGCCAACGGAAAAACATTAAAAAGGGTCTTTTTGTCTTTTTACCTCTAAGAAAACCCTAAACGAATTTTTTGACTAATTAAAGACCCAAAAAAAATCTGATTTTCATCTCTTAATCCGTCATTATCTTCTCTCTCAAACCCTAAGACCAAAACCCTAAGGAAAAATCAAAGTAAAACACTTCATTCAAGATTCTTTCAATCTTTTTCAAGATTCTTCTTCAAGATAAGTTATTCTCCAAGAATTTCTTCTTTCCAACTCAAATTCCTCCATACATTTATGAATCACTAATGAAAATCATAATTCGTGGCCATAAAGTTTCAAGAAACTAATTCAAAAAATCTCAAGAAAGGTTTTCTTGATTTTCTCCTTCAAGCTAGGATTTCAAGGTTTCTAATCAAGTTCTTCTTCAAGATCCTTACCGAGTCATCAATGATCATATTCCCAAGTCATCAATGATCATATTAAAAGAGTTTTCAAGTTTGAATTGAGTAAGAGTATAAGGAGACTATGTATTCCCAAAGGTATCAATTTTTCCATTGATAAAAGAGAAACTAAGACTTCTAAATGAAATATGAGTTCAAAAGATATTTCAAGAGCATTTACCTCTTTTAAGAGGGTAGTTTGAGCAATTATCTCAAACCAGAGGAAGAGTTATGTTTTTAAACATAAGAGAATGAGTATATATTATTGGGAGTAGTATTGAGCACCTATATGGGGACGAGTTCTGACAACTCAAAATCCTCATAAACCATGTATGTCAACTTGGGTAAAAGGATGATTCCTTATTGCATTTAAGCATAGCTTAGTGGATCCACTTAGTTGAGGTGTCCTATATCCCCGAAAGGTATAAGACAGTTCTGGCAGCATGATCGACACGTTGTATCCTCACGTAGCTCATAGTGATGGTTGTCGGTTAGAGAATCTCCCAATAGAGTTAAAGTGTATTTTTATGTATCACTTATTGTGTTGAGTTCAGAGATGAGAAAGTATTGTGTTGCACTGGCTAATTGGCTTGATGTTTTTAAGTGTCGAGGCATTTTTACTTTTGGGAATTAGGCTTTGAAGATGGAACTCTTTTGTTCATTTTTAGTTGTTAGAGAAGACATATTGCCACCAGCTCCCTATTATATTTTTCCTGCCCCTTCAATCCTAAAATCTGGATCAATTAAGTTTGCCTCAAATTAATCTTGGTTCATTATTATAGTTATAATATAAAACAATCATTGAGTATGTATGAAAATGTATTAAACAAAAATTAAAACAATTCAACCATGACAAATCAAGAATAAATGTTTTATAGAAAAAGAAAAACCTTAAAGTTCATAGCTTTTGATATGATAATAAGTGCTTCATGTGTTTGAGTGGCTTTGGTAACTTGACTCATTTCCATCAATGAAATGAATTAATCTCGGTATGTCATGAATTCATGTTGTGCATGACTCTATCTAGGCACTTTGTGATTAAAGTAGAATCTAAAGAGACATTTTTTTAGACTTACTCTATTCTAAAAGAAAAAGGAGAGAGATAAGATGCCTTTTGATTGGTTTCTCGTTTTGTGAAAATAATTACTAGTATATATATATATATATATATATATATATATATAATGGAAAAAGTTCAAATATACCCCTGTACTATTAAAAACAGTTTAAATACTCTTCGTTATATTTTTGGTCTAAATATACTCCTTATGTTATACTTTGGGTTCAAATATACCCCTCATTATACTTGGCACATAGTTACCTTTAATTTTAACGGAGGAACAATTTTAAGCTCAAAATCAAATAATTTATCTTCAATTTTAAATACAAATTTAACCCGACATGACCCAATTTCTTTTCTTCTTTTTTTCTTTTCTTTTCATATTTTCTCTTAAAAGATCCATATATGTTTTTTGATAATTTCATCGAAAATATGGAGTTCACTGGAATTACTGTTCCATTTAAAAAACAAATAACTACAAATCAAATTTGCTATTAACGAATTTGTGATTGATCTTTCTATTATCTCAAAGTTGTGCTTTTTTTCTGGTTCATCTTTGGAAATTGGAATTAGTAATAGTTCACCTCATGACTTAACACCAAGATTTTTATTTTTCCTCTTTGAATGTTGAGAAACTTGAATTTTTTTGCTATTTGACTAAAATTTATCTAATGCATAATTATTACTGGATCATATTTACTACCGGGTAGTTTTTCTTCTTCTATTTTTGGACTTTTTCAAAAAAGTTAAATATGGGCAATGCCCATTTATTGAATCAATAAAAAAGGGGTTTACTCATAAATGGCATGAGTCCAAAAGTGACACAAGCCCAAATCACAGCCTCTGCCGCTAAACCAAAGAAAAAAGAGAAAAGGAAACACAACGTGAAATCATGCCGTAACAAGAAGCATTTTTCCAATACATCGAAGGACGTCTGTTTGAGCTCCAAAAATCCTTCTCTCTTCGACGTAACCATGGCAGATCTGCATTAAACTTGAGTGGTATTCATTTGGGTGTTCAAAATTCTCATGAACACCATGAATCCAACTCGGTGAAGACTTCTTCAGTTCAACATTGTTGCCAGCTGCATTCTTCAAGGTAAGGACCAATTTCTCTATTGCTTCCTGAATCTACTTTAATTAGAAGAAATACACTAAACCCTCCTTAACTCGTGTAGATTGAGCTGCCAAGAACTAATACCACTGCATCTGAGTTAAAGATATCTTAGGTATTTTTCAATTTTGTTCCATAAATGTTTGAGCTACAGTTGATTGCCATTTCGTAAGATAGAATGTTCCATTTTCTGCCCTGCAATCCTTCTGGAGAGTATTTTTCCTCAATACCTATGAATCGTTTAACTTGATCCATGTTTCTATTTTGACATTTCTTTGTTCTGAGCTTTGGTCATCCGTACTTGTCTTCTTGTATTATTGTCCTTGTTTGTATTGGCAACTCTTCATTGGAAAAAAATTGGGTTATTGCCAATACAAGCGAGGACAATAATACAAGAAGACAAGCAATGACAACCAAACCTCAGAACAAAAAAATGTCAAAAAAGAAACCATGGATCAAGTTAAACAATTCATAGGTACAGAGGAAAAATACTCTCCAGAAGGATTGCAGGGCAGAAAATGGAACATTCAATCTTACGAAATGGCAATCAACTATAGCTCAAACATGTATTGAACAAAATTGAAAAATACCTAAGATATCTTTAACTCAGATGCAGTGGTAGTAGTTCTTCGGAGCTCAATCTGCATGAGTTAAGGAAGGGTTAGTGTATTTCTTCCAATTAAAGTAGACTTAGGAAGCAATAGAGGAATTGGTCCTTACCTTGAAGAATGCAGCCGACAACAATGTTGAACTGAAGAAGTCTTCACTGAGTTGGATTCATGGTATTCGTGAGAATTTTGAACACCCAAATGAATACCACTCAAGTTTAATGCAGATCTTCCATGGTTGCGTCGAAGAGAGAAGGATTTTTGGAGCTCCAACAGACGTCTTTTGATGTACTGGAAAAATGCTTCTTGTTCCGACATGATTGCACGTTGTGTTTCCTTTTTTCTTTTTTTCTCCGGTTTAGCGGCAGAGGCTGTGTTTTGGGCTTGAGTCACTTTTGGACTCAAGCCATTTATGAGTAAACCCCTTTTTTATTGATTCAATAAATGGGCATTGCCCATATTTAATTTATAAAAAATGTCCAAAAATAGAAGAAGAAAAACTACCCGATAGTAAATATGATCCAGTAATAATTATGCATTATATAAATTTTAGTCAAATAGAGAAAAAATTCAAGATTCTCAACATTTAAAGACGAAAAATAAAAATCTTGGTGTTAACTCATGAAGTGAACTATTACTAATTCTAATTTCCAAAGATGAACCAAAAAAAAAAACATAACTTTGAGATAATAGAAAGATCAATCATAAATTGGTTAATAACAAATTTGGTTTGTAGTTATTTATTTTTTAAATGGAACAATAATTCCAGTGAACTCCATTTTTTCGATGAAATTATCAAAAATCATATATGGATCTTTTAAGAGAAAATATGAAAAGAAAAGAAATTAGGTCATGTCGGGTTAAATTTGTATTTAAAATTGAAGATAAATTATTGAGCTTAAAATTGCTCCTCCGTTAAAACTAAGGGTAAATGTGTGCCAAAGTATAATGAGAGAGGTATATTTGAACCCAAAGTATAACAGAAGGAGTATATTTAGACCAAAAATATAATGAAGAGTATATTTAAACTATTTTTAATAGTACAGGGGTATATTTGAACCTTTTCCATTATATATATATATATACTAGTAATTATTTTCACAAAACGAGAAACCAATCAAAAGGTATCTGATCTCTCTCCTTTTTCTTTTAGAACAAAGTAAGTCTAAGAGAATTTCTCTTTTGATTCTTCCTTTAATCACAAAGTGTCCAGATAGAGTCGTGCACAACATGAATTCAAGACATATCGAGATTAATTCATTTCATTGATGGAAATGAGTCAAGTTACCAAAGCCACTTAAACACATGAAGCACCTATTATCATATCAAAAGCTATGAAATTTAAAGTTTTTCTTTTCCTATAAAAATATTTATGCTTGATTTGCCATGGTTAAATTTTTTTAATTTTTGTTTAATACATTTTCATACATACTCAATGATTGTTTTATATTATAACTGTAATAGTGAACCAAGATTAATTTGAGGCAAACTTAATTGATGCAGATTTTAGGATTCAAGGGGCAGGAAAAATACAATAGGGAGATGGTGGCAATATGTCTTCTCTAACAACTAAAAATGAACAAAAGAGTTCCATCTTCAAAGCCTAATTCCCAAAATTCATAGCTCACGGTTGGGTCTATGACTCGTTTTGCCCAAGTATCTTGGCAGAAGCTGTTGAAGGAGGGTCCAACCGCATCGCAGTAATTTTGTAGAAAAAGGGGTGGATCTTGTCCGGCCCAAGTTCCTTGTTAGGTTGGAATGAACTAACAGCTTCCCAATTTTTTTCTTTTGTTTAAGTCTTGGTCCAGGTACGAGAGGTTGCTATCCTTGGGGATTGTTGTTAATTCACTATTCCTGGCTAATAGAGTATGGCCTGTTTGGAATAGTTCTTTAAAGAATTTGGATGTATATTGGAGAATTTATTTTTTCTTCGTATACCCAACTCCCATTTTCCAGGTGCAACACATTTATTCGATTTCTTCTTCTTTTATTTAACATGGAGATATGGAAGAATTTTGTGTTAGCATCTCCTTGGTTAATCCAATTAATTCTAGATCTTAAAATCCAGAAGTCTTCCTCCATTTTAAGCAAAAGGTTGTATTCTTTTGTTAAGTTTTGCACTAGTTTTTGGAGGTACATACTACTAAAATCGAAGCGCAAGCTCTGATTCACAGGTTTTTTAACTTCAAAACCCTCGATGCTACAAGAAATTTTTGATCGATCATGGCCATATTGGCCACTGGTCAGCCTGCTTCGGCGGCTAGTCAGCAAATCTCTCTCAATTCTAGTACTCAATTCCCCTCTCTACCGAATTCCAATTAAATTCCCATTAGCAACCAAGATACTGGAACGAAGGATAAGCCTGACGAACCTAAAAGTTTGCCTACTGATTTGGTTTGTGCATCTGCTCAAGGAGGCAAATATGTTGACCTTCTTAAACCTAATACAATGAATCTATCTCAAAACATCAAACCTGCTACTACTACACCTATTCCCATCAAACAACCTTCGTATATCAATGGTATTGCAAGAATAACATGAACTGAAGATGAAGTTAGGCGGATAAACACCATTGAAAACATGCAATATGCGGTGATAGGGAATTTTTCCTATGGGTGGCCAGAGATGGATGATTTGTGAATTCAAATTCCCAAACAATATAATGTGAAGGGCGGATGTAAGATTGGGTTACTACGAAATAGACATATATTAATGTGATTTGAATTGTTTGAAGATTTTGTGAATATGATGTCGAAAAATTCATATTACATCACGGGAAAGGATGGTACGGCATATCAAATGTGACCTCTCATATATGATGCAAAATTTAAAGTGGATGAGAAAACGACTCAAGCCATGGCTTGGATTTCCTTTCCTGACTTATGGACAACCTTTTTTGTTAAGGAATCTTTATTCTCACTGGCCTCTGCTGTAGGGAAGCCTATTCATTTAGATATGGCGACAATAAATAAGACACGACCTAGTTGTGCTAGAGTCAAAGTTCAAGTGGACCTACTTGCTGATTTACCCAAATTTGTAGAATTGAAGATTAAGGATCTTGTATCTCAATCATCAAGAGTGGAAAGAATTAAAATTCTCTATGATGTTTTACCAAAATAGTGCAAAAAGTGTTAACTGCAAGGACATAATGAAGATGATTGCAGAGTTTTGCATCCTGAATTGAAAAAGGATAATCATATTAAGGTGGCAACAGAAGCAGATCCAACAAAGAAGAATGAGGCACACATAAATCAACAAAGAACTTTTCAACAGTGGAATCCTACTAGAAGAAGATTCACTTTGGAAAAGGGCAAATTTTGTGATAATGCAAGAGATCGAGAAGAAGATGATATAATCACTAAAAATCCTTTTGATGATTTACCTGAAGATAGTGATATGGGACAAGAAGTAGGGTCTGTAGAAGAGAAGGAGAAGATTGAGTTATCAGAAGTAGACAACACATATACAAGTAACAAGGAAGAACATACCACAAGAAATTGGGTTAATCAATCATTTTACAAGAGGAGAGCACCAACTCAAGATGCTAAGAAGGATTGTGGTGACCAAGAACGGGCTCTCACTGTTGGTGAATATGTGCAGCAAAAGGATAAGGAAATATGTGGAGATGATACAACAGATACATCAGAGGTTGTAACTATTGTAAGTAGGCTATAACTGTAGTAGTCTGCAGTGACAAAGAGCAAAAGCAACAACAGACATTATACAATGCAGAGATGAGAACTGATGAGTCCAGCAAGACAAATAGTGACTTGTGGTATGATAATTTAGTGCATAACAATGAATAAATAAATACTGAGAAGGTGCAACAGCAGCAACAAGAACAATATTAAACAGACTTGGAGAATATTAATGAAGAAAGTAACTTGCAAGATGATGTACAACATCAACTGATTGATATTGAGAAGGATAGTAATAGAAGTGATCTACATGAAGTTGTTCAGAAGCATCTAGATGTGGTCAACACTGTAAACAATTTGTTGGGTAGTGAAACAAATGGAAATGATGGGAATAAGGGGAAAGATACATATCCAGAAGTCGAGAATGAGCAAGTTGACCAAGGTGGAGACAAAACTCAATCAAAACAACAAATGGTGGAAAAGAAGAGGGAGATAGAAGGGTTAACTGAACCATTACCATAGGCAATTATAGCTTCAACAGTTGATTCTTATGTTAAGGTCTTGCATGACATTGTTGCACAAAATATAAATGAGAAAAATGACCAACAACATGTGGAAGTTAATGAAGAAATAAGCAACGAAGATATAAATAAAGATCAAAATCAGCACAATCTCAATCATGCTTTGAAGGTGGCAGATTTATCTCCAGATGTTCAATCAAAGGGGAAGAAAAATAGGTCTAATGTTGAAGCATGTAATCCCACAAGAACTATTAGATCAGTCAAAACCCAACATGTTTTTCATAGGGTTCAAATGCTTAACAAACATCAAAAGTTCTTCGTCATAGCGCTGCTAGAGACTTTTCAACATACAAGACACATTCGGAAGTATAAAAGAAGATTGGTATGCAGTACGCTAATTACAATCAAAATGGTAAAATTTGGGTGTTTGTCCAGGAAAATATTCAAATGGAGATCTTATCAGACTCTGAACAACAGATTACATTACAACTTACATTTCAAGATTTGGGAGATTCCATCATCTATACTTTTGTTTATGCTAAGTGTTCAGCACTTGAAAGACTAAGCTTGTGGGATGATATTTATTTACTGAGTCACAATATGAGGTTA
Source organism: Solanum verrucosum (assembly GCF_900185275.1). Taxonomy (NCBI): domain Eukaryota; kingdom Viridiplantae; phylum Streptophyta; class Magnoliopsida; order Solanales; family Solanaceae; genus Solanum; species Solanum verrucosum. The sequence goes on from NW_026020353.1 coordinate 710,591, forward strand.
CCTTGGCTTGTTGGTGGCGACTTCAATGTTATTTTGAATGATGAAAAGAAAATTGGAGGTCATCCTGTTTATCCTCAAGAATATGAGGATTTTGCTTTTTGTGTGAACTCTTATGAGACTTTTAATATTAACTTTAAAGGGAGTCCTTTTACTTGGTGGAATGGAAGAGCGTATGTTGAATGTATATTTAAAAGACTTGATAGACTGTTGATCAATCAGGTTTTTCTTGGTCATTATGGAAATGTGGAGTTGGAGCATCTTGCAAGAACATGGTATGACAATGCACCCATGTTACTGAGTAGTGGGGATCAGACTACTAATATCAAGAGGTCTTTCAGATTTTTGAAATTCTGGACAGAAAAAGCTGATTGCAAAGAAGTTGTGAGATATAATTGGGTTGCTGATGAGTCCATTGATGTTTTTATTAACTTGAAACAAAAGATGAAGAGGACTAAAATTGCATTGTCTACATGGAGTAGGGTGAGATTTGGAGATATTTTTAAGCAACTTGCAAAAAGGGAAGAAATTGTTAGAATTAAAGAAGGTCTTTTTGAAGAACAACCAACTGCTGAAAACAGAGCTATTCTTCAAAAGGCACAGGCTGAGTTACAACAGTATTTACACCACGAAGAGGAATTTTGGAGACAGAAATATGGTGTTAAATGGTTTACTAAAGGAGACAAGAATACAAATTTTTTTCATAATCTTGTGAACGGGAGAAGAAAGAGATTACAAGTCAAAAGAATCCTTAAAAGAGATGGTGTCTAGACTGATGATGCTCAAGAGGTTGCTACGGAGGTTGTTGCCTTCTTCCAAGATCAGTTTATTGATGTTGAGAATGAGACAGGGTTGTCTTTGATTGAGCATATTCCCACACTAGTTAGTGATGAAGACAACGCTATGTTAAATGCTAGTCCTACAGTGGAGGAGATCAAGAAGGTTGTTTTTTAACTTAATAGTGACAGTGCTAGTGGACCCGATAATTTACTGGGCACTTCTATCATGCCTGCTAGGATATCATAGGAAGGGATGTCATCAATGTGGTGGAGGCTTTCTTTAATGGTTCCACTCTTCCCAAATATATTACTCATACTAATTTGGTAATATTACCTAAGAAAAAAGTGATTCAATCATTTTCTGATATGAGACCTATTAGTTTAAGTAATTTTCTGAACAAAGTTATCTCTAGAGTGATTCATGATAGGTTTGAAAAACTGCTCCCAAGACTAATCTCTCCTAATCAGTCTAGTTTTGTGAAGGGAAGGAGCATCACACAGAATGTCCTCTTAGCTCAATAAATTATTGCAGATATCAGATTAAGAGGTAGACCAGCTAATGTTGTGATTAAGCTTGACATGTCCAAGGCTTATGATAGAGTGAATTGGAGATTTCTGATCAAAGTTATGGAGAAAAATGTGATTTAACAATTTTGCTGCAGATAAAGTGTGGAGATTGGTGGAAAATAACTGGTATTCAGTCTTCATTAATGGACAAGCTCATTGTTCTTTTACTCTTCTAGAAGGGTAAAACAAGGAGATCTTTTCTCCCCTGCATTATTCATTTTGGCTACGGAAGTTCTTTCTAGAGCTTTAAACAATTTATTCCATAATCAAGACCTTACAAGATATGGAATGCCTAAGTGGAGTGATGATATTAATCATCTTGCATATGTAGATGATACCGTTATCTTTGTTAGTGTAGAGAAAAAGTCTCTTGATTTGGTTATGGAAAGACTAGGCTTATATGAAGATCAATCAGGGCAGATAATTAATAAAGAGAAGAGTTGCTTCTATGTGTATAGCAAAACAACCCATTCTATAGTTCAAACGATTGAGGATTGCACTGATTTTATTAGGGGCAATTTTCCATTGACTTATCTTGGTTGTCCTATTGGTCATGCAAGGAAGAGGAAAAGTCATTTTTCCGATATCATGAAGAAAGTTCAAAGCAAAATATAGGCTTGGAAGGGTAAACGTTTATCTTTTGGTGGTAAGTTTGTGTTGATTAATAATCTTTTACAGAGTATTCCCATATACATCTTATCTGCAATAACACCTCATAAATGTGTTATTCATGATTTACATAGATTATTTGCTAAATTTCTATGGAACTCTAAGGAAGAGGGGAGAAGAAAACATTGGATATCATGGTCTGATATTTGTAGGCCTAAGGAGAAAGGTGGGTTGGGCTTTAGATCTTTTTTTGATGTGTCCAAAGCAACGTTTGCCAAGCTTTGGTGGACTTTCCAAACTAAAAACTCAATGTGGACAATATGCATGTGGAACAAATATTATAAGAGACATGGACCTCAATTGGTGGAATGGAATGGAGGTTCTCAGACTTGGAAGTTTATGTTAGAAGCCAGAGATTGTATTGACCAACAGATTTGGTAGGAACCAAAGTGTGGTCATTGCAGTGTATGGTTTGATAACTGGACACAATTGGGTGCTCTTTACTATTATTTACCTATTTCTCATTCTAACAATTTTTATTTTGATGAGGTAAATCAGTTGATGATTAAGGGACATTGGAATGAAGATCTCATGCTCCAATTACTACCAGAAGATGTATGTAAACATATCCAAAATGTAATTGGAGTAGTAGAGGATATTGACGAATGGGACTCACCAAGATGGATGTTTACTAGCTCTGGAAAATTTATGGTTGGAAATGCCTGGGAGGTGTTGAGACAAGGAAATGAAGAAAAAAAAATTGCTAAGAAAATTTGGGTGAAAGGAGTTCCCTGGAGATTGTGGAAAAAAAGAATACCCATTGGGGAAGGTCTTATCAAGATTAAAGTGGTGGATGAAGTTAAGTGTTGTTGTTCTAACAATAATATTTTTTTCTGACGTGCTCTATGGCTAAGAAGTTGTGTGGAATACTTTTGCTAGTATTGCTGATGTGTAAGGACCTTTTTTGTAGATTAACGGTACTATACAGAAATGGTGGAGTAAGGAATGCTCGTCAAAGCTTAGACCTCTTTTCAAGGTTGTCCCATCATTTATCACTTGGCAAATCTGGAAAAGGAGAAATATGATTTCTCATGGACGTAGTATGTCATTTTATGGTATGGTTATGGAGGTCAACAGAAATTTATATCATCTAGCTACTTTTAGATATCCTTGGTTGCAAAGCATTTGTAATACTTGGCATCTGATGGTTCCTTTTTTTACTAAATATGCACCCCTTATTGATTGTAAGATGGTGTACTGGAGATTGCCTAGATTAGGGTTCTACAAATGTAACTCGGATGGTGCAGTAAAAGGAGTTGGTGGCCCTAGTGCTGGGGCCTTTTGTATTAGAAATGATGAAGGAAATTTGATGCATGTTGAGTCTTTTGGTTTGGGAATAACTTCAATTCTAATGTCTGAGGCAATGACTTTGCGAAGAGGACTGGAAAACTGTATAATGCATCAATACTTATCAGCAATATTGGAGACTGACTCATTAATGCTCCAAAAGATTTTGAATAGAATTTGGGAGGTTCCTTGGAGTAGTCGGGTGGAGGTGAAAAGGATCAATGGTCTGAGAATTAATGTTGATGCAAGAGTGGAGCACATCCTTAGGGAAGGCAACACTTTTGCAGATTATTTAGTCAACCATTCTTTTTGCAGGTACAACAGATATCATCTGTTCATATTTTCAAGAGGTACCACCAAAAGGGAAAGCAATATTACACCTAGATAAAACACAAACTCCCAATCTTAGAATTAGAAACATCCAAAACAGGGGTTTCAATACACAGACATAATTGAGACAAACAAGAACAACTAGACATGGATGACAAAGAAATATCAAAAGGCGATGGTAGTACTTGCATAAGTGGATGTACTTGCAATATACTGTTTATGTGGAGATGGAACTCATATGTGGCCTCCTTATGCAGTGGTATTAGCCTCTTTGGGGCACAACCTACAAAGAAGGTCATGGATGAATTAAATTGAAGTATAACAGTGCACAAAGATGAAAGAGGAGAAATCATTGTTCATTCAACTTCATTTTGTGGTTTAGATCAGATCAATCCGAGTTGAAGAAGTCTTCAAAGGACCTACTTTCATGACACTTGTGAGAGTTTTTGAGTGTCTTCAGTGAAATTTGTCCAAATTCGGATCCATTTCAATCTATGTCTATATATTGGAGGCATTTGAACTATCTTCTATCCTCTTCTCACTGCTATCTTCATCGGAGACGTCGATTTCTCCGACCATGGAGCAGATAGGAGTCATCCAAGGAATTGTAAAATTGAGAATCAGAAAAAATGCAAAACAGAAAACATGGCGACAGTGATAATGATACTAATGCACAATACGGCAAGCAACAATAGTATTTCAGGTGAAAGCACAAAGAAAAGGAAAGCATATTGGGTTTATCAAGATATATAAATCTACACATCATTGAAGTAGTGTACTTAAAGTAACGATCTTTAGCAAAATTAATAAGAATTACCTGGCCAATGTAGTGGTATTAGTTAGGGTTTCTGACTCAATCTGCAGAAAAGGGTAAAACTTAGAAATGGAACTCAAGGATTGGTTACAACATCAAAAGCGAGTTAAGGAGTAGATCGATTCTTACCTGAGTTGTTCGAGTTGTGTGGAATCAGTGGGATGGAAACGAATCGAACGCAGCTAGTTGCAACAGGTGATGACTCGATTTCACTCCAAGGCAGCACCTCGTCTTCATCCTCCATGGAAGCTCAAGCTTGAAGATGACCAACTCTTTTTTCCTTTCTTTGGTTGTTCATTTATGTATTTCGTTTTTGGGCAGAGTAGTTTGTTTTTGGACCAGATCATGTTATGATCTGGTTGTTCCTTTTTAGTTTCTAATAAATGGTCCCTGGGACCCGCTTTGATTTTAAAAAAATAGGTACATACTACTAGTGTATCTAGGTGAAGATTGTATTCTCCCAAGCCTGTTAATTATTTTCCTTTTTTGTAGAAGATGTCACCAAAATTAGACTTACTCCAATTTGTAGCTTCATTTTCAAAGACCTTTAGGGTTGCAGGAGTTTTCCTTTTTTTACCCAAACTCTTTCAACTACTCTTTTGTAGTCAGGATGGGACATCCACATAGTTTCAAAATTTAAGAATCTATGTTTCGTGTTTCTTGGATTTTTAAAGAGAGATATTAGTAGGGGACAATGGTCAGAGTGGGTCCTGGGTAGGTGGTGTACCTGTGCGTCATAGTACTTTTGTAACTACTCATTATTGGCTAAGAATCTATCAAGTCTTTCATAAATTAGGGATTCTTTATTTTTAAATCTTTTTTTAGGCGCATATATTTGCTACCCTTGAAACCCATATCTATGAGCTAACAGTAGTTTATTGTATCTAGAAAGTCCTTAGCACATGAGTAATTAATGAGGTTCCCCCCTTCTTTTTTGAGTTGGTAAAAAGTTCGTTCAAATCACCCCCGATAAGCCAATTTCTAGAATAGGTATTTTTAATGTTTTTTAAATTCTCCCATAAAATTCTATGATTATTTCAAACAGTACTAGCATAGATTGTAATACCTCATATTCGAGAAGATGAAAAAAATGCAGCTATCCAGGATCTAGTGGCAGGACCAACGGAAGCCACCGACAAACAGTATGTCAGACCACGGACCGTATGTGGGGTCCAGTCATTGGGTTCCAGACTTGGGGGTCTCTGATTCCACCCACAGCCGACCAGAACGATCCATTGTTGGACCTACGGACCGTAGGTCTGGCCGTAGGTGAGGGTCAGCAGCTATTTAGAGCAAAATGGTTTTTAGGTCAACTTAAAATAATCATATATTTTAACACAAAATGAATTAGGTGGCTCATAACATATCAAATCAAAGATAATTGAATTATCTTTCCAACGCCACTGAGTTTGCAAAAATCAAAGCTCACAGTAAAAAGTTATGCTCATTTTAGTGAAGCCTTATCAGGCAGACCTCGAACCACGACTCAATTGATGGGAAGTGGTTCAAACGACGGCCCATCAATCCCCTCGTGAGTGGTACTTCATCAACTTTAAGTCAAGGTTGTTTTTTTATTGTCCCCTATGCTTTGGGCACTTAAACTATGTCGTTTGATGTCTATAATACGTCGTTTTCCTCGATCTAAGTCTAATAATCTAGTCAGACATACCCAGAACCCTCATTCTCAAAAATATTTTCCAAGTTAGAATGAAAAGATGAGAAAGAGGCGCCAGTTTCTATCAAGAACAAGCAGAAGTGTTCTTCAAAGCTCAACCCCGAAATCCAAAGGATTTCTCCGTAGATTTCGTCACCAGGTATGTGGGATTTCACTAGTGAGTTTCTTTCATCCACTAGATCTCTAGAATTAAGTCAGTTCATTGATTATTCATAGCTTGTTTAGATCTAGGTTTTATAAATCCTTGGAGATTCATAGTGATTTTTTTTTATGTAGTATCCTTAGTCGAAATAGTATGTTTTCTTGGAAACTTTTCATAATTCCTTGTATAAAACTCAGAACCCTAGTTTGTGTAAATTCTCTTAGATCATGAATTATACTTGCTAGGTCAGTTAGACAGAAAGTCATGCTTCAGATTTTGAATATCACATTCTCAGTATATAAATTTTGCATTCTCAGTTAGAATGTCAATATTTAGTGCATTTTAGCTTCGTCAATATTCAGTTGGGAGTAGACTTAGCAGTGAGTTGGACTAGGATTTAGCGTACCCTCAAAGTCCTAGAACTACGTGCCCGCATAGATTTATAAGTCCCTTCTATTGGGCATCAGTTTTAATGATCACACCACATTCATACCTCTATATCCCTAGTAAGGTATATTGGGTCTTCTCGATGGGGCATATACATCAGACTCCACATTTATCTCATGGTTTATGTCGGTTAATAGTAGCTTCCATAGTCAAACTCTTAGTGCATTGACCAGGCTTTCAGCATTTACATGAGTATACAATTCAGCATGTTACCTTCATGATTAGTACTTGGTAATTGCATTCAGTTTAATTTTCAGTTATACTTTAGTACATATCTATATCCTTGTTCAGATTATATCATTGCTCAGTTATGCATTGTTCAACTTATATTTTGTTCAGCTTAGCATATATATATCTTGCATGCTCAGTACATTCAGAGTCATGATACATATTTTGCGCTACATCATTTCATGATGTAGGTTCAGGCACTCAGAATCCGGATCACGCTTAGATCGATTCTCGATTCGACTTCAGCAGCTTCAGTAGTGAGTCCTCATACTTCGAGGACAATAGACACTCTTTCTATTTTAGTCTTTGTTTCCATTTCTGTGTTTTGTTAGAGTTAGTTGGGGGGATGTCCCAGCAACTCAATTTACTAGAGGCTTTTCAGACATAGTAGTAGATTCAACTTGAGTTGTTAAGTGGTTGTTTCAATTATCACTAAACTCCTATTATTTTATATATATATTCAGACTAGTTGAGTTTTTCCCCATTTCAGATATCCACTGGTTTAATTTTCTACATAGTACATGTTTTACGTAGTCATTTTTAGTATACTTGATATATGCCAGACTCAGGGTTAGCTTGGGGTCAATCTTGATCCTAGGTCCCATTTTACGTCTAAGGAAGTAGCCTCGAGGCGTGAAAAACTTGGTATCAGAGTCAGGTTCAAGAGTCCTAGGGTGTCTGAAAGTCACACTAAGTACAATCCCTTTCATAAGAATGAAGTGTGCCACACCTATGAGGGGGAGGCTACAAAGTGTTTTAAGAAGAACATTACTTTCTTTGTTATATTTATCGTGCGTGAGGTATGATTGAAATTCTCCTTTTTAATCTATCGTTATGCGTTTCAGATCATGCGTCCTCGTAGAGCTAACGCACAGAATGCTAATACACACAATCCTAACGCAGTTCCTTTTAGCCCCAAACCATAAGGTTACGAACGCAGAATTTTAGAATGGGATCTAGCTCTTAGCTCAGAGTGTAGCCAATCAGAACAATTAGCAGGCCACAGTTCTCGCAAACACTAATGGTGAATCAGCTGCATCTAGGGTTTGAGACTTTGTTCGTAAGAATCCACCAGAATTTCTAGGGTCGAAGGTTGGTGAGGACCCACATAACTTCATTGATGAGGTTAATAAGATTCTTGGAGTAATGCAAGTGACTAGTACTGTGAGTGTTGAGTTAGCATCTTATCAACTCAAAGATGTAGCTCATATTTGGTTCACGTAGTAAAAGGAAAACAGGGGTGAGAATACAGCTCATGTGACATGGGACTATTTTACTAGAGCTTTTCTGGACACGTTCTCCTCGAGGGAGTTAAGGGAGGCTAAGGCTCAGGAGTTTATGAACTTGAAATAGGGCTCAATGTTAGTCCAAGAATACGGACTTAGTTCACTCACCTCTCCAGGTATGCTCCACATATGGTTGCTGATTCGAGGGAACAAATGAGCAAGTTCTTGTTTGGAGTATCCAATTTAGTAAAGACCAAGTGTAGGAATACTATGTTGTTAGGGGATATGGATATCTCCAGACTCATGACTCATGCTCAGTAGGTTGAGCGAGATAAGCTTAGGGAAATGGATAAGGACAAAAAGAAGGCTAGAACAGGGAATTATGAATAGTTATAGAAGAGATCGAGTGGTGGAAATTGCTTATAGTTTCAGTAGAAGTCTAATGCCCCAGCACCTTCATCAGCTAGTGCTCCATCCCCAGGTTTCGACAGGATCTGTCACAGCCCAAGGCTACCCTCTTGACGTAACACAGGACCTAGGATCATGAGTGACCCCAAGATAACCCTGAATTGACATATCATAAGCATACTTAAATATTTACTGAAAATAGAAATATTGTGCGGAATCTTAAACATAATATAAAGTGAAATGATGGGGAATACACATTCTAAGTCTGAATTATAAAGACTGATAGTTCAATAACAACTGAAAGATCAAACTCAAATCTAAAATTGAATCTAATTATGTCTAAAATAAGCCTCTAACTGACTAGAGATGTTGGGACATGCCCCCACCTAACTCTAGCAAAACTGAAACTGAAAGACTGAAAGTAAAAGAAAACATATCTATCATCATCAAAAAATAAGTACTTACCACTGATACTGTTGAACTGGAGATCGGGAACTGATCTATGCATAATCTGAATGCTGAGGACCCGAACCTACATCACGAGAAGATGTAGCGCAGAGTATGCGTCAATACTTGAAAGGTACCGAGCATGCAGGATAGGATAAAGTTGAACAACATAAACATAACTAAAGAAAGCAATAAGAGAAATGATATAATCTAAACTGAATGTAAATATTGAATCATACTGAATACTAAGCTAATTGAATGCAATGACCAAGTACATAACATGATGAGAATGAATACTGAACTGTAATTGGTAACCTGGTCAATGCACTAGAGTCTGACTGTGGGAGCTACTATTAACCGATATAAAACCACGAGAGCTACCCGTGGATTTCGATATTTACACCTCATCGAAAGGACCCAATATACCTTGCCAGGGGTATGACTGGCGTGATCACTAAATATTATGCCCACATACGGGACTTAACCTACGGGGGCAGGTAGTTCTGGGACTATGAGGGTGATTGACCCTAGTCCACTCAGTATTATAGCTACTCCCAACTAAATATGTAAGTAACACATTATAACTGAATCTATGTAATACTAAATAACTCAAAATACTGACATGCTAACTGAATATGAAACATTAATTTACTGAAAATAAAACATTCTTCACTGGGGCATGTGTATCTAAATAAACTGACCTAGCAAGTGTAATTCATGAACTAAACGAATCTACACAACTAGGGTTCTGAGTTTCATGCAAGAAGCTAAGCAACAATTCCTCAAAAACATGATAATATAGTTAGGATTAGTCTAACAGCTGAATCAAAACACTTTTCTAATGTTGAAGAAACCCTAGGTCTAAACATGATATAGAGAATCAAGAATTTGACTGAATTCTAGGGACCGAATGGGTGAAAGGAACCCACTAGTTAAATCCCACATACCTTGTGAAGAATTTCACAGAGAAATCTTTTGATTTTAGGGCTGGAAGTGGAGGAAACCTTGTTGCATTCTTGGAGAGGGTTTGGCCGATTCTTTCTCCCCTTTCACTCTAAAATTTCTAAATTTTGGTAAATTAATTGATTTGGGTATAGTATGATTAAGTTACTAGGCTAAAACTGACCAAAACAACGTAGTTTAGGGGTTAAATGACGTAGCTTAGGTGCCCAATGCATAGGTAAAAAGACCAAACGACCCTCACTTAAAAGCTATTGGGGCCAACCGACAGACCGTCGACTGACCTACGGTCTGTCGTTTCAGTCATCGACTGGCATCATAGAGGGGTTCTGGGGGTCTTGATCCACGGCCCTTGGTCTAACCTAGGGTCCATAGGTCCAGCCGTGGGTCGACCTTTAGACGATTTTTTTCTGTGTTTATGGGGAGTGGATGCAGGTGGCCAACCACGGACCGCACCTACGGTCCGTTGGTCACCCTACAGTCCGTAGGTGACACCGTTGGTGGCACCTGCAACTTCTGAAATTCTGCACTTTTGGTTTTCTAGCATACGGGGTGTTACATGATCAGAAAGGTAGTGTATCACCCTGTAAGTCACAGGGGAATGCTTCAGGTAACCGGACTTTTCCAACTTGTCCAAAGTGTGGTAAGAACTATCCGGGAGAGTGTCTTGCAGACATAGAGGGGTGATTTAGGTGTGGTAAGTCTGGTCAGAGGTTGAATGATTTCCCTTATGCCAGGCAAGGAAAAGGAGGTAACAAGACTCAATCTACTACTTCAACAGCTCTAGCGGGTCGCTTCACCCAGTAGGATGACTCATCTGGTTCAGGTGGTGGTCAGCGCCAAAACAAGTTGTATGTTCTTTAGGCTCGCTGATGTGAGGCTAAAAATACATATTTTTAATCATTATTTCATCACATTTATTATTTATATTTGTCCTTTTTGAGCATTAATTTGATGGATTATGCTAAATTGGGTATTTTATTTGTAGGATTAAATTGGTGGAAAATTGGAGAAGTTTGAAGCTTAAACGAATTAAAGATGGAAGGTTCAAGAAGGAAATCAAGCAGACAACTTAATGGATTAAATTTAATAAAATAATATATTTGTATATATGAGGAAAAAGGCTGCGAACAATTTGCAAATTGAAATTGGGCACTACTGCTGCCACGTGTCAACAGCTGGATGGCTCATATTATTATGGAAGGCGGCGCACCAGAAATATCGAGAAATCACGCGTACAATACGGAAAACCCAATTTAATTGGGTTTTAATTTCCTAATTTGTCTTGAACTCAATTATTTTATTTTAGCGTTCCTACATCTATAAATAGTGCGTAGAAATGATTATTAGAGGGGAGCCAAGAACCAAGATACAAGACACAATATAAATTTTCTTCTAGCTTAGGAACTTTGGAAGAGCCGCCGTGGAGGCCGGAGAATTGTGGTTTATTCTTTCTTCTCCTTGATTATTTATTTGTATTCATGATTAATAAAAGATAGTTTATCTATTGTTCTTAACTTTTTATGATTAACACAAACATATTTATTTTAATAAATTTTGATTTTGTTTTTGAGATAATGAGTAGCTAACTTTCATAACTAGGGTTGTGGGAACCATGAGCGATTAACAAAGTATGAATAGTAAATAAGCAATTCTTCACTAGTATTTTGCATGCATTGATAATTCTTTCGTTTAGAAGTCTTTTTAACGGTGGCCAACGTTAGAACTCGCCTTGTTACTACTTGCCGAACCAAGGAGGTAATTAACAAGAAAAGAATTATCAACATAGATTTAGTGTGATACTATCTAATAGGCTAGTGTCGATTGGTGCGAAGTAATAACTAAGTCAAACATCGATTATGATGTCTAATATGAGGTAAAGGTAAGGTTTAGTAAATTATACACACGTAGCCGGACCAAGGTGCGGGGTGAAATTCTCTAGATGCCGGACCAAGGATTTAGAGATACCTAACTTATCACTTTGCATATAATACACTAGAAAAGGATTACTATTATTAGGATTACTGCGTTATGAGCTTATGGGGAACACATTCCTAGTTACTTTTAATAATCTAAATATAAATAAATACTTAGTTCAAAGCTATCATTTTATTGTTTTTATTTTATTTTATTTCAATTTAAATCCCCCATTTTTATAACGACTATCGAGTTAAATATTTACTATTGACAATATTCTTCCATATTCTCTGTGGGATCGACCCCGACTCATAGTTGGGTAAATATATTGCATACGATCGTTTATATTTCTTTTCAAGAAGTATATTTGAACGTTATCAAAAATGGCGCCGCTGCCGGGGAATGTGTCTTAGAAATTGTCTTTAGTATTTATTTTGACTTGTAATTTTTTTTCTTAGGATTACTTTTAAATTTTTTATTTATTTTTATTTTTTAATTATTATCATACATCTTTTACTTTTCTTGAGATGTCATCTGAAAAAGTATGTAGTGATAAGTGTTCTTGCAATTTTTGCCCTTGTGATATTATTGATTCTTTTAAGTTAATTTTTTCTCAACTAGATAAGTTGTATGGGGACTTGGAAGATTTGTTAATACTTTGCTATATATCAATATGTAAGCGCAATAGTGAATATGCCTTTGAATTTGATCTCTATTATTTAGATATTGAGTTGAGTGAAAAGATTAAATCATATGACACCCAACAATTTAGTAATAATATGTGTGAGGAAGAAAAATCATTTATAAGTCAACTTGAAGAACTAAAAGTTGAGGGCCAATTGCTTGATCATACTTTTATAGATGTTATCATTGTTGAGAAGAGTACACTAAAGTTATGTAATGAAGTAGATAATATTATTTTTAAAAACTCTAGTATGTGTAAATATGAGAGTGTAAATAATAATACAATTCATAAGTTAGGGCGCACTAGACCTCATTCCAATCATTTTTCCACATTATGTTTAGATGATGAGAAATTAATCGAGCCATCTGAGCCTATAGAAGAATGTATGGAGGAGGAAAATTGTGTCTATATTCTTGAATCTATTGTTCCAATATTGGAGAATTACATTCCTCACTTAGGATCCAAGAAGTGCATAATGCGATATCTATTGCTTGAGACCTTTATTTTTGTACCATCACCCCTTGAGCGTAATAGAAAAATTGATGTAAAATTAGGGGTGCAATTCATATCTTCAAAGTGGAAGGTAAAATAGTAAAATTGATGGTGTCGTGCCGCGACGTTAAATTAAGCGCTTATTGGGAGGCAACCCAATTATTAATGTAACTTCTTATTTTATTTTATTTTTATTTTATTAGTATCACTTTTTTTTTCTTTTCTTGTTTTTTTTGCAGATTAGGGGAAGTTTGAGTATCAAAAAAAAAAAAAAAGAGGGAGCATGTTTGAGCTTAAGTGTGGGGTGACGACCCTTGATGAAAATTAAGAGAACATGCTACTAGCTAGGCCTAAAGGCCTCAGGGAGTTTTCCTAACCCTTGTTTTAAATTTTATCTAATGCTTTGGGGACATAGCATCTTTTTAAGTGTGGGGTGGAGGAATGAATTCCTAGTTTTTACCGTTTTATTGAGTCTTTTCTTTTTTTAGGATGGGTTCATTGGCTTTTGTTTTCGGTTCTTTTCCTGAGGATAGTCCCTTTGAACCGAGTGTTTTTTTATTTATTTTTAGGAATAAATTTTATTTTTAAATTTTATTTTATTTTATTTTATTTTATTTTTTTTGGAGAGAAAAGAAAAGACCCTTTTTAGTTATGTGATACTTACTATTTGGGCCTAATTTTTGAGTAGTACTTTCTTGTGAATGCTTGATTAAAAAAAAAATGCAGACTCTTTGACATCTAAGCTCATGGTTGTGACTTTGTATATAGATTATTTTATTTTGTAGTTTGTTATGATCTTGTCTCTCTTAGAAGTGGAATTGATCCATCTTGATTGATAGTTGTGACATGTGTGGTGAGACTTTGTTTATTCCATGTTTTGCATCTTAGTCTAGAACTTGCCCTTCATGTTATTGAAACGAAATAAAAAGTGTTGCTTTGTTTAGGAGATGATAATAGGCTTTCATTGATTTGTCTAGTAAATTTTTGCCTTTTCAGATATTTTATCACTAGTTAGCCCTTTTGAGCCTGTAGCCTTTTATTGGTAGCCATATTTTGCCCTTGACTATTTTGTTGAATCCCTAGTTTTTGAATCTTGCTTCCTTGAGCATTATAGCATAAACTTATTATAATTATCAATTTTGAGAAAAATGGATGGTTGAGTGAAAAGGTAATCAATGATAGCTACAAAGTGCTTAAAAGTCCTCTTTGAAAGAATGTGATATGAAAAAAAAAAATGTGACATGAAAAAAAAAAAAGTTACCTTGATGATGGCCCTGGTCCTTCCAAGGACATTGTGCACCTTAACGCATGTAAAATACGTAAGTTGAGGGTGGGTATTATGAAGGAAAACTTTTTAAAAAAAAAAAAAAAAAGGGATTGAAACATTTTTGAGATTATGAGAATTACTTGTGAAATAATTGTTGAAGAGAGGGCTGAAAATAAAAAGAAGAAAATAATGGGTTATGAAGTCTAAATTGCAAAGTGCTTAAGGAAGTGTAAGTCACTATTATATAGTTTTCCTACCCATCCCCTAGCCTACATTACAATCCATTAAAGTCCTATTTGATTCTATTCAAGCATGTTTAATTAGTGGAGATGTACATAATGGGCAAGCATATGGTTCTTTGTGCATACATGTGAATTTTCTTCGTGAGTGTGAGAGTGTTCTTTGATGCCAAGTCCTTAATTTATATTCAATCTTTTGATTTGAGTGTGTGGACTATTTCTTCTTGTGAGGGCACTTGTTTCATGATAGATAGGTGATTTTATTAACTTTCTTTGATGAGAGTAGGTGAGCAAACTTAAATTTGATGAGTTCAAAGTCCTTCTTTGAGGTTAGGAGGTTAGAGGTTTATTGTTTATTTGGATGTCTTGCATAATGATTGAGAAGTCTACTTGATGTTTTGAAATTGGTATATGGCCTAATTGTTTGTATTAACCAAAGTGATGACATTGCTAGTATGATTTTTTTTTGGGATGAGTTTTAATGTTTGCTCGAGGACGAACAAAAGTTTAAGTGTGGGGTGTTGATGTGAGGCTAAAAATACATATTTTTAATCATTATTTCATCACATTTATTATTTATATTTGTCCTTTTTGAGCATTAATTTGATGGATTATGCTAAATTGGGTATTTTATTTGTAGGATTAAATTGGTGAAAAATTGGAGAAGTTTGAAGCTTAAACGAATTAAAGATGGAAGGTTCAAGAAAGAAATCAAGCAGAAAACTTAATGGATTAAATTTAATAAAATAATATATTTGTATATATGAGGAAAAAGGCTGCGAACAATTTGCAAATTGAAATTGGGCACTACTGCTGCCACGTGTCAACAGCTGGATGGCTCATATTATTATGGAAGGCGGCGCACCAGAAATATCGAGAAATCACGCGTACAATACGAAAAACCCAATTTAATTGGGTTTTAATTTCCTAATTTGTCTTGAACTCAATTATTTTATTTTAGCGTTCCTACATCTATAAATAGTGCGTAGAAATGATTATTAGAGGGGAGCCAAGAACCAAGATACAAGACACAATATAAATTTTCTTCTAGCTTAGGAACTTTGGAAGAGCCGCCGTGGAGGCCGGAGAATTGTGGTTTATTCTTTCTTCTCCTTGATTATTTATTTGTATTCATGATTAATAAAAGATAGTTTATCTATTGTTCTTAACTTTTTGTGATTAACACAAACATATTTATTTTAATAAATTTTGATTGTGTTTTTGAGATAATGAGTAGCTAACTTTCATAACTAGGGTTGTGGGAACCATGAGCGATTAACAAAGTATGAATAGTAAATAAGCAATTCTTCACTAGTATTTTGCATGCATTGATAATTCTTTCGTTTAGAAGTCTTTTTAACGGTGGCCAACGTTAGAACTCGCCTTGTTACTACTTGCCGGACCAAGGAGGTAATTAACAAGAAAAGAATTAGCAACATAGATTTAGTGTGATACTATCTAATAGGCTAGTGTCGATTGGTGCGAAGTAATAACTAAGCCAAACATCGATTATGATGTCTAATATGAGGTAAAGGTAAGGTTTAGTAAATTATACACACGTAGCCGGACCAAGGTGCGGGGTGAAATTCTCTAGATGCCGGACCAAGGATTTAGAGATACCTAACTTATCACTTTGCATATAATACACTAGAAAAGGATTACTATTATTAGGATTACTGCGTTATGAGCTTATGGGGAACACATTCCTAGTTACTTTTAATAATCTAAATATAAATAAATACTTAGTTCAAAGCTATCATTTTATTGTTTTTATTTTATTTTATTTCAATTTAAATCCCCCATTTTTATAACGACTATCGAGTTAAATATTTACTATTGACAATATTCTTCCATATTCTCTGTGGGATCGACCCCGACTCATAGTTGGGTAAATATATTGCATACGATCGTTTATATTTCTTTTCAAGAAGTATATTTGAACATTATCACTCGCCAGGACCAAGAAGATTCTCCCGATGTGGTCACTGGTACGTTGAGAGTATTTCATTTAGTTGTTTATGCATTTGTTAGATCCAAAGGCTACACTTTCTTTTGTAACTCCCTATATAGCAGTAAACTTTGGAGTCAGTCCAGAAACTCGCTGAGAACTCTTCTCAGTTTCTACTCAAGTTGGTGACCCAGTTATAGCTAGATGGGTATACATAAATTGCCCTGTCATAGTTTCTCATAAAGACACCTCAGTAGATCATGTAGAGTTAGAAATGGTAGATTTCGACATCATTCTAGGCATGGATTGGCTACATTCTTGTTATGCCTCAGTTGATTGTAAAACTCAGATCGTTCGGTTTTAGTTTCCAAATGAGCCAGTCTTAGAGTGTAAGGGTAGTAGTTCAGTGCCTATAGGCCGATTTACCTCCTACCTTAAGGCTAGGAAGATGATCTCAAAAGGGTATATCTATCATGTTGTTCAGGTTAAGGATTCAAACTCCAAAATCCCAACTCTTGAGTTGTCCCAGTAGTAAACGAGTTTCCAGAAGTGTTCCCAAAAGATCTTTATGTAGTTCCTACCGAAACAAAAATTGACTTTGGAATAGATCTCCTTCCAGATACGCATCCCATTTTAATTCCTCCTTACAAAATGGCTCCAGACGAGCTTAAGGAATTGAAAGAACAGTTGACAGACCTTCTAGATAAGGGTTTCATCAGATGTCTCCATAGGGTGCTCCAGTGTTGTTCGTGTGAAATAAAGACGGTTCTCTTAGGATGTGCATTAACTATCATCAATTGAACAAAGTCACAATCAAGAATAAGTATCACATCCCCAGGATTGATGACTTGACCAACTTCAGGGTGCTAGTTTCTTTTCTAAAATAGACCTCAAATCTAGCTATCATAAGCTCAGAGTCAAAAAAAGTGACATCCGAAAGAAAGCCCTCAAGACTCGGTATGGTCACTATGAATTTGTAGTTCTGTCTTTTGGACTATCAAATGCTCTGGCAACTTTCATGGATTCAATGAACAGGGTGTTCAAACAGTATTTGGACTTGTTCGTCATCGTCTCCATTGATGATATCCTCATTTATTCTCGGAGTGAGAAAGAGTATGTGACTCATTTGAGTGTTATTCTACAAAATCTTAAAGATTGCCAGATATTCAATAAGTTCAGCAAATGTGAATTTTGGATACATTATGTTGCTTTCCTTGGTCATGTGGTATCCAACAAAGGGATCCGAGTGGATTCTCAGAAAATTGAGGCAGTAGAGCACTAGCCCAGACCCACCTCTCCAATAGATATCAGAAATTTCTTAGGTTTGGTTGGTTATACAGGAGATTTGTTGAAGAATTTTCATCCATAGCTTCCCCATTGACTAAGTGTCAGATGAGTGCGAGAAAAGTTTCTCAAAACTAAAGACTAGGTTGACTAAAGCTCTTATCTTGACTCTACTAGATGGTCAGACGGTTATATGATTTATTGTGATGCATCCAGGGTTGGCCTAAGTTGTGTGTTGATGCAGCGATGTAAGGTTATAGCTTAATCTTTTAGACAGCTTAAGGTCCACAAGAAGAATTACCTGACTCATGACCTCGAACTCGCAGCCGAAGTATTTTCCCTTAAGATTTGGAGACAATACTTGTATGGTATTCATATTGATGTGTTCACAGATCATAAGAGCCTACAGTATGTATTCACCCAGAAAGAGTTAAATCTTCATCAGAAGAGATGGCTTTAATTCCTCAAAGACTATGACATTAATGTTATTTACCATCTAGGTAAGGCAAGTGTAGTGGTTGATGCTCTCAGCAGACTCTCTATAGGTAGTGTAGCACATTTTGAGGAAGAAATGAAAGAGTCAGCCAAAGATGTTCACCGACTTGCTTGCTTAGGAGTTTGGCTTACATACATATTAGATGGTGGTGTAATAGTTCAGAGTGGATTAGAATTTTCATTTGTAACAGAGGTTAAGGAAAAATAGGACAATGATCATATATTACATAAGTTGAAATATGCAGTTCATCATGAGAAAGTTAAGGTTTTCTCCTAAGGGGGAGATGTGGTGTGCTTTGTTACCAGGGTCGCTTGTGTGTTTCTATTGTGGGTGAGTTAAGGAAGCATATCCTTACAGAAGCTCATAACTCCAAATATTCCATTCATCCAGGTGCCACTAGGATGTACTGTGATCTAAGATAAGTCTTTTGGTGGAACGACATGAAGAGGGACATAGAAGACTTTGTGGCTAAGTGTCCTAAATGTCAATAGGTTAAGGTAGAACATCAGAAACCAGGAGATATGATTCAAGAGATTAACATCCTACATGGAAGTGGGAAGTGATAAAAATGGACTTCATTATGGGTTTACCTCCCTTTCACAAACAGTATAACTCCATTTGGGTGATAGTGGACAGAGTCACGAAGTCTACTCACTTCTTGGTTGCCAAGACTACAGATTCAGCGAAGGACTACGATAAATCTACATCAATGAGATAGTCAGGTCACATGGGTTTCCTTTGTCTATCATCTCAGATAGAGGTCCTCAGTTTACATCTCATTTTTGGAAATCGTTTCAGAAAGGTGTTGGTACTCAGGTAAATCTCAGTACAACATTTCATCCACAAACGGATGGTCAGGCAGAGCATACTATTCATACCCTAGAGGACATATTGAGAGCTTTCATGATCAATTTCAAGGGTAGTAAAAAAATGATCACCTACCTCTCATAGAATTCACCTATAATAATATCTTTCATTGATTCAGATTCATTTCATGAGGCTATGGAGAAAGTTCAGCTAATTAGAGATAGACTAAACACATCTCAGAGTCGTCAAAAGCCATATGCAGATGTGAGGAGAATGGACTTAGAGTTTGAAATCGATGATTGAGTTTTCCTGAAGGTCTCACATAGGAAGGGGGTGATGAGATTTGGCAAGAAAGGAAAGCTCAGTCCAAGATATGTAGGTCCTTACAGAATCCTGAAAAGGGTTGGTAATGTGGCTTACGAGTTAGAGTTGCCAGCAGAACTAGCAGCGGTTCATCCAGTCTTTCCCATTTCCTTGTTGAAGAAGTGTGTGGATGATTCGACATTGATAGTACCATTAGAGAGTGTGGCTGTGAAGGAGAGTCTCAATTATGAAGAGGTGCCAGTTGAGATTCTTGACCGCCAGGTTCGTAGGTTAAGAAATAAGGAAGTCGCTTCAATGAAAGTTTTGTGGAGGACTCAGTTCGTAGAGAGAGCTACTTGGGAAGTGGAAGCAGCCATGATGGCCAAGTATCCTCACCTCTTTCCTTCCGATTCCATTACAACTTGAGGTACTAGTTCATCTTCAATCTCTCAATTTACTTTAGTGTAATTCAGCCTCAGTATCTTGTTCCCTCAGTTATCCTTGCATTTCATCCTCTTTGCATGTTCATGGAACTCAGTTTAGTCATATATCAATTTATAGTACTTAGTGGTAGGGATTGCACCTCCTTCCCTCCATACTTAGCTTGTTTATTCTTCATTCGAGAATGAATTTTCTCAAGGGGGAGATATTGTGACACCTCGAATTTGAGAAGATGAAAAAAATGATGTTTTCCAGTATTTGGTGTAGAGACCAACGGAAGCCACCGATGGACCATGTGTTAGACCACGGATCATAGGTGGGGTCTCATCGTTGGGTTCCAGAATTAGGGTCGCTGATCCCACCCATGGAATACCAGTATGGTCTGTGGTGGACCGATGACGGACCGTAAATTTGGTCGTACGTGAGGTTCAATAGCTATTTAGAGCAAAATGACTTTTGGGTCAACTTCAACTGGTCATATCTTTTAGTACAAAATGAATTAGGTGGCCTATCATAATGTCTTGTAACTTAAAATACATTTGCGACTCAAAAACACCAATGCATAGATGTGATATCGGGGGAGGTATATAATTGAAAATAGTTAAGCATACCATATAACCCTTATATTTAGTCATTTTAACGGTTAAACAAAAGTTTTAGGCCAAAGAGATCAATAAAGAAAAGATTCAAGTTTAAAGGTTCATTGTAGAGGAATACTACAAATGATCTCATTTCTCATATGACTTTGAACATGCATATCTCCTAATATATAACGAGTTAGAGGGACTAAACCCTTTCCAATTAAAGGTATTTAATTCTAGTTTCTTGAAAAATAAACGGCTTGTTAAAACGATATCGGAGTAAGAAGTTATGTTCGTTCTACGACAGACGCGCGCACTACCCAATCACTGCAGGACATGTGGCACTTTAGAGAAAGTCGGCCAAACTTGTTGTTTTTAGATTAGAAGTTTGGGATATACTTTCTCATACACTCAAGAACGTGTAAGGACTGGTTTCAACTTATTTCTTCAAGTTTTTCTCATCTTCAATCCTCTAAAGCTTAAGGTAAGTTGGTTTCTTCAAGAATCAAGTGTCTTCCTCTCCATAGACCTATATATATACTTGGCTAAAAGTTTTCTTGAAGAAAAAAGTATTGTTCTTGGAGAATAGAAAAGGGAAAGGGCTGCTTTTCTTGGATATATAGGTATGACTCCCCTTCTATCTTCATAAATAGTCTTCCAAGGATGCTTTAAGTATAATTTGCGGGTAGGACTCACGGGACGGTGATAGGAAGCCGTGAGTCCATATTTTACCCATTGTATTTGGTGTTTTAGTGAGGAGGGAGTTTGTAGAAAGTTGTGTTGGTTGTTGTTTTGACCAAATGAGGGGTCATTGGTATTGTATTGGGGAAGTAAGTTGGTTACATTAAAACGGAAGGCGAGGTATAGAGAACACAACTCTTATAGTTCTTGAAAGTTTGTCGCTCACCAAGTGTTTGATGAAATGCCTAAATCGCTAAGAATATGTTGTAGCTGGTTATATGAGCTCCTATTATTTTAATTTGTGGCATTAATTCTCTACCAACTTAAACTATGAGCTTATAAAGGAATTTGACATCATTAACAAGGAACCCATGGGATGGTGATCGGAGGCCATAAGTTTTACTTTTATGTTAAGTATGGATGATTAAGGGGGCTGGTTCTTTATGGTTAAAGGATTGAGGAGTATTATTGAACATGTAAATAAGTGATAAGCCTACTTGGAAAGTAGAGAAAGAGAAGGGTGTGGTGATACACCATTCATCTATGGCAATTGTTGAGATTGTCACTCACGAACTATTATTGTGTTTTTCACATTGTTGTGACTCTTGATTAGTTTCTTATACTATCATATTATGACTTTATGTTACAGATAAAGTTGTGAGCAAAGGAGTTTGATGACGTAAGATAGTAAGTCCCAAAGTAAGGTATGTAAAGCTAAAACCTCTTTTGCCATTAAGGCACGACCTAAACTCGCATGTTCTTCCGATAAATGTCACTGGAGATTCTATGATACTTGAAAGAAAGTTATCCTATCTTATAAACCCTCTCATATTGAGTCTAAACCTATAGAGTTACAATACTCTTCAAGGAAGCAATACATTTCACACAACTACATTTGTCTACAGTTGAAACTCTTAGAAGTTAGCGATGTACATGTTGGATAAATTTAAAGAAAGCAACCAGCCACAGACTATTCGTAAGGGTATAGTTCACCAGATATATGATTCTCAAGATAAAGAAAGTAATCATGAATTGTATCACGATCTATATGATTCATGAATTAATTTTTATAAGTAATTGCAAGCAGTTGAGATTATAGACTACTCTGTAGCGTGGGGTGGGTATTTTTAGGGCTACTACGTACGATGGTACTCTGTACACAGAATTCAGATATAGTCAGATAGAATTTCCCATCATGAATTCACCTGACTGATAAAGGCCTGCGGGAAAACCATACAGGAGCCCTGGGGGCGTACCTTGATAGACTTCGTTACCAGACTATGGAATTTCACGCATGGTCGTGACAGTGGGCTACATATGCCACACATGGTTCACTAATCACCGTTAGTAGGCCATCATGTGATTCCCTGACAGTTAGTTTTACAAAGAGCAAAGAAGTGATATAATGAAGTAAAGATATCTCTTAGGCAACTTATAGGGGTTATATATATAAATGACTAAGCCATGAAATGTTAGATGAGGACCCTTGAGGTTGGTCACAATTCCAGCTACGGACTATGTCTCATACATACACATGCTCAGATTTGCCTATCTTGATAATTGATGCATTTTAACATTTTTACAAGTCTACTTGTTATTCAGTCTGCTTTACATACCAATACATGTTTTATATGTACTGACATCCCTATTATTTTGGCGTTTCATTTGTATCACTACAGGCTCAAGTACTCATGACAACAAGCATTTTCAGTAGACTAGAGACTCCCAGTTTAGCACTTGGTATGCTCTACCTCTACCTGGTGTTATCATATATTTGAGCCTATATTTTGCTACGTATGTACATATATCATAATGGGTATGTCGGGGACCTGTCCCGACTAGTTATCAGATTCTCAGAGGCATACTCTTTAGAGTCTTCATAGACTTAGTTTTGTTTCTGTTGTAACATAGCCCAACGGGCCCTTTTGTTATCTATGTTTTAGTATGTGTCTTCATATAGATTCCGCTACTTATGAATCTTCAGCTTTAGCATGAGATTAGTAAGATAATTAGCAGGTGCCTGTGTATATCCTTGATGTCCGCCCCTTTCTAGTTAGAGGTGTGACAAACTTGGTATCAGAGCCAAAGGTTCAATTGTCCCAGGGAGTCTATGAAGTCGTGTTTCGTAGGACCTTTCTTATAAATGTGTTGTGCGCCATATTTATAATTTAGGGACTACATGGGCATTTAGGAATTTGTCCTTCTTTCATAATCTAGATTGTGCGATACAGCTAAGTCATAGAAAGTTAATTTTGACTCGAACTTTTTTTTCATTTGTGATTCAGATCATGTCTAGTACAGGCAAGGATAAAGAAGGCCTGAGGTCCATTTCTAGTACTACTCATGAGGCACCAATTTTAGAGCAGTTCCAACTAGTAGGTAATCACACCAGCGGTCAACAAAGCTTGCCATGTCCTATGTTTCCAGGTCCTCAGATTCCCATGACAGAAAGAGCTACAGGAGTTCCTACGCCTCCAGTAGTACCAACGATAGTTCATTTACCGCCTGTACCGCCACCAGGTGCCTCAGAGCAAGATCTTAGAGGGGCAATACAGTTGCTCACTTAGTTGATAGCTGCTCAAGTCCAAAGACAAAATGCAGTTGTAACTAGTATGGTTCAGGAAGAGGTAGTTGGATCCAGAGTACGTGATTTCCTCCATATGAATCCCTCAGTATTCACAGGTTCTAGGGTGACAGAGGACCCACAATGGTTTATACATGAGATCAACAGAATTCCTAGGGTCATGCATATATTTGAGACTGAGGCAGTTGAATTAGCCTCCCATCAGGACAAAATGCTCCTCCAGCAGTTTGGAAGGAGTTCTCTAAGGCCTTTATGGGGCACTTTCTTCCACTAGAGCTTAGGGAAGCGAGGGTTGATGAATTTTTAAACTTTCGACAAAATAACCTTAGCATTAGGGAGTATTGCATGTGATTCACTCAGTTAGCTAGATTTTCGAGATGGTTAGCACCCAAAATGCAAGGATTCATCACTTCATTGGTGGACTTGGGGATCATTTGATTGGTTCTTGCACCGTTGCTGCATTAAATCAGGATATGGATATTGCAAGACATATGGCACGTGCTCAGCAAATACAAGACCTTATACAAAATCGTAGAGCTGAGAGATATAGGGAACAAAAATAAAAGGGCTAGGAGTGTTGGAATATTTCATGGAGATGCTAGAGCTTACTCCAATAGAAGTCCTCCCAAACAGGCTCAACCACTAGACCGCTCTACTGCTAGTGCCCCAGCACAGTCATCGAGACCCAGGCAAGAGCAGACTCAGACCTCGAGGGTACCTAATCCCCACTACCATAGAGTTGCTAGTCTAGGACTACCGCCTCGACCTACTTGCAGGCACTGTGGCCGATCTCACTTAGGAGAGTGTCGATATAGATCTACCGCTTGTTATGGGTGTGTAGTTGAGGGTCATAAGATACATCATTATCCCAAGTTTCGAGTGGAGGGTATAGGTGATATGCCACAATATATTGGCTCTACAAGAGCATCCTCACCATCAGGGCCTTCTTCATCACGTGGCCCTCAACCACCACTAGGGAGAGGTATAGGCAGGTGTAGAGGATCTGGTTCTGGAGCTGGCCCAAATCGAATGTATGCACTAGCAGGTTGTCAGGATTCAGAGGCATCCCCAGATGTGGTTACAGGTACCTTATCTATTTTCTCTTATGATACATATGCATTGATAGACCCAGGGGCTACCCTATCATATGTTACACCATTTGTTGCTAAGAAATTTGGAGTAGAGCCAGAGTTATTACATGAGCCATTTGCAATATCGACTCCGATAGGAGAATCTGTTATAGCTAGAACGGTCTATTACGGGTGCCTAGTAACAATATGTGGTCGTGACACATTGACAAATTTAATAGAGCTGGAAATGGTTGATTTTGATGTCATTATGGGCATGGATTGGTTGTTTTCTTGTTATGCAACAGTTGATTGTCGAGCCAAACTTGCTCGATTCCATTTCCCGGGTGAGCCAGTCCTAGAGTGGAAAGGTAATTCTATAATGCCTAGAGGAAGGTTTATTTCCTATCTTAAGGCACAAAAGTTTATAGACAAAGGGTGTTTATACCACCTTGTCCGTGTAAGAGACCTTCAAGCTGCGAAATAGATGGCGACTCTTCACTCTGTGCCCGTTTTGAATGAATATCCAGATGTGTTTCCTGACAAACTTCCTGGACTACCTCTAATTAGAAAGATTGATTTTGGTATTAACGTAGATCCCGATACCCAGCCTATATCCATTCTGCCTTATAAAATGGCACCAACAGAATTGAAAGAGCTAAAGGAGCAGCTAAAAGATTTACTTGACAAAGGTTTCCTTCGCCCTAGCATATCGCCTTGCAGTGCTCCAGTACTATTTGTACGCAAGAAGGATGGAATGATGCGGATGTGTATAGATTACAAACAGCTTAATAAAGGGACGATAAAGAACAAATACCCCCTTCCAAGGATAGGTGATCTATTTGATCAATTGCAAGGATCTAAGTGCTTTTAAAAGATTAACTTGAGATTCTGATATCATCAACTGAAGATTTGAGAAGTAGATATTCCCAAAACAGCCTTCCGAACGAAACATGGACACTTTGAGTTCCTTGTCATGTCATTTGGACTAACAAATGCTCCAGCAGCCTTTATGGATATGATGAATATGATTTTCAAACCCTTTCTTAATATGTATGTGATTGTATTTATAGATGACATCTTGATATATTCACCTGATGCAGAGAACATGCAAATCACCTGAGAGTTGTCCTACAAACACTCAGAGAGCACCAACTATATACCAAGTTCTCTAAATGTGAATTCTGGATGAACTCTGTGGATTTTCTTGGCCAAGTGGTCTCTGGTGAAGGCATTAGAGTAGACTCCCAAAAGATTGAGGATGTAAAGAGTTGGCCTCGACATACTGCTCCGACGAAAGTGCGTAGTTTCTTGGGACTTGCTGGATATTACCTCAGGTTTGTAGAGGGCTTCTCCTCTATTTTTGCACCATTGACCAAGTTGACGCAGAAGGCAGAGAAGTTCCAGTGGTCCGATGTGTATGAGAAAAGCTTCCAAGGGCTGAAAAATAGATTGACTAAGGCGCCAGTATTGGCCTTACCAGAGGGTACAGAAGGGTATGTAGTTTATTGTGATGCTTCAGGAATTGGCCTAGGGTGCGTCTTAATGCAGTAAGGGAAGGTGATAGCATACGCTTCTTGACAATTTAAGAAACACGAACAAAACTACCCCACTCATGATTTGGAGCTTGCTACAGTGATATTTGCGCTTAAGATTTGGCGACACTACTTGTATGGGTACATGTTGATATATTTAAAGATCATAAGAGTCTCCAATATCTTTTCATGCAAAAAGATTTGAATATCAGGCAGAGAAGGTGGCTAGAGTTGTTGAAGGACTATGATGTGAACATCCTCTACCACCCAGGTAAAGCTAAAGTGGTAGCAGATGCTCTTAGTCGACTATCTATGGGCAATCTAGTACATTTACCATGTGTACAACAGGAAGTAGTACGAGATGTTCACAAATTAGCCAGTCTGGGAGTCCGACTTCTAGAAGTCGAAGATGGAGGCGTAGTCGTGCAGAATACTGCTAAATCATCATTAGTGGCATTGGTGAAAGAAAAATAGTATGACGACCCAATATTTCTATAGTATCAAGAAGGGATTCGTGAGCACCGAATTACTGCATTCAATTTAGCAAAAGATGGCACCTTGAGATGCCAAGGCAGACTGTGTGTTCCTAACATAGATAGGTTAAGGCAGAAAATCATGGATGAAGCACATTGTTCCCGATACTCAATTCATCCAGGCTCCACAAAGATGTATCATGACCTTAAGGAGGTGGAATGACATGAAAAGGAATATTGCGGAATACGTGGCACAATGATCCAATTGCCAACAAGTTAAAGCAGAACATCAGAGGCCCGGTGGCCTAGCTTAGACTATAGACATTCCAATATGGAAATGTGAGGCTATTAATATGGATTTCATTACAGGTTTGCCTTTCTCTTTAAAGAGACATGATTCTATTTAGGTGATCATGGATCGGTTGACTAAATCAGCCCACTTCTTGCCATTTAAATCCAATAGTACAACTGAAGAAGATGCCAAGCTATACGTAAGAGAAGTTGTTCGCTTGCATGGGACTCCACTATCTATTATTTCAGATAGGGGTGCCCAGTTTACGGAACATTTTGGAGATCATTCTAGAAGAGTTTGGGCACACAGGTGAACCTTAGCATTGCATTTCACCAACAAACAGATAGCCAAGCCGAACGCACTATTCAAACACTCGAACATATGTTGAGAGCATGTGTTTTAGACTTTAAAGGTAATTGGGATGATCATATGCCCTTGATAGAATTTGCCTACAACAATAGTTATCATTCAAGCATTGGCATGGCTCCATTTGAAGCCCTCAATAGGCGTTGGTGTTGATCGCCTATTGGTTGGTTTGAAGTAGGTGAAACTCAAATATTAGGACCAGGCCTTATTCACCAAGCCGTTGAAAAAGTAAGGTTGATAAAAGAGCGACTGACAACGGTTCAAAGCCGACAAAAATCATATACAGGCGTATGCCATAGAGACATAGAGTTCCAGGTTGATAACTGGGTATTCTTGAAGGTATCCCCTATGAAGGGCGTTATGAGATTTGGGAGGAAAGGTAAGTTGAGCCCCAGGTATATTGGGCCATATAAAGTTATACGTAGAGTTGGCCAGGTAGCCTATGAGGTGGATTTGCCTCGAGAGTTAGCTACAGTACACTCGGTTTTCCATGTGTCGATGTTACGCAAATGCTTAGGAGATCCTACACAGGTTATTTCCATATAAGGTATAGAACTCTCAGAACACTTATCTTATGAGGAAGTCCCAGTGGTAATATTGGACCGACAGGTCAGGAAGTTGAGGACAAAAGACATAGCATAAGTCAAGGTACTTTGGAGAAGTTAGAATATAGAAGAAACCACATGGGAAGAAGAGGTTGACATGAGGGCCAAGTATCCCCCACTTATTTCAGTAGCCACACAAAGGTTCTTAAAGTAATAACTCCTCTCATTTGAGTATCAGTTTTGCCCGCACTTTGTAGTACTGCTTTATTATATGTTATATGTTCAGGTACTTGAGATAGTTACCACATGTTCCTCAGAGTTGAAACATCCACAGTATAAGCTATGTTATATTAGTTAGTGTAGTTTCCATTCTAATAAGGTCAAGCAGAGCCTAGTGAATATATGTTGCGTATTATTACGTGGTGATGCTCTGTGAAGCATTATGTGTTGTATCTTGGTTGGCTGACAGGTTTTGGATAGGCCTGTTTATAAGAGAGTTTGAATCATCTTAAGAATTTGCCTTCATTCGAGGATGAATGATCCAAAGAGGGGATAATGTAATATCCTGTAACTTAAAATACATTTGAGATTCATAAACACCACTGCATAGATATGATATCGGGGGAGGTATATAATTGAAAATGGTTAAGCATACCATGTAACCCTTATATTTAGTCATTTGAAGGGTTAAACAAAAGTTTTAGGCCAAAGAGATCAATAAAGAAAAGATTCAAGCTTAAAGGTTCATTGTGGAGGAATACTACAAACGATCTCACTTTTCATCTGACCTTAAATGAGAATATCTCCTAATATATTACGAATTAGAGAGCCTACATCCTATCCAATTAAAGGTATTTGAGTCTATTTTACATCAAAACAAACCGCTCGTTAAAAAAATATCGGAGTAAAAACTTATGTTCATTCAACAACAGATGCGCGCACTGCACAATCACTGCAGGACATGTCGCACTTTTGAGAAAGTCGGCCAAACTTGTTGTTTTTATATTGGAAGTTTGGGATATACTTTCTCATATACTCAAGAACGTTTAAGGACTAGTTTCAAGTTATTTCCTCAAGTTTTTCACATCTTCAATCCTCCAAAGCTTAAGGTAAGTTGGTTTCTTCAAGAATCAAGTGTCTTCCTCTCCATAGACCTATAAATATACTTAGCTAAATGTTTTCTTGAAGGAAAAAGTATTGTTCTTGGAGAATAGAAAAGGGCAGGGGCTACTTTTTTTGGTTATATAGGTATGACTCCTCTTCTATCTTTATAAATAGTATTCCAAGGATGCTTTAAGTATAATTTGTGGGTAGGACTCACGGGACGGTGATAGGAAGTTGTGAGTTCATGTTTTACGCATTGTATTTGATGTTCTGGTGAGGAGGGAGTCTGTAGAAGATTGTGTTGGCTGTTGTTTTGACCAAATGAGGGGTCAATGGTATTGTATAGGGGAAGTAAGATGGTTACATTAAAACGGAAGGTGAGGTGTAGAGAACGCGACTCTTATAGTTCTTGAAAGTTTGTCGCTCACCAAGTGTTTGATGAAATGCCTAAATCGCTAAGAATATGTTGTAGCTAGTTATATGAGCTCCTATTATTTTAATTTATGGCATTAGTTCTCTACCAACTTAAACTATGAGCTTATGAAGGAATTTGACATCGTTAACAAAGAACCCGTGGGATGGTGATCGGAGGCCATGAGTTTTACTTTTATGTTAAGTGTGGATGATTAAGGGGGCTGATTCTTTATGGTTACAGGATTGAGGTGTAATACTGAAGACGTAAATAAGTCATAAGCCTACTTGGAAAGTAGATAAAGAGAATGGTGTGGTGATACACCATTCATCTATGGTAATTGTTGAGATTATCGCTCGCGAACTATTATTGTGTTTTTTGCATTATTGTGACTCTTGATTAGTTTCTTATACTATCCTTTTATGACTTTATGTTATAGATAAAGTTGTCAGCAAAGGAGTTTGACGATGTAAGATAGTAAGTCCCGAAGTAAGGTATGTAAAGATAAAACCTCTTTTGCCCTTAAGGCACGACCTAAACTCGCATGTTCTTCCGATAAATGTCAATGGAGATTCTACTATACTTGAAAGAAAGTTATCCTATTTTATAAACCCTCTCATGTTGAGTCTAAACCTATAGAGTTACAGTACTCTTCAAGAAAGCAATATGTTTCACACAACTACATTTGTCTATAGTTGAAACTCTTAGAAGTTAGTGGTGTACATGTTGCATAAATTTAAAGAAAGTAGCCAGCCACAGATTGTTCGTAAGTGTATAGGTCACAAGATATATGATTCACAAGTTATGTGATTAATTAATTAATTATTATAAATAATTGCAAGCAGTTGAGATTATAGACTATTCTACAGTGTGGGGTGGGTATATTTAGGGCTACTACGTGCGACGCTACTCTGTGCACAGAAATCAGATACAGTCAGCTAGAATTTCCCATCGTGGATTCACCTGACTGATATAGGCCTGCGAGCAAACAATACTGGAACCTTGGCAGTGTACCTTGATAAACCTCGTTACCAGACTATGGGATTTCACACGTTGTTATGACAGTGGGCTACAGATGCCATATAGGGTTCACTAATCGTTGTCAGTAGGCCATCATGTGATTCTCTGGCAGGTAGTTTTACAAAGAGAAAAGAAGCAATATAATGAAGTAAAGATATCACTTAGGCAAATTATAGGGATTATATATATAAATGACTAAGCCATGAAACGTTAGATGAGGACCCTTGAGGTTGGTCACAATTCCAGTTACGGATTATGTCTCCTACATACACATGCTCAGATTTTCCTATCTTGATATTTGATGCATTTTAGCATTTTTACATGTCTACTTGTTATTCAGTCTCCTTTACATACCAGTACATGCTTTATATGTACTGACGTCCCTATCATTTTGGCGTTTTATTTGTATCACTAAAGGCTCAAGTACTCATGACAACAAGAATTTTCAGTAGACTAGAGACTCCCAGTTTAGCAGTTGGTAAGCTCCATCTCTACCTGGAGCTATTAGATATTTAGAGCCTATATTTTGCTACGTATGTACATATATCAGAATCAGTATGTTGGGGCCCTGTCCCGACTAGTTATCAGATTGTCTAAGGCATACTCTTTAGAGGCTTTGTAGACTTAGTTTTGTTTCCGTTGTAAAGTATCCCAACGGGCCCTTTTGTTATCTATGATTTAGTATGTGTCTTCATATAGGTTCCGTGTAACGACCTGAGAGCACCCCTAGTCGTTACCGGCGTATTCAACCTCTTGGAGGTCTTATACAAGCCCATAGCATTCATCATAGCATTTATCATAGAAAAATAGCAAAAAATTTAAAACTGTTTCATAATATAACACAAGACATAAAAGTCACCTCATTTAAACCTTTAATACAAAATCGAAGTACTACGTCTCAAGGTAGCCATCTTAAAACACGACTACAACACAAGAGGGACACAGCCTTTACAATACAAAAGAAACTGCTATCTAGTACATAGAACTTAAGGAAACTATTTAACATAAAGGTCCTTGATTCTTTAAGGACACACCCGAACTTGGGAATAGTAAGCCAAGTTCATCAATTCTAGGAAAGGCCTTTTAGCCACCACCACCTACACTTGGTGTAAAAACATGAAGAAGAATGGTGTTTGTACAAAAATGCACTAAGTATGATAACCATGCAAAACATGCTTTTAAAAGGACATTTAGTTGGAAACTATGCATCATGGATTTTTAGAGAAACTTCATGAACATTTAGTACAATAGGCACAATATAAATCCATACATCATCATACATACGGAAACCATTCATAATAGCACATAGAGCCACTTATAACATTTTAGGCACATTCAATGCATACAATACATTACCTTCCTTTTTATCTTAACTCCTTTCCTCAAGCAACCCTTAGGGAATACTTGGTGCAATGTATCACCTTAAGGTTACCAAAGGTGGCCTTACATATAGCCTTCATCAATCCAACCACATATATTCATAGAGTCATAAGCACACCATAAGACATAGTCTTCACATAGGAACCATCACCTAAGACAACCCCTAAGTCACACTAGTGCAATGTGCAAGTAGCATCCCATAATACTACTCACACCAAGTGTTCCTAGGAAGCCACCATAGACTAGGCACATCATATTCAACAAGTCACAACATCTTCATTTAACATTAGACATAAGACCAACATACTTCATAACATCATATAAGGACTCATTCATTTACTACATCATTAGTCATAACCCATTTAGTTCATATCATATGTAAACCACCCTCACAACCCCTTCCCAAGTTCACTTGTGCAATGTACACATGGAGTCCCATACCCCCACATATACTAAGCAAACCCACTAAGAAGTCATAAGTGTAATTCACATGCATAAGCATACTTCATGTCTTGACATAAGTAGAGTAAACCTTAACATGCTTTCATATTAGCATACATAGACCATAGTCTTCATTACATTAAGAGCCTAATCATAACCTCCCTTAGAGTCCACTTGTGCAATGCATAAGTAGGGTCCATAGTCCTACCTACACTAAGTAACTCTTCAAGAAACCATAACTAGAGTTCATATTCTTAACTTAGTTCATTTCTTAACTTTCGGGAGACATTGCCATAATCGACATAGACCATGTGAGCTACATGGAATCCGGTGTTCTACTCCCACATCAAAAAGAGAGGGTACTACTTGCCAAAGTAGGACCTACATGCATAATAGCTATCTAGTGGATCCACTAAGCTAAGACATACGGGGGCACGTAGTTATGGAACAAGGAGATTGCTACTAGAAAACCTTGACTTACTAAGCGTGGAGGTTTCCATCTCATGAGACAACATTTATGTTGGGAACCCGGACTTGCTAAACGTGAAGGTTCTCTTGTGGGAAGCCGGACTTGCTAAACGTGAAGCCTCACTCTCATTTTTCATGTTCACTCGGTGCTAAGCTCCAACTCCCTTTTTAAACATCTTTAAGCCTTTATTTAACATTAGTTCATAAGGTAGGCTTTAGGGACTTAATCCCTCATATCATATAGTTCAAAGGTTTCTAAGATGAGAATGACCTTTCATCATAGAACCTACACTATATGAGAATGACCTTTCACATAATCATACCATATTCATAACATAGTATAGTTTAGAGTACAATTAAGGAAACCTTTCAAGAGACTCACTTTCACTAGATTATCATAAACCTTATTCATTCATTCATGTGTGTGTGTACATATGTGAGAAAGCCTTTCACATAAATACCTTTATACAACACATATTCATACCCTGCTAATCATACACTATGCATGCATAATAAGATGTAGGGGTTCATATAAGAGTTAACCTTTCAATAGACAGCATAACACATCATATTTATAGCTATACATGTAGAGTATGTGTGCATATTAGTCCTCATAGTGACATAATAGCAACAACATTGATATTGAATGCACTTCCCTTAAAGGGATCACCACACATTCACAATGTCCCCAAATCATGAGCAATTCACATATAAAGCCCTTAGGGATTCTAGACCACACACCCACACTTCATCATAGGAGACAAGGATACATTCAACATTGAATAGGTACTCCTAACTTGTATATGATCAAACATTCATATAGGGGTCATATAGGTAGAGGTCATTCCACAATACTACCTAACATAATCAATCATATAGACCACACCTTATCCCTAACATTATCATTCACATTATACTCCTCATCATCAACACACTTTAAACATCATGCTAGCATTGAGGATTTCATACATAACCTTCAAAGCATAACTTCATAAACATATGCATCATAATCATCAATTCACTTCACATCTATTGTCTTCAAGGCCATGATCTCAACATGCATAGATAGACAAGAAGTGAACACCTCCACCATAAGTGGATCAAACCACACAACATCAATTCTCATACTATAGACTAGAAGTTAGGTCAACTTACCAATTCTCCAAGCCATGATCACCATGGATCAATCCTCAACAATTCATAATCAATTGACATAGGTAGAAATAGGAATCAACAATGTAATTCAATATCATAAACAAAGTCTAAGTACAATTCCATAAACAAAGGGATCAACCCATAACTTTGCCCATAAGGCCATAATCCTCAAATCATCAATATACCAACAATTCAACATGAATAAGTATAGATAATAATAATAAACATCAATAAAATCTAATCTAAACATAAGTTCACCAATAGAGATCATATTCACAAAGACCCACATCATAGGACAATTTTCGAGAATTTGGGGATCATGGGTTCTTCAAGAATTCCTTTGAAAATTATCTTAAAAACCTTAATTCCACATTGATTCATCAATAGAATGATTTAGAAAATCGTTTGATAAAGGACCCATGTTTAGATTGAAAATTGGGAATTTTGGTCTTTGAATCACTTTTGAAAATCTTTGATAGAACTCCTTGAATAAAAGGTTATTCAAGAATCAAGAGTTAGCATACCTTAATTATTGAAGACCCATGAAATTGAAGAAGAAATCAGTTGAAAACCCATCTTCTAGCTTGAGCTTCATCAAGGTCTTCAATGGAGTTTTTGAGAGAAACTATTTTGAGAGGGAAGGGTCAATTTGAAGAATGGGGTCTAATTTTAGGTTTTGGGGTTTTAACCAACTTAAAATACCCTAAAATAGGTAGAATAACCATTTATAATAACTCCCCAAAGTACCCAAACTACCCCTCACTTAGTTGGACCTTTTAAACAAGTCAAACTTGAGTTTTATTCTCGCAAATTTTGTCGGGAAACAAGTTCGCGACGCGGAGGTGTTCCCACAAGTTTTCTGGAAATTAAATTCGAGACAGTAGAGTCTGCGACATGTCCACGACGTGGACCAAACATTTGGCCCTTGGTGGAGCTAGTTCGCCACGCGAACATGCTCCCTTCAAGCATAACTTCAAGCTGTCTTGGCAGCTTGCTTGGCCAAGGTTGGGGTCCTCCTCGGGGACCCTTAGGGTGGCCCCCAGGGCGTCGTATCAGAACTTTTTGACCCTAAAAACATTTATTAAGACACTAGGGTCACCTCCACTGATTTTAGACTCCAAACAACATACTAGAACACACCAACACGTAAAAGACTAGTTTCCGAACGTCTTGGTCGTCCCTTGACGTTTGACTTTTAAACTCTTTAAAGCTAACTAAAAAGTCTATTATTCATTATTTTAACAAGTTATTAATGCATAAAACTCATGTGAGGCTCTACTTTATCTTACTTCATTTTGAGGGTTTTTACATTCCACTGCTTAAGAATCTTCAGCTTTAGCATGAGATTAGTAAGATAATTAGCAGGTGCTTGTGTATATCCTTGATGTCCGCCCCTTTCTAGTTAGGGGTGTGACACCTATGACCTATCAAATTAAATATAATTGAATCATCTTTCCAAACCTACGAGTTTTCTAAAATCCAAGCTCGGAGTAAAAATTTATGTTTGTTTTAGTGAAGCCCTGTCAGGCAGACCTTGAACCACGACCCAGTTGACGGGTAGTGGTTCAAACGATGGCCCATCTATCCCCTCGTGAGTGGTACTTCGTCAGCTTTAAGTCAGGGTTGCTTTTGTATTTTCCCCTATGCTTTGGTTACTTAAACTACATCATTTGATGACTAAACTACGTCGTTTTACTCAGTCTAAGCCTAATACTCTAGTAAGACATACCCAAAACCCTTATTCTCCAAAAAATCATCCAAGTTAGCACGAAAAGAAGAGAAAGAGGCGTCAGTTTCTTTCAAGAACAAGCACCAATGTTCTTCAAAGTTCAGCCCAGAAATCCAAACTCCGTAGATTTTGTCACCACATATGTGGGATTTAACTAGTGGATTTCTTTCATCCACTAGGTCCCTAGAATTCAGCCAGTTCCTTGATTCTTCATAGTTTGTTTAGACCTAGGGCTTATAAATCCTTGGAGATTCATGGTGATTTTTGCTGATGTAGATCCTTAGTCAAAATAGTATGTTTTCTTGGAAACTTTGCATAAATGTTTCATTCTCAATTAGCATGTCAGTATTGTGAGCTACTCAGTATTTAGTGCATTTTAGCTTCATGAATATTCAGTTTGGAGTAGACTTAGCATCGAGTTGGACTAGGGTTCAGCGTACCCTCAACATCCCAAAACTGTGTGCCCGCATAGGGTTATAAGTCCCCTTTATTATGCATCAAGTTTAGGGATCATGCCACGGTCATGCCTCTATACCTCTTGCAAAATATATTGGGTCCTCTCGATAGGGTGTATACATCGGACTCCATGTTTAGCTCACGTGGTTTATGTCAGTTAATAGTTGCTCCAACAGTTCAACTCTTAGTGCAATGACCAGGTTTTCAGCATTTACATCAGTATACAATTCAGCATGTTACCTTCATAATTAGTACTTGGTCATTGCATTCAGTTCAGTTTTCAGTTATACTTTAGTACACATCTATATCCTTATTTAGATTATATCATTGCTCAGTTATGCATTGTTCAGCTTATATATTTTTTTCAGCTTAACATATTTATATCTGCATGCTCAGTACATTCCAAGTACTGACGCATACTTTGGACTAGGGTTCAGGAACTCAGTATCCAAATAACGCTTAGATCGATTCGCGATTCGACTTCAGCAGCTTCAGTAGTGAGACTTCATACTTCGAGGACAATATACATGCTTTCTATTTTAGTCTTTATTTCCCATTTTCAATTTTGTTAGAGTTAGCTGGGGGCATGTCCCGACAACTCAATTCAGTAAAGGCTTTTCAGACATATTAGTAGATTCTTCTTGAGTTGTTATGTGGTTGTTTCTGTTATAACTAAACTCATATTGTTTTATATATATTCAGACTAGTTGAGTTTTTCCCTATTTCAGATATCCACTATTTTTAGTTTCCGCATAGTACATATTTTATGTAGTCATTCGTAGTATACTTGATATATGCCAGACTCAGGGTTAGCTTGGGGTCACTTGTAATCCTAGGTCCCCTGTTACATCTAAGGGGTAGCCTCTGGGTGTGACATAAATACAACTAAATAACCAAGTAGTGTTTGAGGAGTGTACCTTAACCATTGCATGCACTTTTTGATTAGTTGTGGCAATCTCGTCAAGCTCTAGAAAGTTCTCATTCCAGAGTACTATAATGCCTCCTGGTTCCCATTAGCTAGGAAATCTATTAGTTTATTGAATGGAAAGCTTTCGAGGATTGTTTGGTGACTTTTCATTTTAGTCTCCAATAAAGCAACAAGTGGTGGTTTGTGCCAATTAAGCAGTGATCTAAAATTTCTCCTACAGTTGGCTCTGTTACACCTTCTACAATTTCATATTATTATATTCAATACTTTTTTTTTGTTTCGGGGTACTATCAATGGGAGGTTCCTCCTGGACTCTACCTATAATACTTGATTCCTCAGTAATGTGTTCATTATCAGTATGTAGATCCCTATCTGAGGGTTTATCGATAAGGATTAATTTTTTTTGTACTGAACTTTGTAAATCATTATTTTTATTTCTTTTAGTACTGTTATTTCTTTCCTAGTTTCTCTCATTAGTTTTATTGTTTCATCTATTTCCACTTTGTTCATAGTAAGAGGGTGAGCTGGTGGTGGGAGCGTGAGTGAGACGGTACCTTGGAGGGAGATAGTATGTCATCCGGCACCTAGTTTGAGTTGCCTATAGATCATGTTTATACCATCACTGGAAGTGGAATCCCCTGTTGGTACGCCTATAGTGGGTTGTAAAGGAGGTCCCCCATTTGGTTTGGTAAAGGAGATGGAAAATAAGGCATCTCCTCTGGGTTGTGTTGCTCTAGTGGGTGCAATAGCGATGTCTCCCTAGTGGGTATGTGAAAGAAGGGGATATGTGGGAATGGGTAGCTCATCTGAGTGTTGAGCACAGTAGCTAGTCACACCTAGTTGTTGCATGCTTCCATTACTAGAAACATCCCCTCTTATACGACCTGGGCAAAGAAGGATGGGTTTTGTACTACTATCACAACCTATCTTCCCTTCATCATCACTCTCAAGGAGAGTGAGTGTCCCTAGAGGCTCATCTCCAGCCACGACATAGATGTCGCATTTGGAGGTGGAGTTGGAGTGGCGTATAGTTGGGTCTGGGTTGTTTGTGTCGTGGAGTTTTGGTTGGGTTGTCTGGGTTCTCCATAGTAGGGATGTTTGTTTGATAGTGAGCTTGGAGTAGTTGTAGCCTTTCTCTTTGGTGCCTTGCTTGGGAGCTAAGGGGTGAGCGAGGCATCCTTTACTTTTTTTGGTAACTTTATAGATATAGAGTTGGTAGGAATAATAGTATTATTTTGAGGTTGATCTTTTTGGCTTTTAACACTAGTACTAGGGATAGTAAAAGCAGTTTCTTATTTTAAAGTATTTGTATTGGATAAGTTGGTTTTGGAAAGGGGGAAGAGGGAAGTTCCTAGGGTTTGGGGCTAGATGGGCATCCATCATTTCACTAATAACTGTAAAATAGCTGGAAGAGGTTATGACGCTGAGTGGATCCACGTGGGATGGCTGAAGTGGAGTTGAAGAGTATTTTGCTGAGGGGTCCTTGGGATTAGATAGCTTATCTTGGGTGTATCCTATATTTTGGTATGTAGGGGGTATTGTAGGGTCTTTTGGTAATGTTTAGGGATAGTGTCACTATCTAGGCGACTCTAGATGCTAGGGGTTGGAGTAGAGGTCCCTAGAGTTGTTGAAGAGGCGTTAACCACCATTTCTTGAGGAAAGTCAATGTTTGTACTAGTGCTTGCGTTGCAAGTATTATCATTTGGTTTACTATAATTAGTTATTTTATTTTAGTTTTTGTACTTGTGTTACCCTTAGTAATTATGTCTTTAATATTAATATTATTTGTGGATTTAGTAATAATATTTGTAAAGTTGTCGACCTTACTGTAGCTAATATTAGTTTTATTATTATTTTTATTAAGTGTTTCTTCCCCATTAGACGTCACTGCTAATGTAATCACTCGAAGTAGGAGGATGTGTGGGGGCCTACTCATTGATTGTTGGAGCTGGTGTACTTATCAGATTCCCTCTTTGTTGGGAGTGCTTTCCTAATTTGTTAGCTAATGTATTCCCTTGATTTATGTGTTGCGGCTTTGATTTATATTGAAAGAGTTGTGAGTCAAGATACTTATCTGATTTGGCTTCGAAAATCTTTACGTTTATGCCTGATGCATTGTATTTGGCTGGGCTTTAAACTCCTTTCGTTTCCGTGATAGATTTTTGTGTTGTGCTTTGCTTGTGTTGTTTTTTTAAATTTTACTGATTGCCATTGTGCTTCCTCTTCCTTGGTTTCGTCTGCTGCCTCTATCTCTCACGTGTGTATCCTAGTTTATGTGTGTGTTGTTGATGCGCTGATTGATTTTGGGTTGGTTGTTGGGCATGATAGTTGTGTATGACCCACACAGCCACATTGCATACATAAGATGCCCTTTCATTCATAAGTGATACCCTATTTCAATTTACCTATTTTGATGTGCCTCTTCACCAGAGTGCCAATCGGGACTTCGACACAGATCCTTGCATAATGCCCTTGGAGTGTGGACGATGTGCATATGTCTGTTTTGACTAGCTGCCCCATTTTGTTGCCAATTGTTGCTAAAATTTTACGAGCGTAGTACTGTGTCGGCAGCTCTAGTAGTCTTAACCATATGGTTGAATAGGTTTCCTTTGCTATAGAGGCTACAAAATTAGGCTGCCAGCATTTGATAGAGAGGAAAAAGCCATTGATGAACCAAGGTCCATTGTGAAGAGCTTTGTTCATATTTTCCTCTTTTAAGAATTTGACCATGTAATAGTCATACCCTTGGTCAATTAGGAGTATATATTCGGTTACTTTCCATAGCGTTGTTAGCCTACTTTTCAAGTACATATGTGTCATTTTCTTTCCCATAGGTTTAATTATTACTGAATAGGACCAGGGTTGGTATATTCTCATCATTTCCTCGTTGGATAGGTGGATATTATCATCATCCTTCATACTCCAGTGTTTGTCTTTGTTCCCATATGAGATTTGGCTATTCTTATCTTTATGTATTTCTTTGTCCACTAACATGGCCTCTAGTTTGTTGGTGGGTATTAATTCTATTGGACTTGTTTGTTGGTAAGGACTTTGGAAGAGCCATTGTAATTTTGCCTAAGGGAACTAAACTCAATATAAAGAATGATATGTTCTCTCCCAAATCTCGGAGAAACTTGTTGAATTTTAAAGATATCCATGAAAATGGTTATCATATCCAATTAATTGATGAAAAAAATCATGAATATCTTGGTATCACCAAGAATGTCTCTGTGCAGACATGTGTTATAGACAAGTTCCTTGCTTTATCTTCTGTGTATTGGACAAGAATTAATGAAATTGAGGCACATTAAATATTAAATAAGAAATTTACTGATTCCAGTACTTTGGTACTTTGGCATGATGGTCTGGGACATCCTAGGTGTATAATGATGAGACGGATTATAAAAAATTCAAATGGACATCCATTAAAGTACCTAAAAAATCTTTTAAATGGTGAATTTTCTTGTATTGCTTGATTTCAAGGCAAGTTAATTGTGAGACCATCACCAACGAAAGTTGAGATTGAGTCCCCCTACGTTTTTGGAACGTATGCATGGAGATATTTGTGGACCTATTCACTCACATAGTGGGTCGTTTAGATACTTTACGGTCCTAATAGATGTTTCTTCTAGATGGTTTCATGTGCCAATTGTCATCTCATAACTTGGTA
Source organism: Solanum verrucosum (assembly GCF_900185275.1). Classification (NCBI taxonomy): domain Eukaryota; kingdom Viridiplantae; phylum Streptophyta; class Magnoliopsida; order Solanales; family Solanaceae; genus Solanum; species Solanum verrucosum. The sequence continues at coordinate 751,333 of NW_026020353.1, forward strand.
TTTGCAAAATTGTTGGCACAAATAATAAGATTAAGAGCACTGTTTTTTTATAATCAGATTAAGTCTATTCGTCTTGATAATACTGCAAAGTTTTCATCCCAATCATTTAATGATTATTGTCTATTAATTGGGATAAGATTTGAACACCCTGTTGCTCATGTTCATACTCAGAATGGCTCCATGGAGTCATTAATTAAACGTCTGCAGTTAATAGCAAGATCATTGCTTATGAAAACTAGGTTGCCCACTTCTGTGTGGGATTGCAATTTTACATGTTGCAACACTTATTCATCTCAGACCGACAAATTGTCATAAGTTTTCACCAATGCAATTGCTTATAGGTGAAGAACCTAATATATTACATCTAAGAGTTTTTGGATGTGATGTGCATGTGCTTGTGGCACCACCAAACCACACTAAGATAGTCCCTCAGAGAATGTTAGGAATATATGTTGGATTTGAATCGCCCTCCATTATTGGCTATCTTGAACCATTAATAGGAGAAATGTTTATTGCTCGATTTGTAGATTGTCGGTTTGTTGAGACAATTTTTCCAAAATAGGAGGAGAAAATAGTGAAATAAAAAGAAAAATTTTGTGAAAATTTTTATCATTGTCTCATATTGATCCATGTTCTTCTATTTTTCTATTTGTGAGCAAGAAATACAAAAGATTATTCATCTGCAAAAATATGCAAATCAAATGCAAGACACATTTACAAATTTGAAAAGGATTACTAAATCACATATTCCTGCAGAGAATGTCCAAATTCGAATTGATATCCCTATAGGACCATCCACTAGTGTAATAGCTAATGAGTCAAAAGCACGCCTAAAGCGTGGTAGACCATTGGGTTTCGAAGGATCAAAATCTAAGAAAAAGAAAAATTAAATGCCTAGATGACACTATGAAATAATCTCATATGAAAGTTCAAAATTTGAATAATTTTGATATCCATGAAGGAATCAATGAACTTGAAACTCAAGGATATAATGAACCATCCATAAATTTAAGAGATGTTGAAACTAATTTGAATCGATCAAAAATAGTGGTTGATTATGTCTTTACATATAATGTTGCAACAAAAATCATGCAAGATAGTGAGGATCTTGAATCTCAATTAGTAGAATGTCGACAAAGAAATGATTGGCTGAAATGGAAAGAAGCAAATCAATCAGAGTTGAATTCACTTGTCAAGCATGATGTTTTTGGACCTATAATTCAAACACTTAATGATATCAAACATGTTGGATGTAAATGAATTTTTGTGCGAAAAAGAAATAATAAAAATTAAATACAAAGGTATAAATAACGTCTTGTGGCACAAGGATTTTCACAAAGGCCTGGTGTCGATTATGAAAAGACATACTCACCTATTATGGATGCAATAACACAACGATACTTCATTAGTTTCATGGTCCATGAGAGACTTGAAATACATTTGATGGATGTGGTTACAACCTATCTTTATGGATCGCTTGAAAATGATATATACATGAAAATCCTGAAGGATTTACGATGCCTAAAATATGTAGTTAAAATCTTGCAAAATGTATTCAATTAAATTGCAAAGATCATTGTATGATTTGAAACAATCTGGACGCATGTGGTATAGCTGTCTTAGTGAGTATTTGTTTAAGTAATGTTATACAAATGATGCAATTTGCCCATGTATTTTTATAAAGAGAACAACATCGAAATTTGATGTACTTGATGTTTATGTTGATGACATGAACCTTCTTGGAACTCCCATAGGGCTTCAAAAGGCAATTGATTATTTAAAGAATGAATTTGAGATGAAAGATCTTGGTAGGACAAAATTATGTCTTGGTTTACAAATTGAGCATTTGACAAATGGTATTTTTATTCATCAATCTACCTACATAGAAAAAGTGTTGAAAAGAATTTGTATGGATGAAGCGCATCCATTAAGTACTCCGATGGTTGTTCGTTCACTTGATGTGGATAAGGATCCATTCCGACCTAAAGAAAAGAACAAGGAAATCCTTGGTTTTGAAGTACCATATCTTAGTGCAAATGGTGCACTAATGTATCTTGCCAATACTACAAGGCCTGATATAGCATTTTCTGTTAATTTGTTAGCAAGATATAGTTATGCTCCTGCTAGGAGACATTGGAATGGGATCAAACACATTTGTGATATCTTAAAGGGACAATTGGTATGGGCTTATTTTATTCTAACATTTGTAGTCCCAGTCTTGTTGGTTATGCTGATTTAGGATATTTATATCTGACCCACACAAAGCTCAATCTCAAATACGATATGTGTTTATATGTGGGGGTACTACCATATCTTGGAGATCTACAAAGTAGTCTATTGTAGCCACTTCATCAAGTCATGTTGAGATAATAGTCATTCATGAAGCAAGTAGAGAATGTGTGTGGTTGAGGTCCATGATACATCTCATTCGAGAAAAATGTGGTTTGGGTGTGATAAAATACCCACCACTTTATATGAAGATAATGAAGCATGCATAACACAACTAAAGGGAGGATTCATAAAAAGAGATGTAACAAAGCACATTTCACCAAAGCTTTTCAATACACGTGAGCTCCTAAAGAATGGTGCTATAAATGTACAACAGGTTCGTTCAAGTGACAATGTGGCTGACCTATCCACCAAGTCTCTACCAACTACAACTTTCAAGAAGATGGTGAATAAGTTTAGAATGCGAAGATTCAAGTCCTTGGATTGATGTTCTCATTAGGGGGAGTTAATACACGTTGTACTCTTTTTTCTTACGAGGTTTTGTCCCACTGAATTTTCATTCTAAGGTTTTTAATGAGGCAGCCTAGATGTGTATTAATAGATGTGTACTCTTTTCCTTCACTAGACTTGTCTTCTTTTTTTTACAAAAAGTTTTTTTTTTGTAAGGTTTTTAATGATGCACATAATTTATGAATTACACATTCAACGGGGAGTGTTATAAATATAGTGAATGTCTATCTATTAGAAAATATTTAGGAACCCTATCTTTGGGATCAAGTCAATTTTCCCCTATAAATAGAGGGGTCTCTTTATTGTAAAATCACCCCTCAAGAGAAAAAATAAGTCTTCTCTCTTCTCCCAACTTTCTTCATCTTATTTATAGGTTCATAACAATTTTAATTTAATTAAAAAATTTATAATAGATATTTAAAATAATTTCTTTCTATAAATAATTTTAACATTTAAAGTGCATTGATACTTGTCTTTTTCATAATTTGACTCTTAAAAGTACTTTAAAATGATTATACAAACATAGTTTCTTATCAAAAACATTTTTCAAATGAATAAACCAACATAAATTGTTTTTTTTTTCAAATGTACTTTTTTGAAAAACTATTTTTTTTTAAAATGCTTCTAAAAATAGGCAGTTTTTAACAGGCTGAACAGGCCCTAAGTTTTTTTATCTTCTTTAAATAGAAATAAATCACTTTTTTTACGCTTTGACCAATACTTGAAAGGTGTTAAGTGCCCTCTCTTAATGATCATTCATTAACTTTCAAAGTAAGCAAACATGTTTCAATATGACAGTTTTCCTCTTTGTCATAAGGTATTTCAAATTTATATAATGGATCACTAGGAATGTATTTAGAATCTCCTTAAATTTACTTTTGATTTTTGACTTTTAAGTCAAAAGGTATAAATTAAAAAATCCTAATTTGTGAATTTGAACTTATTTTTATCTTTAACTAAAACTTTAGTGCTTATAAAACTTTTTAAATTTATCTAAAACACTTAAAAGAAATTAAAAATACTTAAATAAATCAATTCAAATAGGTTCTTAATCTTGATCAGATGAGAAAGCCTTTAAATTATGATCAGAAAAATCACACTACAAATAAGGTCAACTAACTGAAATTTTAATAAATATTAAATAAATAATATATATTTAATTCTATAGGTAGGTAATATCAATAATAATTAAAACTACAATAAAATATATCATATTGAAAACGAAACATAAATACTTCAAAATCACTATTTGAAACACCAAATAAAGAACAATAATTTAAAATATTATAGTAATAAATGCATACAAGAGGATAATAGGGATTTTGGTTAATTTGTTAAAAAAAAAAAAGAAGATAAAAGTAAATATATAAATATTGACAAAAGTTATCATTAACAAATTTAGTTACTTCCTCCGTCCAATAATGATTGTCTAGTATACTAAAAATAGTTGTCCAACAATACTTGTCCAATTTAGAAAATTAAGAGATAATTTACATTTTGTGTCTATTTTAACCTTGCTATTAAATATTATTTTTATCATCTAACACATTTCTCAAAACATTAAATTTAATAAAGTCAAAGGATAATATAGTAATATTACCCCAATTATTTATTGTGTTATTATTTCTTAAAGTGTGTTCCAAGTCAATAGCAGACAACTATTGTTGGACAGATGGAGTAATAAGCTAAGCGTATATATTGATTTACTATTAACTGTTATAACCTACGGAGTTGCTAAATATACTAATTTTCTCTCGTATAAATTTTACATTAATATTATTTTATTATAAGCTTCATTTTGAAATTGTTCAATAAATCTATATTATGATTATATTTATCAATTGATCGCGCATTGTGTCGTGGTTTTGAGTTCGTTGGCTTGTGTTCTAATAGTAACCACAGGTAGAAAGCGGGGATCATGGTCCCTAGTCTCGTTTTTGCCAAGCCTGATTTTGTATGGCATCACACAGGTACTATTAGTACTAAAAAGATTTTTTATTTTTTTTAAAAAAAAGAGTTTGTGATTACATGATAATATAGATGGACAAAACTTAAACCAAAAAAGAGAAAAAAGATATAACAAATTGTTAAGAGGTTTGTAATTTGTGTGATTAGTAAAATTGGTTGAGAAATGATTGGTGGGGTGTTGTAATATCCAATTTTGAAGAGAAGGGAAGAGAGTAAATATAGGAAGTTGAAAGTGAAACAGAGAAAATAATGTGAAGAGAAAGGAGAGAGGAGAAAAAAAATTGAGTATTTGTTTAAGCGCGGAGAAGAGGAGAAACTGGAAAAGAAACAGAAAAAGGGAATTCAAGCATTGACAGTTTGCCAAGAAAGTGTCATAAAACAACTCCGGCGGATTGATTCTCTGATTCCATTTTGTGGGATCAGAGGATCATATCATTTCATTTGTCACCCTTCACATTTTGCTTGCTTTCGTATCCTATGAATGGTTCCTCTCAAAATTATGTATATGATATTTGAATTTCATATGTAGAAAATCTAATCTAATCTTAGAGGAAAAACGAGAAATGGGATTGCAAGGAAAAATGGAGGGGTGGCTTTGCCTTATGAGATTGAACAGGTTTGGTCTGCAATATTCGCGTAAAAGGTATTTCATTCTCGAAGACAACTGCCTCAAAAGCTTCAAATTCATTCCCACTTCACCAACAGAGGTACTGCAATCATATTCATCGATAAAAAAAGTCTATGTTGGTAGGTGCAGGGGCAGACCTATGTGAACGACAGGGGTTTACCCAAACTCCCTCGATAAAAAATTACATTGTTGTATATAAAGGGTAGATTTTCAATATTTCTATATATATACTAATTTTGAACCACCTAAATCAAAGAAGAGAGATAGCCCAGTGGTATTGGACTGTGCAACTTGGGCTACTTCCTAATTTTTTTAAATGTAATTCTTTGGACTTTGTACTTTGCACTCTAGTTCACACATTTATATTTTTATTTTCCAAACCCGTGAGTGAAAATTCTGAATCCGCCACTAGGTAGGTCTATTTATGCCTTTGCACAAGTAAACTCCTCTCTTTATCCTTTTGTTACTTCTTCGTAAGTCAGTTGAAGCAAGGTACTAGATGGGCTTTTAGAATTGTTTCATCTTTAATTTATTCATTTGTATGAGAATTATATTAATATTGGATTTCCGTTGTATGTTAGGAGCCAGTAAGAAGTGCAATAATAGACTCTTGCATCCGTGTCACCGACAATGGAAGAGAGACCTTTCATAGAAAAGTACTATGTTTTTACCTGTTTCATACTTTTAAGGCTAAATCAAGGGTTGCCTTTCTCCGGTTTTTTCTTATTAAATGATCTCAGTTGCTCCTTGTAGGTGTTATTCATTTTCACCTTGTATAATACCTCTGATCACAATGATCAACTCAAGGTACGCTCCGTTACCATTACTAAGTGAATTCAGGATATAACTCAGATATACAAGTCATTATATTCATCTTTTTTGTAGTTGGGAGCGACCAGTCCTGAAGAGGCCGCTAATTGGATACATTGTTTAAAGGATTCTGCACTCAACACAGAAAGAAGCTTAAATGCCCCTTCAAGAAGAAAATGGCAACCTTTCAGGTTAACCTTTAATTTTATATTCAAATAACTATTTGTACAACATATACACTAGAAATAAAAGATATATGTTGTACCTAATTAAACAACGAGCGTTAAGAAAATAAACTTTGTTCAACTCAACCTCAAAAGTCAGCTTACAAAGTGAGGGTTGTCCAATACTATGTAAGGAGACTACTCATTCCGTTCATAAATGTAGGCATGCTAACATCCTATGCACACTACGGATTGTACATCTTAAGTATGGATAACATATTAATATTAGGATATACATTAATTACATGGATTGGACTGGCTCTGATATCTTGTTAAGAAAATGGATCTTGGTCCTAACCCAACCTCAAAGCCAACTCATGAGGTGAAGATTATTCAGAAACCACATAATGAGACAACAACTCATTCTCTCAATACGTTGGACAATATAACAACTATGACATATAAGAATAAAATGAAATCTGAAGTCTTTCATTTTCTTACCACCCTTCATATTTTTTTCTTTCCTTTATTAATGTCATCCACATACTTTACTTTGACATGTTGTGTTCAACCAGGGGTATAAGCTTATAATAAAGTGCCACGTGGTTTCTTATTTTACTTTCTGTTTGCAGAGATTTGATCTTAGGTTCTTGTATATCTATTTAGGCAGGCAGCACTGCTTAGACTGCTCATAAAATGAACTCCATTTTGTTTAATACCAAGTTGAGCATAAGGGAGCATTATGGAATATAGTGTTTGATTGATTAAACAGAAGAACTAGAGATTCTATTAAAATAATGAAATACACTTCCACATAGTTCTCAACTTGTTTATATGTAACTGTGACATAGTTGATGTTATAGTGCCCTTACATGATTGAGTATAACAACTGAAGGTTATTAATGAAGAAATAAGCAATTTATCCATTGAGAATTAGTTTGGATTGGATACTCAAGGAAAAGATTCAAATATGCCATCGAACTTTGAGAAAAGGTTTATCTATGTCATCTGTTAAAAGTTTGGCTCACATTTCCATTCGAGAAAAGTATCATCCATGCCATTATTTGTTAACTGAAATGACATAGATGAGCCAAAGTTTTAACGGATGACATGGATGAGCGTTTTCTCATAGTTCGATGACATATTTGAGCCTTTTCCCTTCTTTAAAATATTCAAAATTGATTGCTAGTTCACTTTTTGGTCTTGGTGGCTTTATCCAGGTGGAGCAGGGTATCTGTGCTCTCTGAATTGTACTTATGGTTTTGCAGGTTGAGTGTTTCTAAAAGTATTGCTCATAAGAGCTCCATTGATATGGCAGCTGCTTCTTTTATGCATGTCGATGCGATGACATTTGATGTTATTGCTCCTTCTCCATGGAAGATATTTGGCTGTCAAAATGGTACCAGTTAGATCTTTTTTACTTTATATGAAAGAAGACTCATATTACGTAAGACAGAAATGATAGATGTTAACCTTTGTGTTTTCACACAGGCTTGCGGCTGTTCAAAGAAGCGAAGGACAAAGGTTCAAATGGGAAGGTATATGCTATTTACATATGTTATGTATGAGTTTCTTGATTTAGGTAGATATTTCCTTGGTGTGACATTTGTTTTGTAACTCAGCAAAGGGATGGTTCTCCAGCGATAATGGCAGTAGGTGTGATTGAAGGAACATCTGGGGCCATTTTCCGCACACTCATGTGTCTTGGTCCATCAAGAATAGAGTAATATTTTTGACTCCTCTTACAGTTCTTTCGATTATTTGGCATATACTTGTTTCAATAATAATTATGAGCTTGTACCGTTTCCTGTGTGATGACTAATATAGTCAACCTAAATGGAGTTGAATAATGTTCTGCGAGGAAATTCGTTCATGTCTTTGCAATTTGACAAGTTCTAATTAGTCCAAATTCTGAAATGTACCTCTTTGTACTTCTCTTTCTACAGATGGGACTTCTCTTTCTACAGAGGCTGTGTGGTTGAGCACCTCGATGGTCATACAGATATAGTACATATTCAACTATACAACCATTGGCTTCCCTGGTGAGGCGCATAACTATTACAAATTTGACCTCATAGTGTAAGTTTGGATTAACACTCATTTTGCAGGGGAACAAAAAGAAGAGATTTGTTACTACGGCGTTACTGGAGAAGAGAGGAAGATGGCACATATGGTAATCAAACAAAATGTTTTATGAACTTATTAAAAAAAATTGCCATATGCTGAGTTACTTACTCTATCTATATGCAGTTATTCTCTATCATTCTGTCATTCACAGCAAGTGTCCGCCACAAAATGGATATGTTCGTGCTTGCATTAAAAGTAATGTATTTTTTAACTTTGAGATTCTGAAATGGAATTCGTATGTCATGTAGTAGTTCCCATTTCCATTCTATGGTCACCATGCCTATATCATCTAAACCTCAATAATAGGATAGTTGGGATTGGCTATTCATCATAAATTGACTAGTTTTATGTCGGCTGCCGACCTACTGCAAGCCACCTTCTTAACAGGTTTGGGACTGATAACATAAGTAAGCTCAAACAGGTGAACCACTCCTATCCTTCAAACATTATTTTCTCACCGATAAATTTTCAGTTTCAAATGTGTAAGCTTAGCTTCCTTTTATTGTTGCACTCATTTCATTCTTTGTCATTGCCAATGAGGTTCCAACATTATCCTTCATATACCTAGAACTTATTCCCAAGAATCCTAAAGGAAAAAAGGGTTATTGTACCATAACACTGTCCATTGGACAAAGTACGTGTGTCGGCAAGATCTGATGATCTCTTGTTTTCAGATTCATACTCAAATAGGTTTCTTCAAATAGTGTCATTTGAAGTAAAACATGAATCTAATGTTCTTCCTTTTTCTAATATATTAAAAGCGGCAAAGCATGTTAATAAATATTTAATGAGTTTTAAAAGCTTAGCTAGTACTTTCTGAATTTTCTCAAGTATAAATTGGTATTGTATTCTTTCATACAAGAAAAAGATGTAGCGATGCCTACTTGTTAGAATGGATGCGTCCACTAGTGATGACTGGACCAGGTCCCTCAACAGAATAATACTGAGGAAAATAAATAACTCAAAGTAAATCAAGCACAAGGATTTTACATGGAAACCCCCTTGCTCAAGGGAGGTGAAAACCACGACCTGTACTCATAGGATTTCAACCCAAACTCCATTTCACTCAAACGGAGCAAAGTTTCAGATTACAAACTCTTGCAACCTAGGAATTAAACTCTTAATCCTTTCCCACTCACTGTAGCAACTCTACTACAAAAGAAACTAAGCAATAACTCTATTGCCCACTAAACCCACTAACTCTAGTTGATCTAGAATTCAACAACCCAACAAGGCTAACTCTAGCCACCAACTCAGATCTCGAAGATAAGAGCATAAACAAGCAGCAACTTTGTTGCACTCACACATCAACTAACTCTAGTTGACACTCCTAGGCAACTCTACCCAAGAGAACATCAAAACAATGATGTAAAGAGGCTTGCCTAAAACATAGATGATTCGACTAACTAACTCTAGTTAATCTGACTCAACCTTTAGACTTAGACAATCAACCGATCTACTATCCTTTATAACTTAGGAGTAGATTTATAATATAAGAACACAAGACACAAAGCTTAAAATACAACAAAGACTCTTCAGCACTCCATCAGGTCCCTTGCTGAGTATGAGCAGTGTTTATCCTTGAAGATGGCTTCTTCTTTGTAAGCTTATGAATTTTTAGAATTCAAGACATTGTTTGCCAAATCTTGAGTTGTGTCTTTGGAGAAGAGACTAATATGATATGGACACAAACCCTTGGAGCAAAGTCATTGGCCGAGAGCCTGCTACTCTAAAAAGTCGTGTACCAACCATGTCAGATTTGTCAGCTTTTAGAAAGTTGTCTTTTGTCTTTTTCATGTACGCGGTCTTTCCTCGACCAGGACCCTTATTAGATCTGAAAGTTTGTTAAATCATCTACACTTCAAATCAACTTAAAATAACAATTTTCCTCTTTTTGATGATGACAAACTAATATCCAACCACTTCAACTTTCGTCCCTTGGTTTCGCTCATGCCCCCTATCATCGGTCCCAATACCAAAAGACCAAGTCTTTCCTGGATCTGGTCCCCTGTTATATCCCGAAGTTTGTTAAATCATCAAAACATAACATCAACTCCAAAATAACATTTTCCCCTTTTTTGATGATGACAAACTTATTCAACTTCTCCCCCCTATCAGTATGACTCTTCAAGTAACTGGCATTGGTCCTTTTGTTTCATCATTCCCGAGGTTTGTTAAATCATCAAAACTTCAAATCAACTCCAAAATGACCTTTTTGATGTTGACAAACTTATTCAATTTCCCTCCTTTAAATAGTTCCCCCTATCATTATCACCAGGTCACTCTTTCAAGTTGCTAACATTGATCTCATACCTTAACAATTTCCCCCCTTTTGACATCATAAAAAAGAGTGAAAGCAGTAAACCAAGTTGACAAAAATGCAGTTTAAGCGAATTCATAGCCACTTGGGCAACACTGAGCATGACTAAAAATGCATAAAGTAATGAGACAAGTCAGTAGAAACAAGGCTTTTTTTCATTCAGAAATAAAAGATCAGCAGTCAAAACATTGCAAATATTATTACGAATGAGAACTAGGACAATACCCACAAAGTTACAATAGAAGAGGAAGAACAGGGACTAACACAAGAATTTAGGAAGAGAGGGGGGGGTCTTAGGAGCAAGGGATTGAAAGAGTAAGGTTAGTAGAGCATTTTCCTGAGCATGGTTTTGCAGAAGCCTCTCTTGAACTTCAACATTTTTTGTTACCAGGGCTTCATGTTGAACCTTCATGGGGTTGCCAGTTCTTTTCAATCTGGTCCCTCTAATTGTGCTTTCAGAAGTTGAGCCTTCAGGAAAACTTTTTCAGTATCCCTGTTAGCAAGAGCAACTGTCATAGCTTCCAACACAAGCTTGAGTTTCTCAGGTTCCACCAATAGCTTAGACATATTACTCTTTTTCTTTGGTCTTCCCTTCCACACATTCACATGCCAAGTCAGAAGGTACCCATATCTCATGTTATATGTACCATCCTTAACAGATATGATCATGTGCATGTGTTCTAACATTATGGCAGAAAGATTGATAAATTCAAACTTACTCAAGGGCTCAAGATTAACAGATCAGCAGCCAAAGAACCATTTTTTTTGTTTTAAAAAGAAACCTAAGCAAAAACACCTTAATGACAAACTCAAAGAACAATGAATATTCCCCTTTAAGATACTTCTTAGGAATACCTGCACCACTGAGATTTGAGAGTTTGTTGACTTCCATAACAAACTATTGAACTAGAACCTCCAACATCCAACTTGATCTCTTCCCTCGGGCATAATCAGAATATCTCTTGAAATTTCCTCATTCAGATCGAAGAGATAATTGCCTACCCGAGTATTTAGACTCCCATCATCTACAACAACCATGTTGTAATAGAAGTCCCTCATTTCTGACTCATGCAACCATGTAAGTGACCTTCAAACAAATGGGTCCTACTCTGAATCTCTACAACATCAATCAGACTCCTCATGCTTGATTTTGTTTTTCATTTCAAGGTCAGACACCCTCCTATTGAGAATATTTTGAGTTCTCAGAATATCAACCCTTTATTTTTTGGACATCATCTTTTCCACCTTTTTCTTTTTGCTTGTTGAACCTGGTCCCTCTTCTGACTCAAGAATTTCTTCATCAAAAAATTCTTGAAAAGAGGACAAAAAAGGGTTTTGAAAATTTCTTATTTTTAAGGGGATTTGAATTTTCTGGGGAGATTGAAAGAAACAGTGAGTACAAAAGGGAGTGAAAAGGTGTATCATGTCTCCTAAAATGAAGTGTCATTTGGTATTCAAATGATGGGACAACCGTCAGATACTTGGATGGCAAACACGTGGTAATTGCAATGGTTCTCATGCATAATTCAAGATGCAATGTTAAGAGTTCTAACCTTCGAGAATGGACCGGGTCCCTCTCTATAATTTAAATGTAATTGCTTAGATCTATCTTGACCTTTCTTTTCCTTCAACAATTCTACCATGTGCATTTACCTACAAAAAAAGTATAAGACTGAATTTGCTAAAACATATATAACTGAAAAACAAGGATACCCACTCCCTTTACATAGTCATGAGAGGGTTAATTGCTTCAAGCAAGATCCATTCAGTCAAGTTTCAGCATCCCCAACTTCAATTTGTTTATCTCGACCAGGTCCCTAGTCAAGTTTTTTTGTGAAGATATAAGCAATTTGATCTTTGGTCTTTTAGAATTGCATGATGATATTTCCTTTGTCAACATTATCCCTCAGAAAGTGATGCCTCACATCAATATTCTTAGTCCTTTTATGATGGAGTGGGTTCTTAGACATATTGAGAGCACTTGTGTTATCACACAAGAGAAGGATAGTCTGACTAGACAATCTAAAAACTTCAAGTTGTTGTTTGATCCAGAGGAGTTGAGCACACCAAGTTGCATCTGCTACATACTCTACCTCAGTTTATGAAAGAGCAACTGAATCTTGCCTTTTAGTTCCCCATGAAATGAAAGATGAGCCTAGAAAATGAGCCATTCTTCATGTACTCTTTCTATCAACTTGATACCTTACATAATCAGCATCAACATATTCGTCCACATCAAAAAAATCTCCTCATGGACAGAATAGAACCAGGTCCCTGTCTTCTTCAAATGTCTCATGATTCTCTTGGCAGCCTTCAAATGTGATTCCTTCGAACAAGCTTGGAATCTTGCATTAATTCCAACAGTGAAAACAATATCAGGTATGCTATCAGTGAAAAATAGCAAGGATCCAATGATTCCTCTATACGTTGTATCATTTACATCTGGACCAGATCCATCAGCATCCAGCTTCGAGTTGGTCCCTATGGGATTATCAATTTTCTTAGCATCCAAAATGTGAAACTTCTTCAACAACTTCTTGTACATTTCTTGACATACGAAGGTACTTTTAGAAGTTTGCTTGATTTGAAGCTCCAAGAAGAAATTTAATTCTCCTATCATGCTCATTTCAAAAACCACTACTCATGAGTGCAACAAACTCTTCACACGGCGGTTGCTCCAAAGATGATATCATCGATATATATTTGAATGATCAGAAATTTCTTTCCTTTTGATTTCAAAAGGAGGGTTTTTTCAATTTACATCTTTGGAAACCATTGTCGAAAAGGAACTTGGACAACCTATCAGCTGGTCGAGGAACCAAGTGTCATGCTTTGCTTTTTTCAAATTGAGCTTGATCAGCTTCTTCATTCTCACCTTCAAAATCAGCATTATTAGTTTGAACTGCATCATCTTTATTCAAAATTGTGTACCAGACTAGGTCCCTCACTAGGTTCATCATTTGTATCAGCTTCTTTGGGATTTCTGGATTCCTAAGGAGGATGTTCTTTAGCAAGTTCACCGTTTAGAGTGTCTCTCTGAATCTAAAGGAGATTTTTAATCTCAGAATTCTCTTTGTTCAACTTCTCAATTCTTCTAGACTCATCAAAAATCACATGAACACTTTCTACAATGCACAATTTTTTTATATACACCGATAAGCCTTGTTGGAGGAAGAATATCCCACAAGTACTCTTTCATCATTATTAGGATCAACCTTACCAATATTGTCCTTCCCAATGTTTAGAACAAAATATATTACGACCAAAAGCCTTTAGTTAACTCAGTTGAGTCTTTCTATTGTTGAGCAGTTCATAAGGAGTTCCGTTGAGGATTAACCTGATCAAACACATGTTGGTCACATAGAAACATAGTCCAAGTGAACCTTGAGAAGTCATGCACGATCACAAGAATATACTTCCTTCCTTCTTTGATCTAAGTCTTCACTAGAACATACAGATATATATGGAGAAGCTCAAGAGTTTTTATGATGCTTTCTTGCTTCTTCTATTTGAATGATGAGCTGGTTTGCTTCCCCTTAACATGAGTATTACAAACTTTTTCATCTGCAAATTTCATCATTGGTAGACTATGAACCAGGTCCCTTGACACAAGTTTGTTTAGTAGAGAAGCACTCACATGTCCAAGTCTCATGTGTCATAGGTCAGTATTCTCACCTTGAGCACTAAGGCAAGTGAGGTTGTTACTACGAGTAGTGTTTAGATCAGCAATATACATGTTCTTGCATCTCTTTTCTGTCAAAATCACCATCCGAGAGATCAAGTTTGTAACCACACATTTATCTGATAAGAACTTCACTCCATTTACTTTATCACAAATCTTTGAAACACTTAGAAGATTGTACCAACCCATTGACACAGTACACAACTTCAATGGAGTGTTCCACAGACTATCAAGTCCTGCCTACACCAAGAATGTAACCTTTCTTGCCATTGACAAAAAAGATACATCCACCTTGAAGTGCCTTGAGAGAGAGGAAGTTTTTAGTTTTTCCAGTCATGTGCTTTGAGCATCCACTATTCATGAACGAACACTGACCGATGCTAACTCCTCTCACTTGCATAGCAAATCACTTCTTAGCCTTCGGAACCTATTTGAGACGGAGTTCCCAATAAGCAGATAAAGGAGTGATAATTTCCAGTAAGGCAGACTGGTTTTCTTCAACTTAGGACACAACTAGGGCCCTTCTTGTACATGTTCCTCTATTTGGAATAGTTTGAAAAACTTTCTTCATGTTTTTTCCAAACAAGACAATCTTTCTTAAAATGTCCATTTCGACCACAATGCACACATAGCAAATTATCAGCAACAGAAACATATTTGTTGTGAGGATTGTATGATGGATCTATCTTCTCACAACCCAGCCCTCTTCTGTTGTTGTTACCCTGAATAATTAAATGTGTAAGCATTTTAGAGGACGTGGTCCATTTGAGGGATTTGTTTAGTTCCTCTTTTATACGAACCAGGTCCCTCTCCAACACATGATTTCTTTCTAAAGCCAAATGCATCTTCAATTTTAGCAGTGCACAACTTATTTTAAAGTTTAAGCTGCAAGTTGTTGGCCTCGTTCTTTCCTTTAGAAATCATTGCGGTCACCTTTTTTATCTTTTCCTTCGGTTCTAGATTTTCAGTGTCTAAAACAACCATTTGTTTTTCTATATCAGATGTTTGGGTAACCAGAGTAATTTTTCCATCATGAAAGATGTCTAGGCTATTGTTTAACAGATCCTTCTCAGTGGTTAGCTCACTGATCGAATCAATTAGTACAAGAACTAGCTTTCTCAATTTTCCAATAGAGAAGATATTCACATTTTGCTTGAAGTCAGATAGGGTTACCTCTTCATTATCATCATCCTCTTCTGATTTTGCCATGAAGGCAAACATATAATCAAATATTTCTTCGTCTTCTTTTAAAGTGAACATGGAAGAATCATCAGGGTGTTCAGAATCACCTGAATCACTTGAGGTATTTCCCAGACGACCAGAGCTTTCTAAACCATATAATCAGCAGTTTCTCTTCTGCTTGAGTTGTCAGCGACTTGGTCCCTTCTTTTGTCCTTGTCTCCTCCAGACTTGACATATTCCTTGTGCTCACCCTTGTGCATAGGGCTCTCTGATGAAGTGACCTGGTTTACGACACTTGTGACACAAGTCATTTGAGTTTGTAGCCTTGTCAAGATTTACTTTCTTCATCAGATCTCCATGTTTTCTCACAATTTTTTGAAATCTTTAAGTGAGATGGGCCATGTTCTCGTCTACTTCAGGGATTTCACTTTGTGACACCTTTAGAGCAAGTGATTTATCCTTTTTTGCATCTTTCTTCCGATCAGACTCATTAATCGGATTCAACCTTTTGTCTTTACCCTTGAGAATGAGACCGTCCTTTCTTCTATGCATCTCATGAACTTGAAGATGTTCAAATGGAGCATCCAGCGTCAATACTTCAAGATCCCTTGTCTCATCAACAATATCAACTTCATCCATCCAAGATCTGGGAAGAATGTCTAATATCTTAGTGACTTGCTTGCATGCAATGATACGTTCTTCCAGGAACATGGCCTCATTTATAATGGTGAAGAATCTAGTACGCATATCATGAATAGATTCACCTTCTTTTATCGTGAAGCTTTCAAACTAAGTAGTGAGGAAATCCAACTTAGATTTCTTTATTTGCTTAGTACCTTCATATTGTGTTCTTAAACGATCCCAAATTTCCTTGGCTGATTCACAGAAAGAAATTAGATCATATTCATTAGCCCCAATGCCACACATTAACAACTTTCTAGCTTTGTGATTTTTCTCAATTTTCCTTTTGTCGGAGTTATTATATTGTTGTCGGGTTTTGGGAAGGACCCTTATAACATGCCTATCTTTTACTTCTATATAGTTGGCACATAAGGATTTTCACGAATAACATCCCATAGCTCACTATCCTTGGCCATAAGTCATACATCTAAAAGAGGTGGCCTTGTAGGAGACTGACCTTTTTGCAAGTTTAGTGGAGTCGCCATTTTTCACAAGAATCGCTCACTTGATGTTACCTAGATAGAGAGCCCGAGCTTTGATACCAATTGTTAGAATGGATGCGTTCACTAGTGATCACTGGACCAGATCTCTCAACATAATAATAGTGCGGAAAATAAATAACTCAAAGTAAATGAAGCACAAGGATTTTACGTGGAAATCCCCTTGCTCAAGGGAGATAAAAACAATGACCTGTACTCACATGATTTCAACCCAAACTCCATTTCACTCAAATGAGCAAAGTTTCATATTACAAATTCTTGCAATCTAGGAATTAAACTCTTAATCTCTTCCCCCTTACTGTAGCAACTCTACTACAAAAGAAACTAAGCAAAAATCTATTGCCTACTAAACCAACTAACGCTAGTTAATCTACACTTCAAGAACCCAACAAGGCTAACTCTAGCCACCAACTCAAATATCGAAGATAAGAGCATAAACAAACAGCAACTCTAATGCACCCACACATCAACTAACTCTAGTTGACACTCCTAGGACACTCTACCCAAGAGAACATCAAACAATGACGTAAAGAGGCTTCACTAAAACATAGATGATCCGACTAACTAACTCTAGTTAATCTGACTCAACCTAAAGACTTAGACAAACAACCGATCTATTATCCTTTATAACTTAGGAGTAGATTTACAATATAAGAATACAAGACACAAAGCTCAAAATACAACGAAGACTCTTCAGCACTCCATTAGGTCCCGTGTTGAGTATGAGCAGTGTTTATCCTTGATGATGGCTTTTCTTTGTAAACTTATGAATTTTCAGAATTCAAGACATTGTTTGCCAAATCTTGAGTTGTATCTTTGGAGAAGAGACTAATATGATATGGACACAAACCCTTGGAGCAAAGCTATAGACTGAGAGCCTGCTACTCTAAAAATTCATGCACCAACCATGTCAGATTTGATAGCTTTTAGACATATGTCTTTTGTATTTTTCATGTACGCAGTCTTTCCTCGACCAGGTTGTTTGTTAGATTCGAAAGTTTGTTAAATCATCAAAACTTCAAATTAGCTTAAAATAACACTACTTTTCAAATTTTTTTACTCCTTCATATTTGTTCTGCTTGATTTTTCCTTTTCCTAGGACTATGTCTTAATTAAGACATGCATGAGTTCCCTTACATTTTTTTTTCTGATGCATTATTTTGGAAATTGTTTAGGTGGTGGACATGTTATAACTCCAACCAAACATGATAAGCCATCTATTATTAAGCATATGATTGCTATTGATTGGAAGTTATGGAAACCTTATATGAGGAAAGGGGCTACGGTATCCATGACCATCCGCTTCCTTGAGAGAATTGCTGGTATTTTTCAGTGCACAAAAAAGAAATGGACCATTTTATAGTGCATGTTTCATTGATATGTCTTGTGTTGTCTTCTTTTATGTTACAGCATTAAGAGATATGTTCAAAGCAAAGGAAGGGAACTACTTCTCAGAGTTGTCACCGGCTGTGCTGACAAGGGATATTGACCTGCCTGTTAGTGAAAAGGAAGAGATCAAAACAGAAGTCGATTATAAAATGATCACGGATGAAAGAGTGACAAATGAAGCAAAAAATCCAGTATCCTCAAATCTCACCAGATTGGATGATGCAGCTGATGAGTTTTACGATGTTCCTGAACCATCAGACGACGAACACCACGCTTGGGCTTCAAATGCAAGTCCAGAAGTGGGTTGTATGGTACACTCTTGTATCTAAATTTTTCAATATCTTGTATTACTTTTTAGAACTGGTTGAGTATGAAGTCATTTATCACACTATATCAAAAACAACTTTTAGCAGCACTAAATATACACATTAACAAAGAGTTTGAAGTCTTTACCGACATTAGTTAACTGTCATTAGATCCAGTGTCGCTATAGGCCTTAGGAACATTTACAAAGAATGCTAATTGCCACTAAAAATACATATTTAGCGGCAATTAAGCTATTATCGTTAAATAATTGCCGCTACATTTTTTTTGTTGTAGTGTCATTATTATATCCTTTATCAAAATTGTTAAATATTGAATTGTTTCATGGCAAAGTTCTTTCATCCCTTAATTTGCAGGAATCTTACCACACAAAATTGACCACGGCAAATATTGTGAAAAAGTTACACGATCTTACAGGTTAGTGTTGTTCTATTAAAAGGCAGTGACGACTTGAAAATGAAGAATGCTTTATTATTGTTGTTACTCTGAGTTAATGATATGTTATCTACGTTTTCAAATGTTGCAGTTCAGAAAAAGGGTTATATGGACTTGCAAGAAATGGCTCGGGATCAAGAGTGTGTGTCATTTTGCTATGGAGAAACTCTTCAAAAAGATCAAAGTTTTGGTATGCCCTGCAGTTGGGCTGCTGTCGATCCATCGTCATTTTTGATTCGTGCTGATAGTTACTTGGCAGACCAGGAAAAGGTTCTCTCTCTTATTAGTAATGACTTGTAAAAGATCACGCACTGTATAATACTCTTAAAACTTACGGTTTTTAGCTTTTATATTATATGTCACTTAAAAAAAGTAAATCCAAACACGTTCGTCATACCCAACATTTGGTTTTTAGCTTATTTTTGTACTTTTCCAGCCTAAAAGAAATTGTTAAGCACTTTTTGTGTTTCTCAATCACCTCTAAAAATAAAATTAAAAAAGCTTAAAAGCCAAAAGGTGCTTAAAATAAGTCAATCCAAGATTCCTAGATATATGCTACATATAGTTGTGGCATGAACATTACATAAGAATAGGACTTTGTACAAATGGTAACAAATCCCCCTCAAGAAGAGGCGGATGAAGCCTTCCCTTTAATATTGATGTGGAAACAAATTTATGCATAAAAATTTCAAGAAATAGTATATATGAACCCATAATTTCAAAAATACAAACCTTAAAGTTGAATCCATGGCTTGTAAATGATATATTGATTGTAGTAGTTCATCATTTCTGTTAGGTTAAGGCCAAGAGTACCTTGATGCAAATGGTTGCAGCTGATTGGTTAAGATCTGACAGACGTGAAGATGACCTTGCTAGTCGTCCCGGAGGCATAGCGCAGGTAACTTGTCATTCTTTTTGGGACTGATGCCAATAAGGTGAATAAATGTGATAAAAGAAGGTTGTAAACAATAAAAGCAATCAATATATTCATGCGACAAGTTCCACCTTGTTTTTCTATAGATTGCCTATCTAAAATTTCTCTTGCAATGTACAGAGATATGCTTCTCAGGGTAGGCTGGAGTTCTTTTTCATTATCAGCATCCAGGTCATTTCTTCAGCTTACAAATGTATAATCATCAAACACCTAGACTTTCTAATCTTAAATATTCCTGTTCCGTTAAATGGATCAGGTCCCAGGTGCAACCACTTACAATCTTGCTCTATATTACATGTTGACATCTCCTTTGGAAGAAACACCGTTACTTGAGCGCTTTGTCAATGAAGATGATTCTTTTAGGAATTCAAGATTTAAGCTTATACCATACATCTCCAAGGTTGGTATATTAGGGGCATGAAGCAAGAGTTTAGCTAAACATAATACACATAATACATAAATATGCCCTTTAACTTGGCTTCAGCTGACATTTTTGCTCTCCAACTTTGAGTGCGCAACAAGTAGACACTTAAACTTGTATAAAATTGAACAGATAGACATGTTCGTCCTATATGGCGTCCTACATGACAATTTTGTGTCCTATGTGGCATCTTATGTGTATTATGCCACATAGGACATGCGTGTTTATTTATTGGGTTTTATACAAGTTTAAGTGTCTAGTTATACACACTCAAAGTTGGAGGGTATAAATGTCAGTTGAAGCCAAGTTAAAGAACATATTTATGTATTATGCCAACATAATATAAGCTAAAGTTCATTTCTCTTCACTTGGATGAATATACAGGCATCCCATATTAAACCTTTTACTGACTAATAATCCATAGGGATCCTGGATAGTGAAGCAGAGTGTTGGTAAGAAAGCTTGCTTGGTTGGTCAAGCACTAGAAGTGCATTATTTTCGAGGAAGAAATTACCTAGAGGTAAAATGCACGACTAAAGAGGACATCATTACTGACCAAAAAGCTCTTTTCTGTTACGCTCTCATTTCAAATACTAACCAGGAAATTTGTGTTGATATTTCAGCTTGGCATTGATGTTGGATCATCAACAGTGGCACGGGGTGTGGTCAGCCTTGTTCTCGGATACTTGAACAATCTTGTTATCGAAATGGCATTTCTGATACAGGTATAAACCATCGTCTTCTTAATAAAATACTCTACTTCTTTTCTCATCTTGAAAATAGTTGCATATTGTTTAATTCATATTTTTATAGGGTAATACACCAGAAGAACTCCCAGAGTTTCTTCTAGGAACGTGTCGATTGAACCATCTAGACGTATGCAAATCGATTCAAACAGACTCTGTAAGCATCAGCTAAACATAATATTTTTCAGAAAAAAAAGTTGCATTACTGCAGGGGTTTATTAATCTAGCAGAAGAATGAAGATAGGTAATGGAAAGCTCATATTGATTGATTCATATTTTTATTTTGTTAATATATCCATGCACCTTAATGATGGTGATTAGGCATTTGC
Organism: Solanum verrucosum; assembly: GCF_900185275.1. NCBI lineage: Eukaryota > Viridiplantae > Streptophyta > Magnoliopsida > Solanales > Solanaceae > Solanum > Solanum verrucosum. Next base: position 772,712 of record NW_026020353.1, read on the forward strand.
TTAATCTATATATGTATTAATTAATATAGCAAAAATACATAACAAGTGCCTTGGATATTTATTCAATCCATATAGGCAAATATAGGCATTCTTTTACATCAAATTCATTTGAGTTTAGAAGTATATATTTATTGATTTTTATTTGAAGATGGGGGGTTATTAATCTGTAAATTTTTCTCAATTTCAAATAAAATTTCCACTCTTGGAACATACAAATTCTTCAATAACTGCTCTTGTTAGTTTCTATATTTTATAGATTTAAGTATATGTTTGGCAGCAAGAAAGAGAGTATTATAAATTACTTATTTAAATGGCATAATATAATAAATATGCTCTTTAACTTGGCATCATTTCATATTAATTATATCCTTCAACTTTGAGTGCACAAGTACACTTAAATTTGTATACAAATAGACACACACGACCTACGTGACATCCTACATGGAAATTTGCATCTTATGGGGTGTCCTACATGTATTATGTCACATAGGACTCATGTGTCTACTTGTTCAACTTTGTAAAAGTTTAAGTGCCTACTTGTGTACACCCAAAGTTAATGGTATAAATATGAAATGAGGCCAAGTTAAAGGATACATTTATGTATTATGCCTATTTAAATTGGTGTGTACACTGCCCTTAGAGATACTCATAGTGTTACCATAATAATAATAATTATGAAGTAATGGTCATTATGTGGAGTTAAGTAATATTTAGTGTATCTCGACATAAAACAATTCTTTGAGGACGCGAGTAATAACTTGTGAGTTATTGTTACAACAACATCTTTAGCGTATCTCGACATAAAACAATTATTTAAGGACGCGAGTAGTAACTTGTGAGTTATTGTTACAACAACATATTTAGTGTCTCGACATAAAACAATTCTTAAGGACGCAAGTAATAACTTGTGAGTTATTGTTACAACAACATATTTAGTGTAATCTCCTAACTGACAATGAGAGTGTATATGGATGGGTTCATTTGAGTTTATCAAATATCAAATCAAATTATTTGTGTCGAATTTTCAAATCTATAAACCAAAGCAAATTAATAAAACTCAGATTTTTCAACCTCGATTTTTTTTTTCTGACTAAGTATTCATAAAATATAAAAAGGCATGGAGTCGTAGAAGCTGCTAACAAGAACATCAAAGAGATCTTGAGAAAGATGATTGATAATCATAGAGGTTGGCATGAGATGTTACCATATGCTTTATTGGGATACCAAACCACCGGTCGAACATCAATTGGAGCAACTTCGTACTTGCTAGTATATGGGGTAGAAGCAATGATACATGATGAAGTTGAAATACCTTCGTTGAGGATCATTCAAGAAGACGAACTGAGCAATGTTGATTGGGTTCGTAATCAGATTGAACACTTAGCCTAAATGGATGAAAAGATGATGACCGTTGTTTTTCATGGTCAATTATATCATTAGAGAAAAATTTGTGCTTTCAACAAAAGAGTGATATTTCGACCATTTGAAGAAGGACAATTAGTCCTCAAACGTATTTTCCCTCATCAAGATGAGTACAAGGGAAAATTTGCACCGAATTGGCATGGACCATACATGGTTCGTAAAGTGCTATCCGGAGGTGCTTGGATCCTGTTAGAGATGGACGGACAAGAGTGGCCAAAACCAATCAACTTACATGTTGTCAAGAGATACTACATCTGAAGATTAGTTTTTCTCTCATATCTTTCCTTGTAATCGTATCATTTGCTTACAATTACTTTTGCTTATTTTTTATATGTCTATAATAAACTACGTCTTACTTGAATTCTCAAGAATGAGATATGTAGGCGGCCTCAGTCACCCTTTTATCATTTTTTTTTATATTTTCTTGTGTTTAAACTACGTGTGACCTGAATTCTCAAGAATAAGATATGTAGGTGTCCTATGTCGGCCTCAGTCATTTCCTTATTAAAATTTCCTATTCTCTTTATGTTCAAAAAGAAGGAACTACGTTTGACCAGATTTTTGCCTCAAAAGAATACGTAGGCATCACAACGCACGGTTATATACCCCATAAAATTTCCATTTCCCTTTATAATGGAAACTAGGGCAGGCTTTTTAGAGGAACTTAAAAATTCATAATATAAAGATCTTTCCCCAACAAGACAAGATTGAGGATGCATCAAAAAAATGCAACTAGGAAGAATTTTTGAAAAGATCTCCAAAATTCTGCAAATCTTCCTACCAGAATTTCAAGAAATGCCAAGACATTCACTGCTTCTCAAAAATTTCATCAAGTACTGTCAGAAGTTCAGAGTTAACTTCAAGTAATCTTCGACGTGATCAAAAGCTCACGATCAACTCCAAATGAACCCCAAAATTGCCAAAAATTCAAAGTCAATAATCTTCCGATTTTACAACTTAATGGAATTTCAAACGTTCCAACCAAGCTATCGTATATGTCAAAATCTCAAACTGGAGTGTTCATTTAAGCTTTAATGTGACATGAGACTTGGCAGTGACACTCCCCAAATTACTTTTCAAAAATATAATTTCCTTAAAACTGTATACATATATCAAATTAGTTTGTATAAAATATAGATCTATCTTATGTCTACCAAGAAGCGAGAAACTAGAAGCAGTCAACCAAAGATAATGAGAGGAGGAGTAAGCAATCAAAGAAGTCAACACATATTAGTTCATTTAAAACTAATAAAAAAAATTATGGATGCAGGTTTACAAGGATATCATATATGATATCACCATATCCCTCTGTACAACAAATATGAAAAAATCAAAAGAGAAAAAACACTCAAGGATGACATTTTTTTCTTGGATACAGAAAATGATATTGATATTACTGAGACAAAAGCAAGCAATTTGGTATTTCGAGTAACAATGTCTTGCTCATATTTCCCAGAAAAACAGGATCCACAACGAACATACAAGTGGTCAAAGGAAAAACAGGTGAAAGCACTGAGAGGATGTTACTTTAAGATGTACAAATGACATTCATATCGCATTTCCTAGCATTAAAGATGTCTGAAGGGCATACATCAGACACATCAAATATTGGAGAGAATTTGAAGTGCAACTTGCCAAAAAATATCCATTGTCACGTTAAATTCGAAAGAGGCTAACGTTAGAGGATATTTGTAAGTCACATCGATACCGAACGTGGTCATGTGCATTGCCAAAAGGCCATTTCACACCATGTCATCAGAGGTGGTGATGTTATTGTCGAGAGGGCCATCAACATTAAATTATAAGAGATGATAATATTATTACCGAGAGGTTCATTCTTATTATATTATTGAAGGTGATAATATCATTGTCAAGAGGGTCATCAATAATATATTATCAAAGTTGATAATATCATCACCTAGAGGGCCATCCATATTATATTATTGAGGTGATAATATCATTGCTGAGAAGGCCATCAACATTATATTATCAGAGGTGGTTCATTGTCGAGAGGGTCATCCATATTATATTATTGGAGGTGATAATATCATTGCCGAGAGGGTCATCCATGTTATATTATCAAGGGTGGTAATATCATTTGCCGAGAGGGTCATCCATACCATTTGCCAAAAGAGGTGATATCTTGCCGAGAGGGCTATGAACATATTACATCATATAAATTCATCGTATATGGTGTCAAAACTAGAGGAGGCTAACATTCGAGAAGTATATTATAATCACACCAACTTTGGAAGGGTGCTCTATCTGCTCTACGTCAAAATCGGAGGAGGCTGACGTGCCAATGTAGTAAAGACAATACTTTTTCTATTTAAATTACAGTTTCTACTAATAAGTATTATCTTAGTCTTTATCGAGAACATCCAAGAAGATGCGGTCTCAATTAAACCACATGTGCAGGTGTCATTTAAAAGGATGCAGCCCAATGTGTAACTTTATCTTAACAGTGAACTGGGACATAGTATACAGATGAATATCAAACTCTTTGGACGCAAGCAGAGGAGAGACTTACACCACAATCAAACCACAGCCATATCAGAAGGCATGTCGATATTTTCTTGGGGTCTTTTAGTTTTAGTTTCGCATCCAGTGTAATTTTCAACTCCAATTGGAAGCAAATCGTCAAATCCGAGTGACAATACACCAGAAGTTTTGAAAATTATGTCCGTGTAAGTTCTTACTTATGGATGTGAAGAGCTCCAAATTCATGACTAAAAGGTTGCAAACCTCTATTTCATAACTTGACTTATTTGTCACTCTTCCTGAACCAAAGGTTATCTTAGCATAATAGATTGACTTACCAACCAATGGAGTTGAACCACAAACAACCTGATTCCTGGGGTCAAGGGATATGTAAGGTGGGCTCCATGTTGAAAACTCAGATGTATTCCCACAATCTCTCTTGAGTCTTATTTTCGAGCATTTCGATCTCTCCATAATTTTATTCCAGATATCTTTTGAGTTTTTTTCCAAAAAATCATGCGCCAAATCAAGCGTTGTTTTGAACTATAAATGATTTGACTTCTCATGTAACTTGAGATATGTAGGAAACTCAATGCCAGGGTCCGATCATAATTTTTTTTTAATTTGTATCGAGTCTTTCTTTCAAAGAGATGGAAATAAGTTCGGTCAAAATTAGATTCGTCAATCTTCTTTGTCAAGTTCTCTTTCATCAACCCTATCCAAAGTATGGGGTAGTTGTTGACACCCAATTTTGACCCTATGCAATTTGAGTTAATTATTGAGCTTTTTCAATTTCAAACAATTTGAAATAATCGTCTTTGAAAAATCCTAAAATATTTTAAATCTTTCTCTAGTTAGTTTTGCTATTTTTGTTTTCCAGAAATAACTATATAATTTTATATATTGATGTATATATAATTTTTTTCTTTTATATAAATATTTAATAAATAGCCTAAAAATAGTGTTTAGTGTAAATACATATTTATTTCCTTTAAATTAGCGAATTTTATAATTATGTATAATTAGTTTTCCATTTTAAGTAATGAACTTATGTCTTGATAATTATTTTGTCTTGTTTAAATTAAGAAGCTCAAATAATTAATCGATAATTATCCATCTCATTTTAATTCTGTCTGAATTTAGTTATTTGACTCAATTTGATTATACCTAAGTCTAATTCGGTTAGAATAGCAACTCAAGTGGTCAAATTTTAAATAAAATAGGTCATATTCTTAACTCTTGCACACATGTACACATATACATATATTTGCAGACACTCTCCCACACTCTCCTCTCTCTTTTCCTTTTCCAGTCCTCACGCTCCCTCTGTCTCTCACGCCCTTCGCTCTCCCTCTTCCCCTTTACCACATCATCTTCCTCAACTCAGAAGGCCATAACCCTAGCCCTAAGCTATCGCCGATGTTACATAGCCATCACCTCATGTCTCATTTTTTCCCTTTTCCAGGGATTTCTTGTCTACCTTGGAAGAAGTTTGAATTTTTTTTCAATTGCCTCAACAAATTCCCCCCAAAACGTCCAATCTTCTCCTATAAATAGCCCTCTATACTTAGTGATTTGGAGAGCAATCTGAAGTTGGATTTTGAGGGCAAAGAACATTGTTCTTGCAAAGATAAACACACAAAGTTTTAACCCTCAAATTTTTTTATTTCATTTCGTTCATTGGAGTTCTCGTTGGAGCTTCAGTCAGTGGTGGTGAAGTCCTCTTTCTTGTTGTCTCGGTTTGCTGCCAGAAAAATAGTGGGATGAAACCTGACACCATTATAGAGTCAATTTTGATGAAGTACATGCCTCAGAAGTTCAAATGCTAGACTATATGCAACATGATTTGTGAAAAATATACATCATATACACTGATATACATCACGTGTATTCAAAACGAGAATTGGGTTAAAGCCCAAAAATTGTAGCGAATTTGGCCCAAGTAGGGGCCCGAATTCATTATCTCTTTGTTTTTCTAATTGGTTTGATTATGTTTTGACTAATTTTATTTAATTATTAATTTTGTTAATTATCTTAATAAGATTCCTCAAAAGATGAACGGTTTCCTTTGTGTTGGTTTACTTTAATAAATTTTATTTTATCAACTCTTGCTTTCCTTATTTACATAAATCAAATATTTTTAGTCAAAAATTTCACTTCTCTTCAATTAATTTAAGGTAGTTTCATGCCTTTATTGCAAAATTGGTTTAAGGCATGATCTTTAAAGTGATTCAAATAAATTCCTACATAATCTATTTTTAAAGTTTTAATCTTAATCTATTTTTAAAGTGTTAATCTTAATCTATTTTTTCTCAAGTTTTAATCACTTTCTTTTTGTTTCAAAAGTTTAAGTTAGGTTTCCTTTTTCTAAAAGCTCCCCAAAAAATGTTCTTTACTTAATTATTTTCTCAAAATTTAGTCAAATATTTCAATTAAATCATCGGATAACTGCGTGTTAGCGGTTATTTTAAGTGCTAATACCTTCTTAAAGTAGAGATAAGAACTTCTTACCTATTTTCTCTAAATTCTTAAAGGTTTATCTAAGACCTTTTTAAATTAAGTTATCTTAATTTTAAAAAAAATAAATTTAAGTGATTGTTCTTTTTCTAAGTATTTTTTAAAAATTATTTTATACTTAGAACATTTCAAAAGCGGTTTTTCTAAAGATAGTAAAATCAAGACATAACATACTTTCTCCATCCAACAATAATTGTCCATTATACTATTTTAGGATATCCACTAATACTTGTCCACTTTATGAAATCAATAGATAATTTTACTCTTAGTCCCTAATTTACCCTTATTTTTAATTATAATCATTTCACTATTATATTTTTCAAAACATTGTATTTATTATATTCAAAGGGTGATATAGTAAAATTATCCTTCTATTTATAATTTCTTAAGAAGTGTACACATTCAATAATGAACAAGTATTATTGAACAGAGAGTACAACTTAACAATAATCATACTCACCTACCAACCCCACACACACAAAAAAAAGAGTAAAAACGTAATCATCAATGAACATACACATCCAAAGTAGGATTAGATTGTAAAAAAGCATTATAACAAAATAATACTTCTCAAATTTTGTAATTTTAAATATTTTATAATATATTGAACTGATGATAAATTTTATATATTACTTTATTACTCCCTCCATTCCTATTTACTTGTCAAATATTTCCTAATTTGATTTCTCCTTTTATTTTGCATTTTTGACAAATCAAGGAAGGACAAATTTATTTTCCAATTATACCCTCAATTTATTAACATTGAGCTAATATCTTTGCAAAATGTAGTGAGTAAATATGTTATCAATTAATAGAAATAAAATAATAAATTCATTATTCGAATCATTATTTTCTTAATAAATTTACCAAGTCAAAATTTGACAAATAAAAATAGATCCGGGGAATATTTACAAGTGTTGTAATCAAGGTGTTTTTCTAGAAATGTGTGTGGCCCACTTTAGTACTAAATGTATTTACCTTATTTTTCCTTTTAATTTTGATATATATATATATATTACTCTTATTTAGAAATGGGAGTTTGGAGGACCAACATTGCACTAAAGAGTTGGACTAAAAGCTATAGAAATTGTACATTGAGGCCCACCAAAAAGATGAACTAAAGTAACTTCATCTACTTCTACTTTTTCTACACATATTTTTCTTTAATAAAATAATTATTGCCTCCATTTTTTTTTTAATTTTTAACATTTATTTTTAATTTTAAAACATTGGAAATTTTATGTTAAAAATTTAAATAATAGAAAAAATGATTTATTTAACTTTTATCATCATCAATACTACTAATTTATTTGACGTTTTTTCTTAATCTTCATCTCATCATTAATGTTATTTATATAATTTTCTTAAATCACTTATTTTTTCTTTTTTAACTCTTTTATATATATAAAAGTTGGATATGTAAATGATGATGTCACATTTCTTAGAAGCTAAGATTACTATTTATCTAATTTCTCCAAATTTTTAAAAAAAAATGAAGATATCATACGCAAATTTATGGTTAAACTTAAACTATTTGATTCTCGAAAAATAAAAAGTCTCACATAAAATGGGACAGACAAAGGATAACTCTCAATTAAATTTATTTCACTTTTTATTTTCCATTTTTAACATAATTTTTCAAGTTGGATTTCTAGGAATTCTATAGTAGACTCATTTAAATTTTACTTTTTTGTTTTAAATTAGAGAACTTGGCCGCACTTCGCGCGATCATTTAAATTAAATATTTTTGATTAATTTTATATTTACTTAGTTGTTTAATCGTAATATTATTATTTGTCTTAATAATATGAAGATTGTGAAAAAAAATAAAGCTTCACAAATTTTACATCTATTAAATGAGGAAGAATATATTTTTTATCAAATAAGTTAAAATATATTTGCTAATAACAAATTCTTCCATTGCATGAAGTTCATCCTTTAATATATAATATATATTTCGATCTACCATTCTCCTTAAATGTCTAAAAAATATCTCATAATGTCAAATAAGACTGTAATACTCCCTCTGTCCCTAATTACTTGTCCACTTTTAAATTTACACATTTATTAAGAAATCAATTAATGACATAGTGAGTTTATCATTTTACCCCTATTAATTATGAAGTAGATGAAAAGTTCTGCAATTTTCAAAGTAATTAGTCATTTAATTGAGGGTATAATAGGTAAAAAAATATTCTTTCTTGATTTGTCAAAATGGACAAGTAATTTGAGACAACTATAAAAGGAAAAGTAAACAAGTAATTAGGGACAGAGGAAGTACTAAACAAATGCATCAACAAATGAAATTTATATTAAAAATATATTGAATAATGACGTAATGATACCTTAATAGAATTTCCTATCCATTTACAAAAAAAAAACCTTCACCCTTTCAATTTTGTTATATCTTCTTATTTAGTAGAAGAATCATCATTTATTATATTCTACTCCACCTTAATTTATACCATCAGAGTTTTAAGAATAAACATTAAATTTTAAATCGAAATAAAAATTCATTGAAAAATGACAGAAAAAATAATAATAGTATATGAAAATTAAAATAAGGTGCAAGAAAAGCCTTTTCATGATAATTTTTTGAAATATATTGACAACAATTAAAATGAAGCTGTTATTTTATCTTTAAAATTAAGTTTGATTGAATTGAATTAGTACAATGAGAAAAAATATTAAACTAATGACTTTTTCATGTTATTAAATGCATTTTATTTTTAATTGAGTAGTAGATTAAAAGTTCCGAATTAGGATATTAGAATAATATCTTACTCTCTCCTTAATTATTATGGTATTGCAAACATTTATTTTCCTTAAATCGTGATTCATTTTCCATTTACAGTTATATCCAAATAATTTCTAATGTATTGAATGTGGTTATGGGATATTGAAATAATATCTTTATTTTTCCTTAATCATAATAAAATTATAATTTAACATTTATTTTTCTGAAATGATAATTTTGTTTTAATTCCTAGAACATGTTGTTTACTATATTAAATGTAATTATAATAAAACATATTGTATTTAGTATGACAAAAGAACTAAAAAATTGGAGAAATTAGATAAATAGTAATCTTAACTTCTAAGAAATGTCACATCATCATTTACATATCCAACTTTATATATATAAAAGAGTTAAAAAAGAAAAAATAAGTGATTAAACAAAATTATATAAATAACATTAATGATGAGATGAAGATTAAGAAAAAACGTCAAAAAAATTAGTAGTATTGATGATGATAAAAGTTAAATAAATCATTTTTTCTATTATTAAAATTTTTAACATAAAATTTCCAATCTTTTAAAATTAAAAATAAATGTTAAAAAAAAATCGAGGCAATAATTATTTTAAAGAAAAATATAATCAAAATTGTCAAAAAAAATTAATAAAAATAAATAACTATCTATTAGTAAGAATGGTGTCACTACATTTTCTATTTTAACTTTATTGTTACGTATGGATAGAAACTTTTACAAGAACAAATGATCCAAAAATTTAAAAATAATGATTCCTTAAATGGTGATTCCTTTTCCATTTACAACTTTTCAATTAATTTTTAATGTATTATATATGGTTATGGATATTGGAATAATAATTTTATCTTTCCTTAATCATAATAAATTATATTTTAACCTTTTTTTTTGTGAAATGATAATTTTCTTTTCATTCGTACAACATATTGATTAATATATTAAATGTAATTATAATAAAACATGTTGTATTTAGTATGACAAAAGAATTCAAAAATTTTAAAAATTAAATAAATAGTAATCCTAACTTCTAAGAAATGTCACAAATATATATATATATATATATATATATATATATATATATATATATATATATATATATATATATATATATATCTCTAAGAAAATGATATAAATTACATTAATGATGAAATGAAGATTAAGAAAGAAGTAAAACAAATTAATAATAATATTGATGATGATAGGAGTTAAATAAATCATTTTTTATATTTTGTAAATTTTCAATATAAATTTTTCAGTCTTTTAAAATTAGAAAATGCTAAAAAAATAAAACTAAAACTAAAAATCGAGGCAACAATTATTTTAAGGAAAAAATAACAAAAAATGTCAGAAACATTGATCAGAATAAATAAGTATCTATTGCTAAGAAGGTGTCACCACACATTTTCTATTTTAGCTTTATTATTACATATAGATAGAAATTTTAAGATGAAGAATGATCCAAAAATTTTAAAAATAACAAATCAATTATGTAAAAATACATGTGTAATTCTTATAAAGTTATAATAACTAATTTCTTCAAATAAATAATTAAATGAAAGAAAAAAAAGTAATTAAGAAAATAATATAAATAACACTAATTATGAGATTAATAGCATTGATGAGGAAAGGAACTAAATATGATCATCTTTTTAAATTCTTTTTAAGAAAATATATATAAACTTTAATTAAAGATAAATAAGAAAAAAAAACTTTAATTAAAGATACAAAAAATCAAGACAAAATAAAAGAAGAAAGAAATTAGAAGAATAATGAGATTGAAAGAAATAATATCTAATTTTCTCTCTTTTCAAATCACAAAATAAATTTTTGCTTGTTCTCCTCCTAATTTGATACGAATTCCATAAATAGAATGATTTTTTCTCCAAATAATTTTTCTTACCCTTTGAAACACTAATCGGACTTCTTATAAATTTCTCAACCACAATGAATTTTCTCTCCTTGTAGGAGGAGGAATAAACATTTTTTCAAAAAGTCTTTTATTTTGAAAAGAATTTTTTGTTACATAATCTCTTTCTTTACATCAATATCTTCACAAGAATAATGAGATATTCTCTCTTTCTCTTTTGTTAAAAAAGTCACATGACCTAGAAATTTGATGGACATCTTAGCGACAAAAGTTGATACCATATATTGATCATTATCGTCAGAAGAAGAAGAGTCAAAGTGAAGAAATTTGTTCTTATTTGTTACAAATGCTCAACTATTTTGTTTTTATTTTATAGGCTAAATAATTATAAACAGTTATAAAAAATGAATAGTTTTTATCTTTTCATCTTCCATTTTCATTTACTTAAATCTATATTAGTGTAATGGATGTTATAAAGGGCATAATTAATCGGGTATGACATAAATACTTTTTTTTTAAAATACAAATAAAAAATACAAAATAAAGATAAAATGTCAAAAAAAGGAAAAAAAAAAAGATGAATACAAATATTGGTCATAGAGAGATGCCACATCAAATTGTCAATATTCAGCTTTATATATACATATATAGGTTCATGCCCTTAGATGTTATTTTATTACTTTAGTTGGCATCGACATTTTTGTAAATCTGATATCTACTTTGGAACATTTATAATGTGGCATAGGCTGACAATTGAGATCATAAATTTAAAATAATAAAATTTAATTTATTATAATACTAATATCAATATATATATATATATATATATATATATCATTTAAAAAATATATAAAAAGTATTATAAATTGTAATAATTAACCGCTTTTTTAAAAAAAATCATATAACTAATTTGATTTACACTCCAAAATTCATAGGTGTCACCTAATTTACACATTAATTCTTCATTACTTAATATATGTAATTATATCAATGACATATAAATTGAAATTAAAAAATACATATTTTATTTGAAAATCACGTAATAGTACTATAAGGTATAATAATTAACAACTTAACATATTTTAAAATTTTAGTTGACTCTCCGAATTCCATATGTCTCATGTAATTGAGACAGAAAAAAACATATATTGGTTTAAAATTAATAAAAATATTATAAATTATAATAATTAACAACTTAAAATTTATAAAAAAAATCCTTTAAAATTTTTTAGTTGGCTCTCCAAATTCAATCGGTATTACAATAATTAAAACATAGAAATTAACATAGATTGGACTCCTGCTGACATTTATGTTTCCTTTTTCTAAATTTTTTCTTTTATACTTTATATAAATAATTTTTTATGTAAAAAGTATTATAAATCATAATAATTAATAGCTTAAAATATTTCAAAACATATAAAAAGTTTTTGTTAACTTTCAAAATTTCATCTATACCGCATAAATTGGGAGAAATATAGATATATAGATATTTTAAGTTGTTAATTATTGTAAGTTATAGTACGTTTTATGTAATTTTCATATATATTACTCGGTCCTGATTTATGTGATACAAATGAAATTTCAAAAGTCAATGAATTTTTTATAAGTTTTTTTTTATATTAACTTGTTAATTATTGTGATTTCTAATATATTTACGTAAAACATACTCTAAATACAAATAATTAGCAACTTAAAATATATAAAAACATACTAAAAAATTGATTAACTTCAAATTTCATATGTACCACATAAATTAAAACAGAAACAGTAACATATATTGGGCCCCGTGCTGGCACGGGGTCCCATATCTAGTATATATATATATATATATATAAATGTTATGTTAAATAATTATAAATCATAATAATAAACAATTTAAAATGTTTGACTATATTTTAAACAGAAAAGGGCCTAAAATATCCTCGAAGTATTGAAAATGGTACAAAATTACCCTTCATCCACCTATTGGCTCCAAAATACCATTGTCATTCACCTTTGGGTCCAAAATTAACCACTTATTTAACGGTTTTAAATTTAAATTATTTAAATATTTTTTGGAAAAATGCATAACTACCCCCAACCTATGCCCGAAATCTCAGAGACACACTTATACTATACTAAAGTCCTATTACCCCCTCAAACTTATTTTATAAATAATTTTCTACCCCTTTTCGGCCTACGTGGCACTATTTTGTTGGCCCAGCGCGTGTTGACAATTTTTTCAAGCAATCTGGTTGATAGTGTCACGTAGGCCGAAAAGGGGTAGAAAATTATTTATAAAATAAGTTCGGGGGGGGGGGTAATATGACCTTAGTATAGTATAAGTGTGTCTCTGAGATTTCGAGCATAGGTTGGGGGAGTACTTATGCATTTTTCCATATTTTTTTAAAATACGTGACACTCAACTATTGATTATAATTTAATTTAGAACAACTTTTACATATAGCAAACATAAAAATCATATTTGTATGTTATAGCTATAATTTGCATAATTACGCTCCATAACATATTCTATGTTTGCTATGAAACTTTTGATTTGTATAATTTGCTAGATACATCCAATTTCATACAAATTGTTCAGTTTTGTATAAATTCATTTATACATTGTAATTTGTATAGTAAGATATGTATTTGTATAATTATAAGTGTATAGGACGAAAATATATGTATTTGTATTTGCATATACACTTTTCTCTTGTTTTATACAAACACAAACACATTTTATACATTTGTATACCGAATGGGTAATTGTATACCCAAAATGGCTAATTGTATATCGAATCAGATGACAAAAAAAAGGGGATGTTTGCTGCGAATTGCAAATAAAATAAACTATGACTATAACATTTAATTTGAATTAATAATTTGCTATTTCATACAATTTTCCCTTTAATTTATTAATATAATTTATAAACCCACCCATTACTAATTAAACCTGACCCAATTAATAAGCCCATCCCAAATCCACCTTATAAACAAAACCCTGAACCCTTCCTTTCCAAGATTGTTTTTTAGCAACTTTCACATATAACAAACATGAAAATCATATTTGTATGTTATAACTATAGTTTGCATAATTGCGCTTCATAACAAACTTTATGTTTGCTATGACTATTAATATGTATATTTCGATATACATATACAAAAGAAACAATTGTATAATCTGTTTCGGTATACATATACAAAAGAATCAATTGTATAATTTGTGTTTGTATAAAGCGAGAAAGAGAGAAAGACAAAAATAAAAGTGGGGCAGGGGAAGATCTGTATTTATATAATCATAAGTGTATATGATGAAAATATACGTATTTGTATTTGTATATACAATTTTCTTTCGATTTATACAAACACAAAGGCAATTTATATATTTGTGTTTGTATAAAGTGAAAGAGGCGAGCGAGATCTGGGAGAGTGGCGAGCGATATCTAGGAGAGAGGAACGAAAAGATATGTATATATACATTTTTCTCTCGCTTTATACAAACATTAACACATTTTATATATTTGTGTTTGTATAAAGTGAGAGAGGTGACGAGAGACTGCCCAAAGAGAAACGAGAGTGGCGAGCGAGAAATTCAGAGAGAGGCGAAATGACAACAGTTTGCTACGGGTTACAATTAAATCAAACTGTGATTATAACATTTAATTTAAGTTAATAATTTTTATTTTATATAATTTTTCCATTGTTTTTTTCTCCGTCGATTTCTCCTAGGTTTATAAGATTAACAACCAGAAGCCATGGAAGCCAAAGAGAGAGAAGTAAAGAATATCATAACATTGTGTACGAAGTCGGAGAATTTTCTGTAAATAGGATGAAAAGAGAATCTGTGCTTAATACCGTATATTAAAGAGTATAGGAGCAAAGAAGTGACAGAAAGTCATTATTTTGGGATGGGTGGTAAAAGGATCAGTGCCTTGATATTATAGCTGTATAAAGTTGAGTAAAATGGTGAAGAAGAATCCAACAAGTGTGATACTACTCTGTTCCTGTATAAAAATGGAATTGAAGCGATTGGCAATCTTATAAACGTAGGAGAAATTGATTGAGAAAAAAACAATCTTAGAAAGGAAGGGTTCAGAGTTTTGTTTATTAGGTGGATTTGGGACGTGTTTATTAATTGGGTCGGGTTTAATTAATAATGAGTGGGTTTATAAATTATATTAATAAATTAAATTATAACCAATAGTTGAGTGCCACGTATTTAAAAAAATATTTAAGTAGTTTAAATTTAAAATCGTTAAATACGTGGTCAATTTTGTACCAAAGGGGGATGACAAGGGTATTTTGGAGCCAATAGGTGGATGGAGGGTAATTTTTTACCATTTTCAATACTTTGAGGATATTTTAGGCCCTTTTCCGTATTTTAAAAATAACATAAAAAGTACTAAAAATTATAATAATTAATAATTTAAAATACTGAAAATATTATAAATTTTGATTGAGTCTTAAAAGTCTATTAGTGCACATAGATTAAGACAATGAAAATAACATATATTATTTAAATTATAAATCACAATAATTAATAATTTAATAATTATAAAAAAAATTAATTGACAATTCCATTTGTATGGTATAAAAGTTACATCTCTCCCATTATATGATTTACTTTTCTTTTTACACTTTGTTTGGATCATTGTTACCCATTGTATTGTATTGTATCGTTACTATATTTATAATGTTTGTTTTGATTGTTATTTAAAATGTGTTGTATTGTATTGTTAAATTCCATTGTTATGTAACAATGAAAACCCCCATTTTATGGAACAACCAATTTGGTGTGTTTCCATTGTTACTTAATTTCTTTTTCCAATTATATCTTTACATAATATTTCATAATATTATTTTACCCTTTATCTTATACTCCCTCTGTCCACAATTAATTGTCATGATTTTCTTTTTTAGAGTCAAACAATAAGAACTTTGACCAACATTTTACGATGTATATTTTCATCATATAGATATGCAAAAAATTGCAACTTATAGTACTTTTCGTATAGTTTTTGAATATCTAATTTTTTTTTTAAAAATATCGAATTAACCTAATCTAATTTAACTTTAAAAATTAGTCAAATTGACTTTCGAAAAGCGCAACATGACAAATAAAAGTGGACAGATGGAGTATTATTTAATTCTAGTCAAACCTCCTACCATAGAATAATTAAGGATATTTTAGTAAATTTATAAATTACAATACAATACGATACAATCAAACCAAACAATAAAAATGTTATTAAACAACAAACAATACAATCTAGTCAAATATTGTATCAACCATACAATACAGTACAATACAATACAATACAATACATTATGAAACAATGAGTAACAATGATTCAAACAAAGTGTTAGTCAATTTAAAACAAAATCACAGATTTCTATATTTAGTAATAATTTAATTTTAAAATGTCTATTTTATTATTATGAAATGATAACTTATTTTAGACCATAAAATTTCAAAAGTTTATTTTTATTTTATAAATTTTGTATTAATTTAAAGTAACAGATATAAATTGAGACGAGAGAGGAGAGAGCTGGTGGTTTGGGAGTTATGGATTAGTCGACAAATTGTTCCATACACTTTATCTCTTTTCAAGGCAGAGACAGGTGGAGACAGCTTCTTTCTCCAGCCATGGAGATTGTGGTTCAAAGTTCAGTTGGTCAATATTCGAAACCCTTCTACAGCTTAGCTAGAAACCGAATAATGGCAGCATCAGTTCCAATTACAAGAGTTAAAGCAATGGATAGGAGAAGAGAGGGAATTTCACAACTCACTTCTCATTCTTTTTTTCCTGCTATTAGGAGAATAAGAGCAATGCATAGGAGCATCACTTCTTCTCCAACGGGTATCTACTTTTTTGTTCCTGCAACTCCCTCGTCTTAGAGATTTTGTTACTTTACCTTTATCGATTGTAAACTATATGTAACTTTAATTTTCAAAATTCCACTAACGATGAGTTTATGTACTTCTTAAAATTGGTGTAAATTGGGACGGAAGGAGTAATTCTGAGTTTTGAATTATTAATTGTCACCTAGCTTCTCAGAAATATAGTAGTTTGGGCCTTTAATTTGCTACTATTTGTATTTATCAGAAAAAAATAATAATTGTGCTTACTATGTGGTGTTCCATTAATTCCATTGAAGGTGATACAGTTTCTTTTGCAACACCTGAGGTGGGAGTTAGCAATACTGAAACACGTGAATGGGCGATGCAAGGTAAATTTATACAATGCCAAAATGATGTTATTTCAGCCTTAAAGAAATAGTATGATGAACGCTTGAGATTTTCTTTTAATAATTTTGATAAGAAATTTTGGTTATATTGGATCGTTGTACTCATTAACGTCCGAGGTGCATTCTGAACTTCCTTTTCGCTTTCTTGCATTTTGTATTATGTTTTATTTTGGATAATGGTGGTCTCTGGGCAACTTGTATACACCTCGACTAATTCCACGTGACACCTGCATTTTGTCTTATGTGTCTTGTCTGGATTTTGATAGAACTTTTAAGTTGAGACATAATGTTTGGACCATGGAAACAAAACAATGTGTTATGGTGAAGTATCTATGCTTAGCTGCATCTAGATTTTTACTTCAGTAGTATTTACATGTATGTTCTTCATTTGTAGTGGTTGTGTGGCCATGCTTTTGTAACTTTGTGACAATATGTCCTAGAAGAACTGCACACCTGACACCTTAATAGCAAGGCATTATGTATTTACCCATACTGTGCTGTTAAACTCTTGTTACTGAACTTGACAAGGGGCTATAAGACTGTAAATGTGTTTCTCCATCCTACCATTCCACATCAACACCTTTTAGAAGGTTGCACATTCAGAAGTCTTTGTTTCAACAACTAGTTGAATATTCTATGGAGTATGAGGGGAACTGTAAGCCCATGAAACCTGTACCGACAGATCAACTTTAAGGAAATGAAAAGTTCTATTGTCAACTTTGTAATAAATTTTGCGTTTCTTTTAGATTATAAGTACCAATATTTTGGTGGAGTGATACCTAAATTTTTTGCAAGTGCAATATTACCGTGCAACCATTGCCATAAACCCAGGCAGCCTTCATAGGAAAAAAAGGAATTGCCAACTATTTGAAAGAAATGGAATGAGTGGGACCTTAAGAAAATAACATGAAGGTGGTGGCTCAGGGGGTGTTGAAGCTAAGATGCTAGGGCTCCTTATAACAGAGAAGTTGTCAAACATTAATGTTATAAAGGTTGTTTTTGTTCTTCAGGAGAAGGGGTCATGATTGATGAGGATGGCAAAACATATCATCAATCATAAAATATGGGTAACTCATGGGTATCCACCAATTACACTCTCCTTAAAGTTTGTAACGATGTAGAAACCTATAAAAGTACACTTATTAAGGGTGTGTTTGGTATGAAGAAAAAATATTTTTGAAAAATAATTTCAAATTTTCTAATTTTGATTGACTTAAATGTTTTGGAAATATTTAAGTGGCTTATTTTTCTCTAATTTAAGAAAAATGATTTCCGTACATAAAGTAGGGGGGAAAATTCAGAACTTTTTTTTAAATCACGAAATAATTTTTCAGAACTTCCCTTAAACCTCACCACTTAAAACTGGTCCGGGATCCGACTTCCGACCCCGACTCGAGACCCAAAGATTGACCTCCCAACCTCAATTCAGGACCACTAATTTTCCAAAAAAATATATTCTAGAAAAAAATGAAAAAATATTTTCCTTCATACCAAATACACACTAAAAGGAGAAAGAGAATAAGAGAAAAATCTTGTAATTTGAAAGTATTTATTTCTTTACATAATAAGAAGCAAAGTCGAGTCGGATATTCTATCAATTTTCACCTAACTAATTTTGACCAACCCATATCCGACTCTACCCACCCATTTGCCACCTCTAGTTGAATGTTTGTAGTTTGGCATATGTGTGTACCTTACTTTTTATATTGTAGTTCATTTTGTTAATTCCAAGTGAGCCATCTATTTATTTTTTGCTAGTAAGGAGTTATACGAATAGTTTATTCATTTAATTTTTTTTTTAATTAATAAAATTGAACTTTTTGTTACCTTTCTCAGAAAACAAAATATTTCCAAGGGATTTTTTCATAGGTGAAACCATGTGCTTCAACAAAGTGTACACTTCAAACAATGACGTGCAAAGTAATCCAAACGAAAAGCAATTGGTTCTTTGAATCTCAACTCCGAGGAGTTGGATTATATAGACATTATTGTATATTGGATGTTGAAATAATTTATTTTGATTATAATTTGATTATTGTATCACTAAATTTATCTATGTTTTTGTATTTTTTGAACTTTTAATATTTGTGCACTTGTCTTCCTTGTGAGATTACGCTTTGTTTGTTGTTGTTGTACGCTTGTCTTCAAAGAAGCATGCACTTCACTTCTTGCTTTTCGCTTCAAACTGCATGGACCTTATCACTTAATTGCGCTTTTCAATTTTAAAAGACTGCTTCTGAAATCACGTGTAGGGAAGGGACTCTTTTTAGTCATCTTTGAATGAAATTCACTTTTCTAGAAATCGAAATTCAAAGTTGTGGATGGCAAGTAGCTTCTACAGTCACAATTTTCTGGGTAGCACTTAATCTTTGTGCAATCTTCTGCTGAACTTTTCATGTTTTATGGAGTATTTGGCTCCTTATGTGTTGGAGTGTTTGTACTGTTTTATATGGCCACAGATTTCTATACTTTAAGGAAGGATGTAGAAACTGTCTTAGAGCGTGTTCAGGAGATCAGAGCTGCTGCTGGTCTAAAGCAATTACAGGAGGATCTTGCTGCTTTAGAAGCAGCAGCTGCTGATAGCTCTCTCTGGGATGATCGTGCTAAAGCTCAGGAAACACTTCAGGC
Source organism: Solanum verrucosum (assembly GCF_900185275.1). Classification (NCBI taxonomy): domain Eukaryota; kingdom Viridiplantae; phylum Streptophyta; class Magnoliopsida; order Solanales; family Solanaceae; genus Solanum; species Solanum verrucosum. Next base: position 792,627 of record NW_026020353.1, read on the forward strand.
TTTGACTGATTGCAAAGACAAATTAAAGCTTCTCCGTGACTTCAAGACACAGGTACCTATACTTTCCTTCAAAGAGAGATGGAGAGCAGAAAACACTTGTACTATGTTGTTTCCTTGTTAATATCAAAACTCATTTTTCCATTTTTGCTGAAACATCTTTGTACTATAATAGTCTTGCACTGGAGGTCCTATTGTATCTTGTGAGGCGTATGTCACCTTTAACTTTGATTTGTCTTTGCAGTAAATGGTTAATGGTTCAAGGACATTTAAGAATCCAGTGGTTACTAATCTTATTCTTCTGGAGAATCTCCTTCATTTCCCCTAAATACCTCCTTCTGTCCATAGTTTGGAATATTGATTAAAAACTAAAGAGGAAGATAATAGAGTGGACAGATGTCCATTTGAAAGATTAAAAAAAAAACATTTTTTCCCCTTTGATGTGCAATTAAAAAATTTGCAAAGCTTTTCTGTTTGGGGCACTTCTAGAATTTTCTTCTAGTCCTTGAAAACATCTCAGGTATCTCACCACGTATTTAGATATTTATTCATAAATCAGTGTCAGTACGACAGTGACAATTCAGTAATTCACACTTCCACAGGCTGATGATGCAGAAACGATTGTTAAGCTCACTGAGGAGATGGACTCAATTGATTCAGTGTTTCTTCAAGAGGCCTCTGGTATCATAAAGGAATTGAACAAGGCACTGGATCGTTTTGAGTTGACTCAACTTCTTTCAGGCCCCTATGATAAAGAAGGTGCAGTGATTACTATCACAGCTGGTGCGGGCGGCACTGATGCACAGGTAATGCTGGATCTGTAGCAAGGGGCAAGGTCTATTGATTTTTTTTCTTGATAACCTCGGTGCTTGGGTCAGTTTTCGCGCATCTCGACTAATTCAACGGGATATGTGCCGCCAAATACTAGGTAATCTGTCCACCAATGCTAAGGCTAGTGTTGCTTAATTGAGTGAAAACCAGGAAAAGAACAAAAGAAAACTTATGAATATGAAGGAATAAACTAGTAAAAGGGAACGAAGAACTAGAAAGAAGAGAGCTTATGAATAGGAGCGGAAAAGTATGTTCTATTTCACTGCAATTAAAACTTACATTTATAATATAACATTAACTTCAAATACCTAAATATCAGCACAAAATCTGCTGAAAATAACAAACTCCTAACGACTAGGAAAAGAAGTTATCTCAAGAAAACTAATTTACTGCAGTAAATAAATAAAGCTGCAGTCCTAAAACATACCATCTAACACTCCTTGCTTTAGGATCTGCACATTCCTAGTTTCTTTCTGAAAAACTCAAACTTGTCGAGGGGAAGGAGCTTGGTGAAAATGTCAGCAACCTGCTTATCACTTTTGCAGTAAAGAAGCTTCACTTCTCCATCTTTCTGCACGTCTCTCGAGAAAAATAACTTAACCTTGAAATGTGTTATGTATCTTTAGGGAATGATCGATTCACAGGCGATATATAAATTCAACTCGTTAAAGGGAGGCTGAAACCTTAGAGTTCATTAAAAGAGAACTCCGATCTCTTCAACTCTTCAAAAGGAGACTGAAACCTTAGAGTTCAATGGAAGAGAGAACTCTAATCTCTTGCGTTTTGTTGAAATATGATTTCTGATTTATTCCTCAAAAGCCTCTTTAAATAGGAGTCTTATTACATCAATAGGAAGTCTAATTCTTATGAAAGTAGGAGACCTAAATCCTATTCCTGTTACGACCCAAGGTAGACCCTAGGTGTAACATGGCGTATAAGACCTCGAGAGGCCCCATACAAACCACTTAGCATACATCGTACAAGATAATAGAAATCAAAGATTTAAAAGACACTGTCAAAACATACAATTTTGTAAAACAAGCGGAAGTTTAACAATGTTTCAAAGCCATCTAGTACAAAAGAGTAATTGGGACATAACCCGTACATCAAGATCAAAACTAAAACGTAAAGACAGTATGAAATAAAGGCTTGGTCCTCGGAACATGAGGACTCACCAATCTTTAACTTCTACTAAGAGATCCTTAGCAACGGAGGTGCGAATCTGGAGCGTCGGACCCTACATTTGGGGATAATGTAGGCAAGAGTATGCGTTAGTACAAATATGTACCAAGTATGATAGCAATGCATAGAGTATAAATCATGATAAAGGGACATTTTGTGATATGCAATGACCAAGCTAAAACACGATAATAAAGAGTTAGAAAACATACGTCATAAAACATGGTCAATGCAAGTAGACATCATCTTAAAACACATGTGAGATACTTCTTGAAGTAACCTTGATTCATTAATGTGGGAGGATTACCTATAACCGACATGTAAAACCATGTGAGTTATTAACATGGAATCCGGTGTCTACCCCACACCGATAAGAGGTGTTCTCACTTGCCAAGGTAAGAACCATGAACTTTCTAGCTTACGTGGATCCACTAGCTAATGTCTATCTAGACAACCTATGATGGCGCATAGTTTATGGGACACGGGTAATCGCCACTTGTCCACTCGGTACTAAGTATACCTCCCACGGAATATTCATTAGTCTTATTCATCTTTTCTTTAAGGGACTTGGGTAATCACCTCTTGTCCTTATCTCATGTGACATGGGTAATCGCCTCTTGTCTTTTGTTAGAGGGCATGGGTAATCGCCACTTGCCTCATCATTAGAATAACTCCTTAACTTTGATTCATTTTAGGTGAGAAGACCTTTCAACCTTAGAATCCTTTATGATAAAATCCTTTCACAACAATCAACAACAACAACAACAACAACATATATGCTTTACTCTCAAAGCAACTTACATGAGATGGACATCTCTACTTACGCCAATTTTCTTTGTTTGAGGTTGATAGACCTTATATGCTTTGGAAATAGTACTATAGCCTATAAAGATGCCAGGAACTGCGTTCTTATCAAGTTTATATCTTTTAACCTGGGCACATAACAGAAACACAAGCAGCCAAAAATCCTAAAAAATTGCAATGAGGGTTTATGACCATACCATACTTTATATGGTGTTTTATCCTCTACTGCTCTAGAAGGAAGTTTGTTTTGCAAAAAAAATAAAATAGCAGTGCTAGTGGCCTCTGCCTAGAACATTTTTGGTAGATATTTCTCATATATCATGCACCTAGTCATCTCTATTATACTTTGGTTTTTCCTCTCACTGACTCCATTTTGTTGTGGACTATAAGACAGTTAGTTGATGTTCTATACCAGCTTTGTCACAAAATATTTTTAACTACTCTGAAGTGTACTCTTTCCCATTATCATAATTCAGACCTTAAAGTCTAAATTGTGTAGCACTTTGATTTTCCACCTTTGCTTTAAAATTCCAAAACACATCAGCTACTTCTGACTTGAATTTTAAGAAAAAAAATCCAAGTCAATCCTATTAGATGATCAAAAATACAATGTAGTTGTTAAGAAGTCTCACATCAGTAGAGGAATGGGAAATTGATCTCCTTATATGAACTTGGACAAACCTTCCCTCATGAGCTAGTTTTTGGGGTTGAGTTAGGCGCATGTGTCATATCTTTACAGTAGTAAAGACTACCATTCAATGATGGTGTTCTGTGAGGTCCACGCATATCTGTATGTATGAATGGGCTGAAGCTTTCTTGATGGTCTCCAAGTTGTTTTTGGAAAGGGGTACCTGTTCATCTTGCCAAGTAAACAAGCTTATCACTGATTTTGTATTCTTGGTAGATCATTCACAAGTTTCTTTCTTTGCATGAACATCATACCTTGATGATGAAAATGACCCATTCTTATATGCCAAACTTCTGTAGAGTTGTCTGACATAATAAAAGCTATCTGATCTTCTTCCAAAGGTTCTTGCCCTCCATTTTGACCTTGAATACTTCATGACCTGATGGATCTTCTATCACACAAGCCTTTTTTTTTAAAGAACATGTTGAATGCTTTCTCCATTAGGCATTGATTGACCAACACTGATCAGGTTCCGATCAAGGTCTTGGACATACAAAATATCTATGATAAACTTAGATCTAGAGCAACTTGTAATGGCTATGGTGGCAACACTCAGCATTGTAAATTTTAACTTTCTTTGTCTCCGTGTTCCTTAACTCTTTGAACAACTTTTTATCAGATGTCATGTGGTTAGAACAATCATTATCAGTTAACCAACTTTGACTTGAATCAAGGCATGTGAAACTGGTTGCAAAAAAAGAGTTGATCTTCTTCTTTTTAATCAACGACTTGAGCTTCAACTTCAGGCTGCTGAATTTTGGCTTTGCATATTACAACTTCATGACCCTGTGAATTGCAGTTGTTGCATTTTGCATCAGGTCTCCTCCAACATAAAGGAGGGTAGTTAGCCTCTTGCTTTTAGTAAAATTCTCACTATTTTGTCCTTGTATCTTCTTGTTCTGCTTCTTCTAGTTTCTTCCATCTTCTTAATGTTTGACTAGTAGGGCTCCTTCAACAACTCCTTCCGGTCTCATTATACGGCGTTGCTCTTGTGCTTGAAAAGCACTTAAGAGCTCTGCTAATATAATTTTGGACAAGTCCTTAGTATTTTCTAAGGTTGTAACAGTAGCCTCAAATCTTTTAGGTACCGTTAGAAGGACTTTCTCAACGATCCTTGAATCGTTAAAAATGGAACCCAACAATCTGACACGATTTGCTATGTTAAGAAGTTGATCAGAATACTCCTTTATGGTTTCACTTCCTTTCATCCTTTGCAACTCAAACTCATGTACCAAATTTAGCACTTGCATTCCACGAATCCTTTCATCTCCTTCATACTCAGTCTTGAGATAATCCCATACCTCTTTTGCTGACTTCAGGGACATGATACGAAAAAAACGGTGGATGAAACTGCAGTTTGCAACATGCCTTTTCCTTTGATTTCATGATTTTCTCTCTCCTTGTGATGTTTGATTTGCACCATCGTGGGATTGTTTGGTAAGGGAACAATCTCTTAATCATCTTCTACAGCCTCCCAGGGATCCAAAGCTTCTAGCTATGTCTGCATTCTAACGGCCCAGATTTGATAACTTTCTCCATTGAAAGCTGGTGGTGCCATTGAAAAAAAACTTGTTTCTCCGTCCATGGAATGCAGTGAAACAGATTAATGAATACACATAGGTCCCTCAAGAATAAAATGCTCTAATACCAACTGTTGTTTAATTGAGTGAAAACTAGAATAAGAACAATTGAAGACTTATGAATATGAGGAATAAAGATAGTAAAAAGGAATGAAGAACTAGAAAGAACAGAGCTTATGAATAGTTGTGGAAAAGTACGATTTATTTCACTGCAATTAAGACTTACATTATAATAAAACATTTATTTCAAAAAATAAAACATTAACTTCAAATACCTAAATATTAGCACAAAATCTGCTGAAAATAAACGAACTCCTAAAGACTAGGAGAAAAAATTATCTCAAGAAAACTAATTTACTGTAGTAAATAATTAAAGTTGTAGTCCTAAAACATAGCAACTAACAGATAGGACAGATGGGAAGAAATTAGCTAATGGTTTCTATCTTTGTTGGGATTTGTATCTGAGACCTCATGGTTCTCAATTCACTTCATTGACCACTAGGCCATACCCTTGGATACTAGGTCTATTGATTTTAGGACATGGAAGTGTGAATGTTTGTGCATATGAACCCGGATGATTAAAAATTTCATACTCGTTCACATTTTTCATGAACTTCATCATGGGTGTTCACCTGAGGCGGTGAGATAGTTTTCGATACATTCTGCCAAGTGTCAGTGTTATTTCATATAAGCTGATCATGATAATGCTGTAATGAATTTTATAGAGCCAGAAAAGTTTTAGGTGCCTTGCTACAGTGTAGAATTTCATTCTTTGCTGTGATCATTAACTATCATTGTCCATACAGATCTCAACTCAGTATGTCTATTTCTATTTAAAAGCCTTTTTATATGATCGAACAGATGATTTAAATGTTTTTGAGCTTACAGTTTGCTCATGACGAAGATCTCAAATAAAACATGATATGACATATTATTTTTTATTATTCATCTCTTCAAAAAGAATCGAACAAAAAAAAAGATATGATGTGGAGTAGACATGATTGAAGCTCTCTAACAATTTGTATATTTTGCTTTGAAACCTTATCTTGCTTTTTCTTCATTACAGGTTTGGTCCATCTATTCTCTACTAGTCCTGTTTCATCAGAAAGTTTTCAAGTCTTCAAAAACTTGCAAAATCAGTGTCACAATTTTCATTACCTCTTTTACATAGAATATTTTGATTAATTCCAGTGCAGGATTGGGCTGACATGCTTCTCAGGATGTATGTGAGATGGGCAGAAAAGCAGCGCTATAAAACGAAAGTTGTTGAGAAGTCTGTGGGAGAAGAAGCTGGGATCAAGTCAGCCACTGTTGAAATTGATGGACGGTATGCATATGGCTACCTGTCTGGGGAGAAAGGAACCCACAGGATTGTTCGACAGTCTCCCTTCAACTCTAAAGGCCTTCGTCAGGTTATATATCTTTATGTGATAACACTCTTTTGGGCCTCCTTATATTCTGTATTTTCTAGATACTCACGCATATATGAAAGACTTCGTATGAGTTTGAGTGGGCTACTTCATACCAAAAGTCCCTAAGCATGATAATTATACCGTGTGAGCTTGCTTACATTGTCAGTCCCAAGTCGGAATAAAGGGTGAGAACTAGCGTAAAAAGCCAGTTCATGATGAATTCTCACAATAGTATCATTGGGACATACTCATCAAGGAACACATTACATCGCCACCTGGATGTGATGAAAAATAAGCTAGTGATTCTGTCAAATTACCAATTGGATGTGACGGAGTATGAACTGCGGTTCCTGCATCAGTGGTGGCCTGGTGGGTACGAGTAAAGAGGTTAGTACTGCCGCATCAACACCTTGATGTAGTACAACATAGGAAAGGGTCCCATGTCATGGACAAATCTAGGTAAAGAAGCTAGTATACATCCTGGATATGGTAAAAATAGGGAAGGGTTCCCGCATGATCAACTGATGAGGGTAGGAAAGCTAGTCCAAGAGAGTTGAACTTGAGTAGATAGCTGGAACATAGGCTTTTTGATTGGAAAGTCGATGGAATTAGTAGATACCTTAAAAAGGAGGAAAGCTATATTGCATAACTACATGAAACTAAATGGTCGGGGCAAAAGGTTAGAGAGATGGCAACTGTGAGAAATATAGGAAAAGAATATTATTGAATTGTTGTTGTGTCTACATTATTACATTGAGACCCTATTTATAGACCCTAGAATACAATCCTTTACCAAGTAGGATACTATTTAGTATTCCTATATCTATTTCTATTCCTATTCCTATTCTAATAGGATTGTATAAACATATTCCTATTCTAACACTCCCCCTCAAGCTAGTGCATACAATTCATGTACCTAGCTTGTTACAAATGTAATTAACATGAGGACCGATGAGGGGCTTGGTGAGATATCTGCAAGTTGATCACTCGACTTCACAAAATTGACAGTCAATCTCAATGTGTTTGTCTTCTCATTAAATACTGGATTTGATGCATAATGTCAGTCAATCTCAATGTGCTTAATCTTCTCATGAAATACTGAATTTGATGCATAATGCCGATAAAATAGAGTGATAAAATTACAGCGTTGAACTTCCCAAACCTAACTTGCAAAGACTGTTTCAGACCATAGAGTGACTCACATAATCGACATACAAGGCTACTAAACTCCCCCTGAGCAACAAAGTGCTCAAAATCTAGTATAAAGTACATGGATCATGTTGGAATCAATAGATTAGTCGATATTAAACAAGTCACCGAAAAATTGGCCGAAACATGCTCATATGCCGGAGTATTAGATTTGATGGCTAAAAGTAGTCACAATCTAAGAAATAAAATTATATGGGTAGGGTCGGAAAGATGTCACGACCCAACTAGAAAATAAAAATTATATAGGATAGTTCAAATTGATGGAACAACCCCATTGAAAAAGAGAAATAATATGGGTAGGGTCGGAATGATGGCACGACCCTACTGAACAAGAAAAAATTATACGGGTAGGGTTGGAATGATGGCACAACCCTATGCAAATCAGATTTGAGGAGTCACCGGAAAGACGAATGGAACTATGCAAATCAAATCTGAGGAGTCACTGAAAAGACACATGGTACTATGCAACTCAGATATGAGAAAATAGTTCAGAAAAAATCCACGGTACTACGCAAATTAAATATGAGAAGTAGTCCGTAGAGATGCACAGTGCTACACAAATAAGATATGCAAACAAAGGTAGTCACCGGGAGGATGGCATGGTGCTACACAAATTAAATATGAAAAAATAGTCACCGGAATGATGGCACGGTGCTACACAAATTAAATATGAAAAGTACTCACCGGAATGATGCACGGTGACCCTACTTTTGCTAACATAATCGTTGACCGGACGGGCTGCATATATGGATAATAGCCGCCCGCCGGCAGCGGAAGCTCTTTGATTTTCTACCAAGATCGTAGAGGCACTGATACCATGTGAGAAATATGGAAAAAGAATATTATTGAATTGTTGTTGTGTCTACATTATTACATTGAGACCCTATTTATAGACCTTAGAATACAATCATTTACCAAGTAGGATACTATTTAGTATTCCTATATCTATTTCTATTCCTATTCCTATTCTAATAGGATTGTATAAACCTATTCCTATTTTAACAGCAACATAAGCGATAAATTATGGTATTGTGGGATAGAGAAAAATAGTAATGCGGTGGGAGCTATTGTAGAACAAGAACTTAAGGATTAAGGTTGTTTGGATACTATTATTTCATCAAGTCTTGCATGCGTAAATGAGAACACTTAATGTCATTAGTGCCTACGCTCTGCCAATAGGATTAGATGCAGAAGCTAAACCTAATTTTTTGTCAAGATATGGATACCTTGGTTCAAGTGAATCCAAGCAACATATAAGGTAAAGACTGACAGTTCTGAACATGTAGAATTGTCCATGGGGGATATGGTTATGGTACTAGGGGTGATGAAAGAAAGGATACTCGTGAGTTCACCCTAGCTTATGGTTTAGTTGTAGCAAACATATTTTAAAAAGGGATATTCTCGCCTGATAACATTAAATAGTAGGGTAATCATAGTCAAATAAACTTTATCCATTCTAAAAGACGTGATAGAACCATATGTCCGGGGGTTGGAATTGAAGACTGCTAACCAATTAGCGTTTCAAGAAAAAACTTTAGGAGGAGGGAACATTGACTTATAGGGGGACACTGACATCTAGTGGAAATCCAATTGTAGTAAGAAAGTAGAAAATGATGTGTTAGGCAAGTCTAAAGATAGGACTTCAACCACAAGAATCCTAGTGTTAGTATAAGGAGATACTAAGAGTTATTAGAGCTAAAGAAAGTGTTATAGGAAGTTATCAGATGAAAAAGAGGAAGAAGTTGTTGAATATTATAAGAGAGCTAAGAGGAAAGTTAAGCTTAAGAATATTATTAGTAAAAATCTAGGGAAAAACTAGATGGATTGTACCAAATGTTAAGGTCACAAGAATGAGAGAATGACATGTTTAAACTATCATGGTTAAGAGAGAAGAAGCGTAAAGACTTAAACAAGTGTACATAATGAGATCAATGGAGAGATGCTATTTTGATCAATTGTTCAACTCGAACAACGATTATCACATTTTGGATCTCTATATATTTGTACACAATATAAGCTTTAGCCACTCATAGAATTAGGCCATAGAGGTATAAAATGCATTGAAAAATATGAGAACTGGAAAAGTCTGGTCCAATGGTGTCTCTATAGAAATTTGTGAGTTGCTCGGAAAAGTTGGTGTAGGATTACTAACCAAGCATTTTTAATGTTGTACTAGGAAGTGATAGAGTAACTTGATTTATATTTTATAAGAATAGAGGAGATATTTGAAGTTGTATGAACTATCGTGACATTGAATTTATGAGTCATATGAACTTTGTAAAGGATTGACAGAGCGGCATATTGACACCACATGTTAGGTCTAGGGAGGGTTGTGTATACGAAGCCTTACCCCTACTTAGTATACTCTTTCCTGATTTTCATAAGGGGTTTTCAAAGTATTCAACTTATTAAGTATGGTAAGAAGAAAGTATGGACAATTTCTAGTTCTCATTAATTTTATCCTACATAATGTTGGTGTGGGATGCATTTAAATGGAGAATTGTGGTCAGTTAGGATTTATATAGCCGACCTTAACTTATTTGGGATTAAGGCGTAGTAGTTGTTGGTTGTTTTATACTTAATTGTAGCACCAGGTGAGCTATTTACTATTTAGAAGCAACGTGGCCCAACAGTCCAAGCTTATTTCTCTTGTGCTCCCATTGTTGTTTGCAACATGTTTGAGTAGTTTCTCTTTCCTAAAATTTAAGTAACAATTTGCCAAGTGGATACGTTCTGAGGTAACTTCAAAGGGTTGATTTATTTTCCTTCCATGAGTTTGTTGTGAAACAAGGGAAAAGGTAGTTCTCCATATCTGATATCTTCCCAGAACTCTGACTACTTGTCTTGAATATCATTTGATAGTTATTGCAGAGAAAAGGGAAGATAGTGATCTTTTTTTTCTATTTAATATTGGATTATTAATTCAGTCAAAAGTGTAACCAAAGAAAAAATTCTAGATCCTAATAGCATTTCTATGAAAGACACCGACAATATTTGAATAAGCATTTAAACATATTTAAGAAGTACCAGTCTGTGACTGTTTTCTGATTAGATAGTACTCCCTCTTTATCATTTTATATGATGGTATATGATCAAAGTATGGAATTTAAGATGTTAATGTGACATATATATTATATTAATGACAGTGAAATAAAAATATCAAAGTAATGGTTGAAAGGCATTGATATGGAAAACATTACATCAAAGTTTATAAGTTGAGTAATTTAATAAATTTGAATTATTAAAAGTTATACGATAATAGAATGATGCCAAACAATTGGGAAGTACCCAAATTAAAAAAAGAAGAAAATGGTCATGTAAATAGAATTGGAAGGAGTATATCTAGAGTAAACTCTCTGCATAATCTTGAGAGACATTGCTGCAAATGAAACTTGGGAAGCTATCTCTGATGGGAGAAAATGGTTATGCTTGCTTCTTTATGGTACAAGTTACCTGATTGTATAATAAGAAGGAATTTGTGTACATACACTTGAAAAAATTCAGAGTATGACAAAAGAAAAAGTAATCTAGGGAGAAAATGGGTTTGCTTGCTTCTTTATGGTCTAACAAGCAAAGAACATTGATGGGGATATTGGGAGGGAAAAAGGCGATCTCTGATACATCTAGAGGGGGAGCAAAGATTTTGTTTGCCTCTTTATGGTCCAAAGAGCAAGAGCTTGTATGGGTTTATTGTGTTGATTGATCTAAAGTGCAAAATAGAAAGTATTGGTGGTTGATCGATTTGTTTCACGAGTATTTCCAGTTTCTATTCTTTTATTTTCTTTGGGCATAATCTCCCTGTAATTGCTGTAGCCTAATGGCCATTCCATGGGGACTTTGGAGATTTTCCCCCTTCCCCTCGCTTGTCTGGTGAGGGTTCATTGCTGAATGTGGCAAGTTGTGTAGAATGTCTTGTCTTTAGCTTAAATGGTCACATAATGATGCACATTTTTTCCTGATGTAGTTCAATAAATGAGCTTTGATTTTATTCAAAATATGCTCATTTTGATTTTAAAAAATACCCCGTCCTCCCATTTTGTAAATTAGATTTCTTGAAAGTGTGAAAGTTGCATCAAATGGTTTTATTGGTGAGTGGTGCCAAATATGTTTACAGTTTTTTTTTCTTTATAACGCTTTTCTTCGCTAAAGCTCATGCTTTAATTGCGCTTGTGCTTAAAACTTAAACAGATTTTGGCACTTTTGTGCATTCCGCTTTTGAAAACTCTCTTTTCAGTTTGTCCCGAAAATAATTTTGCCTCTCTATTTTTAGAAACAAGTTAACTTTTAAAAGTTCATTCTAACCTAAAAAACTAAACCTGCTTTTAGAGTGCAGACACCTTAGCAGTTTGACGCCTACACTAAAGTGCCAATTAAGCCAGATGAAGCGCACAAGCTGGTTTTCATCAAGTTCCAAGGTTTAAGCGTGCTTTAAACGAGCCTTTAAGAACACTAGTGAAAAATGAGCAATGTATCATTGTTTCATTAACCACTTTATTCTGATACCGTGCATCTTAGTATGATATATCTGTTTTTCTATCTTCATAGCAAAAGAATCTTGTCATTTTCATACATAGACAATACATAAATTTTTGAAGTGGCCACTGTGCAGACAAGCTTCACTGGCATTGAAGTTATGCCTCTTCTTCCTGAAGACTCAACAAATGTTGAAATTCCCGAAGAAGCCTTGGATATCAGCTTTACAAGAGCAGGTGGAAAGGGAGGTCAAAATGTTAACAAGGTTGAGACTGCAGTTCGCATCACTCATATTCCCACTGGTGTAGCCGTTCGCTGTACAGGTTCTTCTTTGAAACCTTTTTTTCTTTATTATATTATGTGCACATCTGTAGCGAAGAAGTTTGTTCCGGCTTTGAGATGGAGCGGCCTTTTTGGGTCTAGTGGATAAGTGTTTGATCTTTCTGAATTCTGACATAGATTGACATATGGACTCACAGAGATTAGAGTTGTAAAGTTGTTATAAGCCCAATAAACTATCATATTTGCTCTTAGCTCGTTATGTTTTTGTTCACTTCCCATCCTTTGCTCTTCTTTCTCTTGTTAGATTTTGAACTATGGTTAAAGCATTAATTTTCTTGTCTGAAATTCTTGCCATCAAGTATTTCCTGATGTACTACTATTAATCGCAAAATCTATTATAATATTCTAGCTGCTACTGACGTAGACATGGAGTCTTAGTGGAAGAACAATACAAACAAACACGATCAAATGTGTACGGAATAGACCAAAAATCATCTTCTTTTTTTCCCTAGATGTATAGCTTATACTACAGGGCTAAGGTGTGGCTTATTTGGAATTGATGTGTGATACTAATAATATAGCTTCACAATTGCAGAGGAGAGGTCACAGCTAGCAAATAAGATTAAAGCTCTAAGCAGATTGAAGGCAAAATTATTGGTGATTGCAGAGGAACAAAGGGCATCTGAAATAAAGCAAATAAGAGGAGACACGGTGAAGGCGGAATGGGGCCAGCAAATAAGAAACTATGTCTTCCATCCTTACAAGCTAGTAAAAGATGTAAGGACTGCTTATGAAACTTCTGATATCACTTCTGTGATGGATGGTGAGTTAGATCCTTTTATCAAAGCCTACCTTAAGCACAAGTACAGTTTGGCAGCAAACCCTAGTGGACTCACTTGATTATTTGTATTCTAAAATTATGTAAATGAATCACTACAACATCTTTAATGTTGTTTTTACCTTGTATTTGAGATTTGTTTGTGTCTAAATTATCATAAATGAAGAGATTTTGATCCCATGTTTCAATATTGTGTTTTTAGTTAATAGTATACAAGTGAACCTATGGAAAATGTGGGACTAGTGTCAAAACTTGACATTCTCATTCCTAGGTATTTGAGGTTATGTTCAGAGACACTACCACAAAAGCGGTATGCCCACAACCAACAAAAGGTGACTCTTGTCAAATTTTATACTTCAAATATAAACTTGTCTATTTTTTCAGACTTGCAAAATTGTCAGCCTTAATGATACCTATACAGTATATAATATTGATTTAGTATCAATTATGTGAAATTAGTTGGGGTATATAGTTTAATCATTTTGTGTGGTATGAATGTAAAGGGGTATATGTTTGTAATTATTTTGCTTTTATGGAGTATTTAGTTTCCCTAAAAAAAATCAGCTGATCCACATGAGTAAAAAGACAAGAAGAAGAATGGAAAAAACAATAATTAAAAATCGGGAAGAATTTCAAAAGAACCATTGAGTGAAAGGCGAGAGAGAGCTAATATTTTAATCAATAATGGTGTTGTACTCATTGGGGAAAGAAGATACCTGCCTCTATCTCAATAGCTTTCAAAACAGAGTGATTTGATTAGCTTGCATCGAAAGATCGTCTAAAGCTAGCCCTTGCTATCAGTCCAACCAAGGGCACCCCTTCCTAGTCCGCTTAGTCGGTTGAAGGACAAAAGTGACTTTTTGAAAGGCCTCACACGCCTAAAGCTTTTGTATTACACGCAATTTGAACAAAAATGTCACATAGACAGGTTAAAAAGGTATTTAAAATGTGTGTTTTAATAGAAGGGTTTAGTTGGTAAAGTGGTGAGTAGAAGATCCAACTGACAAACAGAGTCAAGTACAAGGGTCTCCCAAGTCATTCCGCCTTTAAATTTTGAGCATTCTTCAAAGTGAGATATTAATAACAAAAATTACATTTGAAATATCTTTTTGTGTGTGTGTGTGAGAGAGAGAGAGATGAGACGCGTTGGAGCAAGACCTATCTACCAAAATAATATTCAATCATAAATTCAGATATTAGAGCATAAGGAAGAAAAATAAAAACCAACGAGAAAAAAGAATGACAGGAGATGAAGCAAGCATTTTTGGTAGAGGGTTAGAGCAAATGCCCATTCCTCTCACAAAAGTAGGTTGTACAAGCACTCTGGTATCCTAACACAAGTAATAATCAGATCAGATCAGAATTAGCAGATACCAGTCTCTCAAGATCAGCCACAATTTAAGTGATCAAATATAGGGTGCTAGACAGGTTTTACAACAAATAAAGTATCTGAATAGCATCTGTTGCAACAATAGTCATAGACTAATAGTTCAAGGGCATTCGCTTGTTTTAGCATCATCAGAACTCATGGTCAGACCAGGATATAAAAAACATTTTGTGCAGCACGAAACCTCATTTTCTTGCAACTAGCCCGCTTTACTACTAAGATAAGGACCTTCCCTCACATGTTTTAAGCCATACCTCCTAAGTTCATCAGCAATTTAAAGCGCGCCTATGATATTTGAATACTACTATAAGAATGTGGGTCACATGGTGCCACTGCTATTGACCTCATCTGATTGCTTTGGAGAGTACTTCTCCATCAGCTTAGACAGTTCAAGGTCGAATTTCCTCTCAAGTTCAACCTCCTCTTCCCAGTATTTGCGTCTCAATGCAGCTATCCTATCGTCATGAGTTCGCATCAGATTCTCCCTCTCTTCCACAAACTCCTCCATTTCCTTGTCCTGGAGTTTGATAAATTTGGCAACTTTGTCTGCCCTGAAATGCAAATGACAAATAAAATATAAGGAAAATCTGGATCATTAGAAAATTATCAAAGCATCAATTTTATTGATAAAATATCTCAGGAAGCGTAATATAAGGTCTGAGATTTCCCTTGCAACACACATAGAGAGATCACAACTATAATAAACCTGAAGTGGTGTCTAGATTGAGAATCAGCTGGCTTTTGTTCTGGTATTAGGAGAAAATACTTTAGTTTTGTTTTTTCGCAAAACAAACGTGAATGTTTGGATTTGGGAGATCTTTGGGTTTTTCTTCTTGAAAAATTAACACTCAAACCCTACAGCAATATTTATAAGGGTAAATTATTTCTTATCAGGTAAAGTGGCAGCTTTCATAAGGGTAAAATGATAGAGGAAAACCAACTAGGAACCAAAGGCAGTATTTTTGAATAACAAAAGAATTTATTCTGAAGAAAAATAAAAAGAACTCAAGGAATTCCTAGATGAAAAATCTAGACACAAAATTGTAATTGCCAAGTTAAAATAGGGGCCAAAAAAGAATACTTTTGTTCTGGGCCCCTAGTGGAGCCACTAATTTTCATGCAGAAATGGATCATAACGAAATTTCTTCCAACACAGCAGGGGATAGAACAAGAATTAATTTCTCTGATTCAGTTCCAGAGTTAACAAAGCAAAGGCAAAATACCTACCAAACTACAGGTACCTAAATGAAGCCTTTAAAAGAATGTTTTACCTGACCCGATGATCCTCAACTGAGGAAGTATTTGCATTAGATTGTTTAACCATCTCACGCTGCTCCTGCTGTGTCTTTTCAAAATTGTCCTCCCTGGCAGTCCTGGCATCGTGAATTATTTTGATCTGATCCTTGAAGAACTGTTCTTGAAACTCCATCTACAGAAAGTATAACCACATGAATCGGATTGCATGTAGAGAGGAGGACAACATTCTAAAAACACAAGGAAAGAGTTAAGGGATGATTTCCCCAGAAAAAAGAATAGAAAACACCAATGACATGAAAAAAAATATCCAAATGCAGAAGGCAAAGAAAAGTTCAACGATTGACTTCTATGAATAATTGAATGTCAAAGCAAGACAAAGTTGTCCCAGTGTCAATTGTAAGCAATTTTAGAACGTAATATCAGACACGGTTTAGTCATACCACTAAACAGAATTTAATATCAGACATTGCAATTAGGAGTTAATAATCAAAGAATATATCATCATCTAAATACATGAAGCCGTCAGTTACTGCAGTTTTAACCTATGTTGCTTGGATTCTCCAAAAAGAACTGCCGCACCCGTGTCAGATCCTCCAAAAATCCACTACTTCCAGAGGATCTGACATGCATTCGCCAGCATTTGTGGAGAGTCCAAGTAACATTGGCATTAACGTCTCAAGGATTCAAATTTTGATCAAATGGTGCTAGTAGTACCCACATTACTATATCTGTCATTTTCTTACATACCTCTTCCTTGATTTGTTCATGGTGCATCTTTGTTTTCAATCTGACTATCTTGTTCTCTTCCAATGTCTGACGGTGTTTTTCACTCACCAAACTGAGAGACTCTTCAAGAGCTTTAGCCTGCATTTGGTGTTTAGCAGCTTTGTTCTTGAACCATATTAGTTGTTGATTATCTTCCCTCATCTGTTTGGCTGGATTCCAAACAGCTTCTTTGTATGACCGCATCTCAAACTTCAACTTTGATTTCCCTACAAATCACACGTGAAATCAAACTTCAACAGACATATTTGTTAAATACAGGGAAGATCAACATTTCACTGAAGTACAACAATTTGTTCAGAGAAAAAAATAATCACAAATACCAGCTGAATGCTGATTAAAGTTATCTATGTCTTTTTTATCTGCCATGTAACCATAGAGCAGACGTTTCCCCCCAGGATAAAAGCGGGCTGAACGACGTTCCCATGCATCTCTATTTCTTCCATTTTCAGAAAAATGCTCACTGAGACGATCAGCCTCAATGTATCCCACTGCAGAGGCCTCAAAAATCAACAAACTCATGCCACGATGGCCTTGTGGACCATATGAATGTCGAGCCTTGACAGCAGCATAAGAGCTAAAATACTCAAGCAGCTCCTGATTCCCCATTCCAATCCACTGTGAAACACAGCTCAGAGAGAGAGAGAAAGAGAGGGAGAGAGGTAGGGGGAGTGGGAGAGAGGTATTAGACAGCCATCCAATAAAGTGGTAAATAAAAGTAAATCAAACAAACAGAAGACAAATAATCACTCTACCTTATCGTTTTCATCTTTATCAAGCCTTGTGTTCATGATAATCACCATTGGTGGCCACACAATTTCTTTATCTTTAAATTCCATGCCACCCCATCTTCCATACACTTCACCTGGAGGTACAACAGAAGTACCTCTCTGACGAAGCTCTTCCTCCAAAAGTTCAGCAAGTTCTCTGTGTATTTTAACCCTTAATCCTTTCGTTTTTGCATGGGTCATCAATGATTGCAACCCTGTAAACCATTCAATTGCGCCTGGACCACCTTTGCATGCAGGGCAGTGCCACTGTCGTTCAGGATCATTGATCTCAGTAACAGTCAAACTGTCAAGAGAGTCAAAAAGTTGATTGAACCAAGGATTTTTCTTGCGTGTCTCATAACTCATTTCACCCACATCTGAATCAAAGTCATCACTGTGAAGGTCATCATCACTTTCATCAAGAAAATCCAATTCATTATCCTCAGCATCATGTTCACTGGCCTTATCATCATCATCAGCAACAGGGGAATTATCCTTGGGATGAGCTGAGGCAACTCTAGCAGACCAATCCCAACCATTCTTCAGAGCAGGAGGAACTGGAGCAGATGATGGGAAACCTCCATCATATAGATGCGGCCTTGCAAGTTTTTGAGGATCACTAGGTGTAGACCAGTTATTTCCAGAACCCCGCCCTGATCCAGCATTGTTACGCATTCCCGATTTCTTACCAACATCTGGATGACCCCAAGCTTTAGTATTCTGGTTTCCCCAAGCTTTTGGACTAGGATTCTGAGGAGCCCATTGCTTCCCAGCACTGCTTCCACCCTTGTTCTTGGGCTTCCTAGCATACACTTCCCATCCTTCATTCTGTTCAGAGTTCAAACCAATATCTCCAACACCTCGATTTATCTCCTCAACTGTTGGTGTAGAGGAAGCTTTCTGCTTTTCTGATGAATTTGAAGGCCTCCCAACCCATTTGCTGGAACTCATCTTTGGATGAAGCTGTTAGCTGGAGACAAAAACATATACTCATGAATCAACATTCAATCACTGCCAAAAATAAATCATAGGTAGCGCAACGTTTCACCAACATAACATGCATGGCTGATAATTAGAACAAATAGGAAAAACATCCAAAATATACACTTGTCACATGTTATTATATATATATAGATATTCAAATTTCACCTAAAGCATTTTCAGTACACATAGATACCAGCCAGTATAAATTAAACTGTAAATAGACAGCAGAGATTAAACTGCAAATCTGAAAAAGTAACACTCAGCAAAAAGAACAAACAGGAACACAAACAAGGGAAATAAATGATGGAACAAGAAAAGGCAGGTACACTTTGAGAGCATGAACCCCAAAACCTAATGTGTAACACAGATATTAGAAAGAAAATGACGAGAGACAAACCCCAAAACATAATGTGCACTAGGCCTGCACCACATAAATTAAAATGAGTTCCCTACTCTTCTTCTTATGCTCCATTCATGGGAATAACTAAGAGATACTACCAGCATTTGTACATGAATTGATCTCAAGATTTGTTCCCCAAGATTTATTTTCATGTATTAAAAGATGAGTAGGCCAACTGAATCAAGTAAATTTGTAACCTAGATAGATTAGTGTCAACTCTAGGAACAGAGCACACACAAAAAGGGAACTTTTAATCATGAGACACAATGTTGGTGTAGATAATGGTGAAGCAGTAACGAAGAAGAAGACAGAGGTCTGCTAGGCGTGTTTCTTGTCCGAAAAGGCTTCTGGAAGATTAGTCATATATAATTTTGTATTCCTTGTAATTATCTTTTAATTTGTTAGATAAAGTAGGACACGTTAGTCTGTTAGGTAAAGTAGGACATGTTTCATAGTTGGTCAGTCATGTTCTCCATTATCTTTTCACAGTTTGTTATTCACGTATTCCATGAGTTGTATTTATACACACCTTTACAGTGATGTCAAATACACAGAAAAGTGATTTTTCTCTCAATTCCTTTCTTGCTATTTTTCCATGGCATCCGAGCAGGTTAGAATCTGCCTAAAATCCTTAATTCGTTCTCTTTTCTTCATCTTCTCTGCAATGGCACCCACGTCTTCTACTTCCAATCCAATTATTGAAAGCACTCCAGCTACTCTTTCTGCTGGAAATAATGTCATCGATCCAACTCATCTCTACTATATTCATCCCTTTGATTATCCAGGGATGAATCTCGTTTCCACAGTGTTTGATGGGAAAAGCTATAGTGGATGGAGAAGGGCAGTTATAATTGCGCTCTCTGCCAAAAACAAACTTGGCTTTACTGATGGCTCACTGACGATTCCAATTGCAGATTTGGCTCTCCAAAAGGCATGGTCACGCTGCAATGACATGGTTCTCTTGTGGCTTCTCAACTCTTTATCTAAAGAGATAGCTGAATCGGTGTTTTACTCCCAAAGTGCCAAAGAACTCTGGAGCGACTTGGAAAATAGATTTGGTCAGACGAATGGTGCAAAATTGTTCCAGTTACAAAAGGAACTGAATGCTGTGGTGCAAGGTAACTCTAGTACATCAGGTTATTTCACTAAAATGAAGAGTCTATGGGATGAACTAGATGCGTTAAACTCTTTTTTTGTTTGTGTTTGTGTGTGCGAGTGAATGAGTCCTTTATTGGTGTTAGAAGCAATATTTTGTTGTCATCCCCTTTACCCTCTATTGGACAGGTTTATTCCTTGGTTATCCAAGATGAAAAGCAACGAGAAATTAATACTTCTCCTGTCTATCTAGGGGACTCTACATCTTTTATCGTAGCAACTCAATCAGGAGGAAATAGAAACTACTATAGTTTCAAACCACCAAAGGGATCTGTTGAATCAAAGAAGAATTCAAGCACATGTACCTACTGCAAAAAGGCAGGACATAGCATTGACAAATGCTACAGGATTCATGGATTTCCTCCAGATTTCAACTTCACAAAGCAAAGGAAATTCCAAACCTTGGCTAACAATGCTTACCACGTTGTAGAGGAGGTTGATCAAGGAGGCAATGGGTTTTCAAATGTGAAAACTCTAACTCGGGAGAACATGGGAGAACTTTTGCAATTACTTCAACAATTCAAATTGGGACAGCAAAGTGATAACAATGCCGAAGCCACAACGAGTGCCAATTGTGCTGGTATGAAAAGTTTTTTTCAATTGTTATGCATTTTTGGTTAAAATAGACATCAATTCTTGGATATTGGACAGTGGTGCATCTGAACATATGACTTTTAACATGTATCTTCTTTCCAATTTTAAGTCATTAGGAAATCCAATCATGGTGACTCTTCCCAATTCTCACAAAGTTAAGGTCACACATTGTGGTTCTGTGACTCTTCTGCCAAACTTGATCTTGCATAATGTTCCAATCATGGTGACTCTTCCCAATTCTCACAAAGTTAAGGTCACACATTATGGTTCTGTTACTCTTCTGCCAAACTTGATCTTGCATAATGTTCTCTATATTCCATCTTTTAAATTCAATCTTATGTTTGTCCACAAGTTGTGTAAACAACTTAATCAACATGTTCTCTTCACTCCTGATTCTTGCTTTCTACCGGGCCCTTTTGTGAAGGGCCACTGGAGATTGGTGAAGATAAAGGTGGACTCTACATTCTAAAATCGAAGTCTAAAGCTGCAGCTTCCGGAGATAGTTTTATTTCTAGTCAAGTTTTAATTCCAAGAAGGCACATCTTGTTCCTATTTTAAATGCTAGTTTCAATATTCCTGTTTCAGATGTAAAAGAGAAGCTATGGCATTATAGACTCGGTCATATGCCCTTAATCAATATGAGAAAAGTTCGGTCTATTCCAGTATCTCATTGTTCAAATTTTCTATCTCCGTGTATTATTTGTCCAATGGCTAGACCGTCCAAACTCCCTTTTCCTTCTAGTTCTATTTCTACAAAATCTGCTTTTGAATTAATTCATGTAGATACTTGGGGACCCTACAACAATCCTACTCATGACAATTTCAGATATTTTCTCACTATAGTAGATGATTTTAGTAAAGGAACATGGACTTTGTTACTATCTTCCAAATCAAATGCTTTTACAGTACTTGAATCTTTTCTAATCATGATAGAGAGGCAATTTCGCACTACGGTCAAGAAAATAAGATCAGATAATGCTTTTGAATTGGGGACGGGAAAACTACAATCAGAGTTTTTGTCATCTCAAGGCATCATTCACCAAACAACTTGTGTTTCCACTCCACAACAAAATGGAGTTGTGGAAAGGAAACAGAAGCATCTATTAGAAACGTCTAGAGAGCTTCTTTTTCAATCGCATTTACCAATTAAGTTTTGGGGTGATTGTCTTTTAACAACCTATTTGATTAATAGGTTTCCTTCCAAAGTTCCCAGATACAAAACATCTTATGAGATTCTTTTTAAGTCTAAACCAAATTATCAGTCTTAAATGTTTTGGTTGTTTGTGTTTCGCTTCCACTCTTTTGGTTCATAGGACAAAGTTTGAACCTAGAGTTGTGTCATGTGTGTTTTTGGGATATCCTCGTGGAATGAATGGTTTTAAGTTAATCTTCAAACCAAGAAAATTTTTGTTTCAAAACATGTGATATTTCATGAAAACATATTTCCTTTTGCCTCTACTAAAGTTGGTGAATGTACCGAATCCTTTCTACCTAAGGATCATATTGTTGGTCCTAAGGATCCTTTGCCTACTTTAGTCCCTCATAATTTGTCCATAGAGGACAATTCTATTCCTATTTTACCTATCACTAAGTTTGCTTTTCCTGATGATCATCACCCTGGTGTCTTTGAATCTCCATCTTCTCCTATTATTCCTGCTAACATTCCCCTACCTTCAGTTTCTCCTATGGTTGTAGATAATATTCTTAGAAAATCTTCTAGGTCTCATAAAACACCTAGTTATCTAAAGGATTATATCTGCAACGCTTTGCAACTCACCAATGTCATAAGTTCCTAATTTCTTTCCCCTGTTACTCCTCCTCAATTTTCTTTTTCCAATCCACAAATCAAGCATTCATAAATTCCGTCTCAAACCTCCAAGAACCTACCAGGTACACCCAAGCTATGATGCACCCAGGTTGGCAAAATGCCATGGCTAATGAAATTATAGCGCTTGAACTAAACAAAACTTGGGAGGTTGTGGAGTTACCTCATGGGAGAAGGCATTACCCTGTAAATGGGTGTATAAAATCAAACAACATTCAGATGAAAGCGTGGAAATACTCAAAGCTCGATTGGTAATTAGAGGCGATATACAAAGAGAGGAAATAGATTTCAATGAAACATTTCACTCGTGGTTAAAATGACTACAATTAGGTGTATCTTGTCTATAGCAGTCAAGAAGAATTGGAATTGGGGATTATTTCAACTGGATGTGGATTATGCATGTTTACATGGAGATTTAGATGAGAAGGTGTACATGAAATTTCTAGTCGGACTTACTCCTCCTTCCTCAAATCATGTTTGTAGGCTGAAAAAATTCCTTTACGGGCTTCGACAGGCATCTCGGCAATGGTATGCCAAATTGACTTCTGCCTTACATTTCAAAGGTTTTACTCATTCGTTAAATGGCTATTGCCTTTTCTTAAAGAAAAGAGATTCTTCTATATGTATTGTGGCTATCTATGTAAACGATATCTTGTTAAGAGGAAATGACATCGAAGAGATGAATGGACTTAAAGTTTTCCTGAATCAAGTGTTCAAAATTTAAGACTTGGGAAACTTGCACTATTTCCTTGGTATGGAGGTTCTTCGCGAGCAGCGGGGTCTAATTCTTAGTCAACGCAACTTCACTTTGAATTTGTTGGCAGAATTTGATATTCTCAGCCTTACTCCAGTATCTTCCCCTCTTGATCCCACATCAAAATTGATTGCTAATTCGGGTGATCTAATCAAAGACCCAACTTTGTATCGCCATCTACTTGGAAAGTTAGATTATCTCACACATACTCGCCTAGATCTTGCCTTTACAATACAACATTAGAGACAATATATGCAAGATCCAAGGGCCCCTCATTTGAATGTTGCTCTTCGTGTCTTTCGCTACTTGTTGAAGGACCCTGGTTTGGGGTTATTCATGTCTTCATCACCATCCTTTAAGTTGATAGCTTTCTGTGATTCAGATTGGGGGACTTGCTCTAATTCTCGAAAGTCAGTAAATGGATTTTGCATGGCTCTTGGTGCTTCTCCTATCTCCTAGATTTCAAAGAAGCAGACTTCTATCTCCCTCAGCTCTGCTAAAGCTGAGTATAGGTCCATGAGTTGAGTTGTTGCCGAGTTGACTTGGTTGGTGCGATTATCCATTGATTTTTCAATTCCTATAGCTTTGTCGGTTCCTCTTCACTCGCATAGCAAAGTTGCGATACATATT
Organism: Solanum verrucosum; assembly: GCF_900185275.1. Lineage (NCBI taxonomy): Eukaryota > Viridiplantae > Streptophyta > Magnoliopsida > Solanales > Solanaceae > Solanum > Solanum verrucosum. The sequence continues at coordinate 816,459 of NW_026020353.1, forward strand.
GCCGAGAATCCCTTTTTTCATGAGCGAACCAAGCATGTGGAGCTTGAATGCCATTTCGTCTGAAAACAATTTCTTGTTGTTTTAATTTCACTCTCATTCACTCCATCTTTGTCTCAATTAGCCGATTTATTCACCAAGCCCTTAACAAGGCCTCTTCACCGTAACCTTTTGGGCAAGTTGGGTGTGTTTTCCTCTCCCTCCAACTTGAGGGGGGGGGGGGGGTGTTGGTGTAGATAATGGTGAAGCAGTAACGAAGAAGAAGATAGAGGTCTACTAGGTGTGTTTCTTCTCCGAAAAGGCCTTTGGAAGATAAGTCATATATTTTTTAATTCCTTGTAATTATCTTTTAGTTTGTTAGATAAGTAGGACACGTTAGTTTGTTAGATAAAGTAGGACATGTTTCATAGTTGGTTAGTCCTGTTCTCCATTATCTTTTCACAGTTTGTTATTCACGTATTCCGTGAGTTGTATTTATACACATCTTTGCAGTGATGTCAAATACACAGAAAAGAGAATTTTCTCTCAATCAATTTCTTGCTATTTTTTCACACAAAGGGATACGAAAACCAAATGCAAGACATTGTATGAATCATCACTATCATACACCAATTCAATTAAATCTAAAACAAATAATGAGATATTAGCCACTTATTCCATCCCCATGAACACTAAAACACCAACTGAATCAGTGTTCCTCACAAATTAAATTAACCATCTCCCACAATTCGCTTCCCCAAGATGTAGTTAGCTAGTTTCTACATATCCGAAATCAAAAAAAGAACCCATATCCAATTTAGTTCCAAAATTGGTCAAAACCCAGAAATCCATCTTCAGGTTTTTCGCCAGAAAAAAATGTAAAGAATTAAGGGTATCATCTATTAACCAAAAAAAAAACAACAAGGAAATTGGCAAGTCAGAATCAGGGTCACTTTATGGCACAAAATCCATCAACAACCCCAGTTAAAAAAATCGCACAAAATCAGTAAAAGGGTTTAGGGTTTTGATCGACAAAAAGGTGAGAACAAGGGTCGGCATTAACAACAACAACAACATTTACTGACAACTCAAAACCGTGAAATTCATCTTTAGGTTTTTCGCCAGAAAAATGTAAAGACATTAAGGGTATCATCCATTAACCAGAATCAGAAAATCCACTTTATGGCACAAAATGCATACAGAATCAGTAAAAGGGTTTAGGGTTTTGATCGACAAAGAGGACTTACAATTGGGCTTCACCCGAAAAGATGACCGGCGGTGGTAGAAAGAGTAGAAGCGAAGTTCGCCGGAGAAAGAAGAGTGAGCAAGTGTAGAGTTAGCTGGTCTTTGAGTGAGAGAAATGGAGAACAAGTTGATGAATTCAAGAATCTGCTACTCACACTGTGACACCTTTATATATATATATATATATAAAACAATTGTAGTCTATTTATTATTGTGTAATTTTAATTAATTAATTTATTTGTTATATAACTTTGCACACTTTCATCATTCAAAATGTGTGATGTTGATCTTTACTTCCTCTCTATTTCATATTTACTAAAAGTAGACGTTTGGTCATGCGATATCATATCATGATATAAAATTGTAAAATGAAATCAGTGTTTGGACATGTGATATCATATTATGATATAAAATCGTGAGATGGAATCAACGTTTGGATATACAATTTCACGCTGATTCCATCTCATGATTTCATATCATGAGATGAAATTCTATATTCTCCAAAAATCATGATTTGGGAATTTCATATCATGATTTGAGATGTTTTAAATACAAAAAATTGATCCACAAGTTTATATTTTGTTAAAACAACCCACATTTATATTTACTAACCATTTATTTCATATGTAAATAAAATTTATAATCACATCATTACTTTTTAAAATTTATTATTCTCACCAATATAGAATTTATTATTATATTAAATTTGGTGAATATAAATGATAAAGTAAGAATTGATTTGGTGAATATAAATAAGAACGGAGGGAGTAATATTTTTTTGGTTTTTCATAATAATAATAAAAAACTTCTCTCTTTTGACCAACATATGACTCAAAGTAACAATGTTGATTCGTCTTCTTGGTCATATGATCGAGAAATGCAAGTTCAACGTGAGGAGATTATCTGTACTATGTGGGAGGAAACTATTAAAGACTAGTACACCACAATTTATGTTCAATTTATTTTTATAGAATTAAAGTTTGATCAATTAAAGTTAGATGAAACAATTACTTAATTGGAGAACAAATAACTTTGTAATAATTTACTTTGCATTTTTATAATATTTTGTTTATTTGGTAAGATTGAATAAACAATTGGGGTTATTTTAATAGTTTTACAACACAAAAATTTCATATCGCATGTCCAAACAAAACTTCAACTTCATCTCATGATTTCATATTATAATATCATATCATGATTCCATATCGCATAACCAAACGGGCCCTAAAATTTTTGTGACTTTTTTTTAGTTCAAAATCATTGAATTGTTCAAAATTCAGAATTGATGTTTGGAAACTTTTCCATATTACTCTTTCCAAGTTTGATATTTTCTACGGGATAAATTACACTACTTGATTGGTTATATTTATGATTTCATAAAGGACAATAGTAGAAAGTATGATCTAAATTATGTCTTTAAAATGGTTTTCTTAATATGCGTACGTTGTTTCACAAATTCAGTTAATATGAAATAAAGGGAATATAAATTAATGAAATTATTATTTAAAATATTCAAATATTTAAAAAAATTAAAGGTGAAAGCTTTTAATCACAGAAAATTGCTATGACATTATTGATAGATTTAAGGAGCTCGTCCATCAACTAAACCTTTTTACAAATGTAATTATATTTGAACTTGATTAGTAACTATTGAAAAGTAGGAAAGCTCGAGTTACAAATGAACCAAGAACATATCAAAATGGAGAAAAATGGGACCAATTTATATTTTAAAAATAATTATTTTAATTGTACATATGTTTTAAATATATAATTATAATTTGGATTTTATATGCATAATTTTCGAGCCTTTAGAAAACACTAACCCTTCATTTTATTTTATTTGTATATATTTAAAATAATCATATGTTAAACAGTTAACTTTTGTTAACTTTAAGGATCGATCACATACTTCAAATAATTGAAGATTTATGCATAGTCAAGTAACACAAAGACTAAAATTGAAATCATGGATAATACAGGGATTAAAATTGTTATTTTCTCCAAATTTCTACTCTCTCTAGCAAGGGCGTAGCTACATACTCTTTAGGGAGTCCAATTGGACACCCTTCGTCGGGAATTATACCGTATATATAAGTAAAAATAATATACACAATGGTTAAATAACATATTCTGGACACCCTTAACACAATAAGGCGTTGTAGCCTAGTGGTTTAGGTGCCTTGAAAGAGTCAAGCCTTTAAGCGTTTGTGAGTTCAAATCTCACTAATAGCAGCTTTAAGCCTCTCTCTTTTCAAATGTTTTCCTTTTTAAAAATTTCTAGTGTACCTTTCATCTTTTTCCTCTTTTTTAATTTTTTTTTTCATGTATATTACATACTTTTTTTTCAATTTTTTTCATGTATATTACATATTTTTTTTCAATTTTTTCATGTAGATTACGTAGTTTAATTTTTTAAATTTTTTCTAGTGCACTCATTCATCCAAAAGAAAAAATGTATTCGTGTATATTCTTGGACACCCTTCGTGAAATTTCTGGCTACGCCACCGCTCTCTAGTTGGTCAAACCTACTTTTAAGTCAGTTTTTGATTTCTGAAAGTGTTTGGCAAATATAAAAATAACTTAAAATAAGTTCGGAAGTGTTTGACAAGGTTAAAACTAACTTAAAATAAGTTTAAAATGACTTAAAATAAGTTAAAAATCACAAGTAGGTTTCCTCTTACTTTTTATTTTTTGACTTAAAAGTCATTTAAGTTTGACTTTTTATTTTTGACTTAAAAACTACTTTTTTAAACCAATTCAAACGGGCTCTTAGGTTTTTTAAACCAATTGTCAGATTCTTTTTCATAACTCTAAATAAGTGAATCTTTTGAAGTCCAAGAGGATTGTTAGGACTTTTTTTTCATATTAATCTATTTTTAATGACGTTCTTAAATACTTATATTTCCTAAAAGAATAGTTTAGGAATAACCAAAAAGGTAAAGTGGATACCAACCTTTAATTTTTGTCCACTTAATATAGCTCAGAGGGAGTATTAGTCGATATAGTTTGCACGGTACGATACATATTGACTATTATCATATTGAAATTGAATTTTTGATATTGTGATTTTAATATTATGATTTTTGGTATATATTTCAATTTTTTGTGTAGTTGATTAACGAATGAAATTGCTTGTATTTTAAAAAAAATAATATTTCTACATAAATAAAGTGTCAGTATGATATAATTGAGACGCTTTTAGTTCTCTTTTATTAGTTTAGATGGAACCTATATACTTAAAGTAGGGGTGGTCAGGGTATGGTATATACAAAATTATCATATCATACCAAATATTTTAGTACCGTTGTTTCGGTATTATGGTATTTGGTGTGGTATGTGGTATACATTTTAATATTCGGTATTTGATATTTACAATAATATACTGAAATACTGAATAACAAACCAAATTATATAGGTGCATAAATAACATATACATATTATTAAAATACTAACAAATATGCAACCTAGTATTAATATAAACTAAAAATTTAGAAGTTAAAACTTTGACTACTCTATCTTGATTGAAATGTATTTGAATTGTAATTGATTAACAAAAGGAGTTGTTTGTACTTTATTTTGCATATATACTTCTACATGTGTAATGTGTTAGTATAATACAATTGAGACATTTTTTAATTGTCGAAGTCAAAATACTCTATTATACGAATATATATTAGTCGAAGTTAAGAAAAAAATATTAGTCAAATTTGAACAAATTATGGTTGCCGATTTACCAAATCGTAGAATACCAAAACCGAACTTCAATGTACTGAACCATACCGTATTAGATTGGTATGGCAATGATATAATGTTTTAAAAATTGAATACTGAAATTATGATTTCAAAATTTTCAAATATCGTATCGTACCATACTATGCCCACCCCTAACTTAAAAGAAATGTCCAAAAAAATTCTATACTTAAAGAAGAGTAATTATGAAAGATAAATTGTAGAATAAGTAAAATCAACACAAGTATTTAACATGAAAAATTCTTTACTTAAGTAAGGTAAAACCTTGACGTACCTTTATATGATTTTTCTCAAACTCTTCACAAAGCTCAAGCAATTTAGGGGTCGTTTGGTAGGGTGTATAAAAATAATGTTGAATACAATGTATTAGTAATGTTTGTATAAGCTATGCTTGCATTAATTATACATAGATTATTTCTTATGCATTGTTTGTTTGGTGTATTAAAAATAACATGCATTGCATAAAAATACTTATACAATGATATCCTTCGCAATTATGATGGAAAAGATGTAAAAAAAAAAGGTTTTGAGGGGTAATTGGGTCTTTGACCATGATAATGCATGTATTAAATCCCCAAAAATTACTAATACTTAGAAATCTATGGTATTAGTAATACAAACCTTAATACACATATAGAGGGTATAACTAACATAACATAAAAAAATGTACCAAACAAGACATTAATAATACACAAAATTAATGCATGTATTATTTTTATTAATACACTCTACCATGACCCCTTAAGATTTACAAACTCCCTTGTAACATTTTATCACGATCCAAAAATGGACATGATGACACTTGTCTATTCCCACCAAGACTAGTCAGCCTCAACTCAACGAAATGAAAGAAATGCGGAAAGGTAAAACAAAAACAAGCTATAAGCGGGAAAACTTATTCATTCTATTAACACCCTAAAACCTGGTTGTCACGTGTACAAGTCTCTTACAAAAGTGCAGAATTGAAATAATTACATAGTCTCAATGTCTTTGTTTCTCAAATAGAACAAAGCATAACATAAAGGAAAATAGGGCCCGCCGGGATGACAAGAAGCTACCTCTCAATAGTCCTTTGACAATCCTCGGAGAGTAGGAGAAGAAGGACAATCACACAGTACCTGGCTCAAAACCTACACAAGTGTAGAAGCAATGAGTGAGTACCAACAACACGATACCCAACAAGCAACCTAATAAGCAAAACAACTAGCTAGAAATCGAATACCCCTTTTTATCCCAATAGAACCTTCTTAAACTACAACCTACACAGAAATTAGCCCAGCCTAGCAATTCTACAATTCATAGCTCACAAGGCTCAATATTACTATCCAATAGTCACAATCCAACAACCAATACGAATCATTTAAGTCAACCTCAATGTCAAGTAGATCAATCACACTCAATAAGTGATCAATCACAATTAGCAAGTAAGTCACACATAAGCATCAAAATTCATCAAATCACAATAATCAATCCCTCGCCAGAACCATTTCCCATCGGCATTATATCATGTCACTAGCCATAACAATTTCTCATCAGCTTTTATATTAAATCACTAGCCGAAAATGACCTCGACATTACAACACTTGTCGGAGATGACCTCGGCATCATAACCATCACATGTGTCATCATGGTGTTCAAAATTCAATGCACACAAGCAATGTCACACCACACGGAAGATACAACAATTCATGCAATTCAAGTCCACATTCATACTATCAAACATTTCATCAATCAATCAATAAGGGTCACAACAAAGTAATGTACATAATTATGATCATCACATAACCTTTCTATTTCTACCCCTTTTTATTCATTAAGATTTATCAAGTGGACAATTAACCCTTCTCTTTATCCCCATTACTCCCAGCACATACAACGAAGGAAATACAAGAATGCTACTTGAATACAAGGTTTAGGATAACACTTGCCTTAAATAAATCAATTAGTCACCACAAGAGTTGAGGCTTCTCCTTCCGACCAATGTCCAAAGCCATACAATCTATAACAATCAAGTAGTTATAATAAATTTCCAGAAACAACAATGTCCACGTTAATTCCTTTGAAAAATGGATCAATCAACTCAAAATTCAATTTCGAAAATAACGTTTGAATCCGAAAGTTAATACTTAAATATGATACTCAAGGCTTTAGGAGCTCATTGGTGAAAACCATTTCAAGAAAGGACTCAAAATCAGTTCACAATCTCCATTTTAGTTTAGAACATGAGTTCTTGAAAAAACTTGTCATTTACCAATCATGTTAAAATCTATAAATAATCAAAGGGAAATGAAGTTTTAGGATAAAAAATCTTACCCAAAAGATTTAGCACAAGGAATCCTTTCAAAATCGCCTCCAAGGGTTTTGCTAAGCTCAAAAATAGAAAATGGGGCTTAAACACCTTTAAGACCAAAGACCCTCTTTGATGTCCTTTAAGCGACCATAAGCGAACCCCACAAAAATTAAGGGTCTCGCTTTTGCGAACCAGGCTTCGCTTAAGCGACCAACGTAAAGCGAGCCATGGTTCGCTTAAGCGAACCCTATGAAAAATCCAGCCTTCGCTTAAGTGATCATACATTCGCTAAAACGGAGGTCACTTAAGCGAAAGGCCTATCGCAGAGGTGAAGAGTGCAGAACTCAGGCACCAGAAAAACAACCAACACTCAAAACATCAAAAAGGCCCTGAAGATTCGTTTGGAACCCTGTCCACACTAACCACATATACAAATCTATTATACTGGATGTTTCAGACTCATAGGAATCGTCGAAACATGAATCCAAGGTCTCCTTGACTGAACATCCATGAAAACTTCAAGAAACTAACTCAACACCTAAAAAGGCTAAAATAAGCTTGAGACCTCTCAAAATCAACTAAAACCTCACTTAGGCCTAAAGTCATCCCTTGAACCCAACAGAACTCTCGAAATTCCAATCTGAGTATCCGAACCCTAAATGTTGACCAAGGTCAGCCCAAAGGCTAAATTTCTACAATTTCACAGCTTTGGACCTCAAATCCTAAAAAAGACTTCGAATCTGAAACCAAAAACTCTCAAAGACCAAATTCCACATTCTAGGATTGATGAAATTAACGAAATTCCATTTCGACCCTCAAAACTCCAAAAGACACCAGATTCCACTTACTTAACAATATTAGCATTTCAAACTCAAATTTTAAAAAATTCTCAACTCTAATCTCAAAGTTTGAAACCAACTTTCAAAACTCAATCATAAAAAATTCGGGGTTGATATCGGAAAGGGTAAAATGGTAAATTCATAAAACTTTCCAAAAATGACTGTCACCTCCCGAGCCTACACCTTGGGCGGGACTAGCACTCGAGAACCATTGTTGGCCCTAAGCGGACCCTTGGCTTGACTTAACTTTTAGCGGAAGACATAAATAACAAGAAACATTCTCAAAAGATAACTCATGCAATAACTTAGAATGTCTTAAAATAAACATTCGACTAGCCAACATGGCAACTCAAGTCTTAACATAAACAACTGAAAATGAAAGACTAATGAACTATAATTATCCGTCTATGAAGCCTCTAAAACTATGAGGGATGTCGGGACAAGACCTTCAATCATCCTAACAACTGAAATAACAAAGCACTAAAAGGGGATCCTCCGAAAAGCAAAGAGGCTCACCAACTGACTCTGAGTGCTCAACGAAGTGCTGGATGCTGATCCTGGTTACCTATATCAGCATCATAACGCGATGCAGGCTAAATGGCATCAGTACATTGAATGTATGAGCATGTGAGAGGAAAACTAAATATGACATAAGCTTGAACTGAATTCTGAAAGAAACACTTACCTCAGCTTTACTCAACTCATGGATACTCAACTCAATGCAGAAATAAATAACAGTAAAGATGCAGTTTATATAAAACATTTAAACAGTAGGTAACAACTCAAAGTATCGAAGAAATACAATAACAACTCAATTTATATATAATAAAGTAATATAATTTTGTGGGAGTTTCTCTAACCGACAACCATCACTATGAGCTATGTGATGATACAACGTCTCCCCACGCTGCCAGAACTATCCTATAACTTGCCGGGATATAGAACGCCTCAACTAAGTGGATCCACTAGTCTATGCTAAAAAGCATTAAGGAATCATCTAAAAAGTATGACCATTTCTACCCACGTTGGCTACATGGTTTATGGAGACTTGAGTTATTATGAACTCGTCCCTATATCGGTGCTCAATACTACTCCCAAAATATACTCAGCTCATATGTTTAAAAACATAACTATTTCTCTGTGGTTTGAGGTTATTACTAAAAAAGCTTATGGAACTCAAAACTACTCATGAAAACTCATTTGGAAATCGGTGTTTCCTTTTATCTTAAATGTGAAAACATTTGCTCTTTGAGTGTACTTAGTCCCCATATACTCTTTTGAAGAAATGAACTTCACTCTTTACTCTTTACTCAACTCAAAACTCAAGTCTTAAAACAAGTTTAAAGCATTTGCAAAAGAGTTTTGAAAAAACTCTAAGAACTCTCTAGACTTGGCTCCTAACTTTCCTTGAATTTGAATTTATGGATTCAAGGTCATGATTCATGTTTATGGATGATATCATGATGTTTAGATGTATCTTAGAGTGTAGAAATCAACTATAAAACATAGGTATGTTTCAAGGGACCTCAAACAGAAAGAAGTAGGAAAGGGTAGAAGACGTGGTGATCCTGGCGCTCTGAGTAACGCCGGGCGACAGAGGCCAAACTATAGAGCTTGGGTTGGGGTGCTCTGAGTGGCGCGACGCCCTAGAGCCCAAACTACATAAAGTTATGTGGGGCGCTCTGAGTGGCGCGGAGCCCCACCCCTCTTCCCCAAACACTTAGATTCGAATACCCAACTAAAATATAGAAGAATCTACTCAACAACAATCTTAAATCTCATCAAATCATCTCAAGAACTTCTCCAACACTCAACAATCAAGATTCAAACTAAGCTGCAACAACATTCATCAAGAACTCATATTTTCTACCTTTAAGAATGTAAATACGCTGAATTTGATCATGATTGGCGCATGGGTGAATGAATCCAATGCTATGTGATCTCACATACCTCGCAGGGATTAACCCTTGGCGAAATCCGCAAGCGAAACTTCAAGAACGATGATGAACCTTGGCTTTTCTCCTCTTTTCTCCTCTTTTCTCTTTTCTCAAAGCCCTAGCGTAATTTTGTAAAGAGTAGACTGAACCAAATCAGTTTAGACCATAATTAATTCACTAAAACGAATTAAACCAATTGGGTATGGAAAAGACCAAAATACCCTTTTAAAATCCGGTTAACTTTCCTTATCTAGACTGTCCAACTTCGAACGGGCATATCTCCCTCATACGAACTCGATAATGAGAAAATTTGGTGGCGTTGGAAAGATAATTCAAAGACCTTTTATATAGTATCTTGTACCCCACCTAACGCATCTTGTGCCAGGAGTTATGGTCGTTTGAAGTTGACCCAAAACTTATACTTAGCTTAACTTGTAAAAATTTCCAAATTTGATTATTTCCAAAAATGGCTTCTTTCTAATTCTAGTTCTTTAAAATAGCGGGGTGTTACAATGATAGACCAAGTCATTACATATCTAGGGAACTATTCATAATCGTTCCTTCCTTTAACTTTTAACTTTTAACTTTTCTCTTCAGTGACTCTACACAATTAATGATGTTATTTGCAACACAAACCAATACCTACTATAATCAACTAAGAAAGTAATCAACATCTTGTTTTGAAACCACAATACACAATCAATGATATTCTTTGCAACACAAACCAATACCTACTATAATCAACTAAGAAAGTAATCAACATCTTGTTTTGAAACCACAAAAAGAAAATAACTATTGAAATTCAAGAATAATATAGATAAATCTTGATAGGAACATGTTATTTCAATGTAGCAATTGCTACTTCTTTGAGACTCTTTGTGTTGACTTTGTCTCCTCCAATGAGTCGGGAATTTTTTGTTCATTTTAATCTTTTAGCCACCAAAGTTATGTCCACAATGCTCATTTATTATCTTTTTTTTATTATATAAAAATGTGTTTGAATTTTAGGTATGAAGCATAAGGATGACATGGGGACAAAAGAGACTATGCCAATAATTTGGAAAAATAGGTAGAAGGGTGATGCTTAAGATCGCACAAGTTGAATCGAGGCATACCTGAATGGAACAAATATCATCGGATGAGACAATTCTCAACCCCAAAATGCCATTTAAGGTTGGTGATGAAAAAAATCTTTCGGCAATCTTAGTCGAGATCGTCGAAAGTAACAGATGCTTGAAAGACAAAATCAACTTTGTGAAGTCGGTATACGATGGAAACAATAGTTTGGCATATCAATGATCATGTCAAGATCCAACCCACTGGACCATGTGAATACCTACTCTAACACCTAGATATGAGAACCATTTCACACAATTTTAAAAATGGGAAATGCAAAAATTAACAAATTACCATAAAATTTCTTTAATACAGTAACACTTCATGAAATAATAAATCTTCAAATAAACATTTTTAAATGACCAAAAAATCCTTCCCAAGAATCTAGTTTGAACAAGTACAAAAGCTACTAGAAGAGTGGAGTTTATTTAAGAAAATAGAACACAACCCCCACCATAAGGAAAAGAAAAATGGAAGCTGCCGGTGATCCTTATCGTCTTCACCTATAAAATATCACTAACCCTGCAATCAGACCATGCCAAGTGGAATAGAAAGAGTAGTATCAATACAAACAACACGTATTTGTAGGTATCATTAGTCGACCCGAACCTACCACATAATATAAAATAGACATTCAGAAGAAACATACAATTACCACCAAACGACCTCGACAAGAACACTCAATGTTAACAATGAAGAACCAGAGAACCACCCCGTAATTATTATCTTTTCCCACCTTAACAACAATAAACAACTACCTTTTACCATCCGGACTCCATGCCCGAAAGCTTAGGCACGAAACCTCCCGTTAATCAATAGAATATCATGTAATTGGAAATAGGTCTAAACTATCCTGTTAAAAAAACCTAGTCTACCTGAGTCCCAAGCGTCAGTTGATGAACCTTGCTCGTGAACTTTCGATTATGTGAGAGCAAATCGTGATGAACGAGCACTGGATTTTATTATGTTTTGCGTGATAATATCTTCCCTCCCTTTCTTCCTTGTACTGAGTTCCATGAATGGGTTTTTGGAGCAGCCCTCGTATATTCTCTTTCTTAAAAAGTGGGGAAAAAAATAAAAGAAGTCACATTAACTAGGGTCTGAATTTACTTTAGCTCGCTATAGCGGCCGTGTAGGCACTATAACGGCACCACCATAGCATAAGGCTTCCCTTTATGGTCGGCTAACGTCAGCACATCCAATTACAAAATAAGCCCATTTAATTCTGTGCTCAAATTTTTAAATTTCACACCATATTTTCAGAATTTTGGGATTCCGCATGAGATGACTTTTAGTAACGACGTATCAGATCATTACAAATCAGTTCAATGATTCCGATTAGATCATTGATTGGTCAAAAGATTTGTTGAAAACATACAAATAGCCCTTTGTAGAGAGAGAGAAAACAAGTTTTCACTTTTTTGAAATATTCTTGTATTGCAAACTCTTCTATTGAGAAAAAGAACTTGTACTTGAAGATTGTGAGAAACTTCTTGAGATTGAAGATCTTTGTTATTAATTTCTTAGGATTTTCAGTCAACTAACTTCTATGAGTGCTAACTTCCATAAAATCTTTTTACCTTCGATTATGAGTTGCTAGTCTCTCTATTATTAGAGGTGTGTAAGTGTATGGATTCTTAATTTACATTTGGGTGTTTCTTAATTGCTTAATTGAATTTTTATTTGATATGGGTTCAATGGCTCTTTATGATTTCACATATAATTTGAGGTTGTAATTCGTGTTTACGTTAAATCTCCAATGCTTGTGAAAGATCGTTAGGGTGAAAGAGATAATTGATAATGACTCAATTTAATTTGTTTGATAGCTAAAACTTGAAATAGTTTGATAGAATTAAAGTCTTAGACTATCTATCTATCCATCTATCCATCTATCCATCTATCCATCTATCTATCGATCTATCGATCTATCTATCTATCGATCTATCTATTGATCTATCTATCTATCCATCCATCCATCCATCCATCCATCTATCTACCTACTGAATTTTTATTTGATATGGGTTCAATGGTCTCTTTATGTTTTCACATATAATTTGAGGTTGTAATTCGTGTATACTTTAAATCTCCAATGCTTGTGAAAGATCGTTAGGGTGAAAGAGATAATTGATAATGACTCAATTTGATAGCTAAAACTTGAAATAGTTTGATAGAATTAAAGTCTTAGATTATCTATCTATCTATATATATATTTATATATTACCTTAAAAGCATGAACTCCTAACTTGAATGTTAAATTACTATAATATCCCTAACTTAGGTTGTGACTTTTTCGATTAGTTGTGACTTTTCTGATACGTTGTGACTTTTTTTGAAGGGTTGTGATTTTTTGATGAGTTGTGATTTTGCCAATGAATTGTGACTTTTTTAATAAGTTGTGACTTTTCGAAAAGATTGTGACTTCTAAAAAGGTCATAACTTTTCCTATCAGACACAAAAAATACTTGTTCATATCACCCTTTGTTGACTATAAATAGAGGGGCTTCCTCTCATTTTTTTCAACCACATTTTTTTAATCTTCTACTCTTCTTCTTCTTGCATTTAAAAAGATTTCATGTGATTTATTGTCATTGAGTGAGTTCGAATAAGGCTGTAAGTGATGCCTTTGCTCTTAGTATATGTTGATTACTGTCGAGGTGTGAGTGGAAAGAAAGATTTCTTTTTGATGAAAATAGAAAACGTACATTTTTGTTGGTGTATTACTTGTGCCATTAGTTGTATGACAACTTGGTGCTTCCTTTTCTGCAATAACTTTATCATATCAAAATAAATCAGTTTCTAATAGTGGTCCATTTGTAACTTGTTAAGTGCATGGTAGTGGTGTTAACTCCCATTTGATGATATGCATGCTTCAATGTTCTACCAACAATAGAAGAATTAAGCAAAAAGAGGAGAAATTTTATCTTGAGGATTACATGAAACGTATCTATCCTTTCCCTTCACTCAATATTTATGTGGTGTCTCTACGTTGCATTTTGTACCTTCACCTTTTCTCTTCTTTTTAACTGTTTGTGAAGGAACACACCGTCATTATTATTGTCAAAATGTGATTGTCTTTACCTCCCCTTTTGATAGTGATCTTTGATGTTTGAGTGAACTGCTTTATTTTTTTTCCTCAGAGTTGTTGACTAATGAACTTCTCAATTGGCACTACCGAAAGACCATCAATTTGGATAAGATATACATTAGTATGTAATGTTCCAATATACGAAGTTAACATGATGTAGTCTAAATTCATTTGTTTTTTTTAACAATTTCTCTTGTCATGTAAATATATGCTTTTGGACATCTTTTTCCAAAATTATTAAACTTCTCATGAGTTAGAGAATTGTCACAATTTATTTTTTTGATGCTCAAGACAAAAGAATGACTTTATTTATCAATGTTACTTATGTGATTTAGAATGTTAGGAAGTTTGCTTCAAAATAGTTATTACTATATAAACATTGCCTTTTTGTTTTACCTATTTGCTATTTCTTAATATTACAGTATTTTAGACGAAGAAAAGTTCATATATATATATTTGTGTATGTATTGGTATTTAAATTAATGTATTATATATGTCACAAATGTATTATCAAGTTAACAAGATCTTTTAACTTCAAAATATATTATTTTAAATTGTTTCGAGTTTTTTTTTAAAAACTCACAAAATATGTGAATATAGATGAATCATTTAAAAATTATCATTTACAAATAGATTTTATTTTCAATAATATGGAATAAACATTTTCATTTTGTCCATACACTAAATTAAAATCTAATAACTATATAAAAATATAGCAACATTAATTAAAAGTCCTATTTATATATGTTAGTATAAAATTTATTAGAAATACAACTATTGCACATTAATTCTTTAGTTATAACATTATAAATTATCTTAGTTATTACTAATTATTGCAAATGTTATTCACACTCTTTAACATTCTTTAGTTATAAAATTATGAGTTCTCTTAGTTATTACATTAATTATTTCTATCTTTCATCTTCTCTTATCTTAACTTTTGACCAATAATTTTTCATATTATTATACTGACCCATATATAATGTGATAACACAGTGTTGTTATTTTTCCTTGAACGAATCATGCTTTATTGAATAAATTGAAAATTGTTTACAAGTATATGAACTACATCTTTGTTGGTGTAAGATAAACAACTGATTATATATATGATTTCACAGATAGAATATATTCTTTAGTTTCAACTTTTAGTTTTTCCGATAAAAAAAAGGAAACATTTCTCAGTTAACTATGGGCTGTCAGATAACTAGCTTGATTTATTTACATTGTCAATATGAGAGCCAACAACAAGAACGTCATTTATTATGTTATAACTTATAAAATAAAAATTAATATACAAAAATTAGTTCTTAAAAATAAAAAGTAGTTGTTCTCTTCACATGTTCATATGACATCTGAATAGTTATGTGAAATACACGTGCAAACACATCTGGTTAGATGACAAGAAAAATACACAACAAATATTGTCTATAAGGTAATATTATTGAGATACAACCAATTACGTGATTGAACCTCAGCAAATTGAAATAAATATACGCATTAAACTAATAAAAATTTTCATTGGCCATCTTCATAGGTTCGCGTGAATAGGAGATATATATGATGATCCACATTGAACATTCATAAAAAATGTGCAATATTATTTTGTGCAAAGCTTATTATTCAAATCTTCTCTTAAATAAGCAATACTATTTACTATCACATATATTTTCTGTGGTAATCACGTGCAACGCACGTGTCCAAAAACTAGTGTGTGTGTATATATATATATATATATATATATTACCTTAAAAGCACGAACTCCCAAACTTGAATGTTGAATTACTATAAAACCCCCAATTAAAAATACTCAATTTATTTTGTTTATATATTTATTTAATTATATTATATTAAAAGTAGATACCTTTTCACATTAAAGGGTTCTGACTTTTCCGATGAATTGTTACTTTTCCAAAGGTAGTGAATTTAATGACGGCTTGTGACATTTCCGATGAGTTATGACTTTTCCAAGGATTGTGATTTCTCCAAAGGGTTGTGACTTTTCCAAAGGGTTGTTCCTTTTCAAACAAAGCCCAAAAGCAATGAAGGAAAAAGAAGACTTAAAGCTTGAACCCTAGCTTTCTTTCTTGAACTTGAGAGAGAATTGGAGAGGATGAACTTGAATGGGATTAGGAATTTTAGAGAATGAAAGGGTATGGGTCGAATTAGATTGAAAGGTAGTTATAGGTGTTCAAATTAGTGTCATAACGACATAGTATAGGTATTAAATGCATAGGAAAAAACCCAAATACCCATAATATATAATTGCCAGAGAACCCTACGGGTTTGACCTATGGACCTTAGATGTAACACCTCGAACCTCAAAGTGAAGAAAATCCTAGTTTTCAGAAAATACTGGTGCCAGTACCGACGTAACTACCCACAAACTGTAGGTAGAACCACGGACCATAGGTAGGGTTCCGTGTTAAGGCCTAAATGTTGATGATCTCTGAACCAACCCGCGGTCGACCAGGACGGTCTGTGGTTGGACCTACGGATCGTAGGTAAGGTTCAACAACCATTTTGAGGGAAATGGATGTTGGGTCAACTTCAAACGGTCATATCTTTTACACATAATGAATTAGGTGGCCCATGACCTATCAAATGAAAGATAACTGAATCCTCTTTTCAACGTCACCGAGTTTGCTAAAATCCCATATTTGAGTACTGTTATGCTCATTTTAGTGAAGCCCTATTGGGCAGAGATTGACCGACGACTCCTACCAATGGTTGGTAGGTCAACCGACGGCCCATCAGTCTTGTAGTAGGTAGCACTCGTCAGATTTAAGTCAGGGTCATTTTGGTCCTTTTCCCTATGCGTTGGGCACTTAAGCTACGTCGTTTAATGCTTAAACTATGTCCTTTTACTCAGTTTAAGCCTAATGACTTAGTCAAGCCTAATAACTTAGTCAGACATACCCAGAACCTTTATTCTCTTGAATTCACCAAGCTTAGAACAAAAAAGAAGAGAAAAGAGGTGACCCAAAACCCTCCAAGAACAAAGTAAGTTTTCTTTAGTTCTAGCCCTGAAATTGAAAGATTTCTTTGTGAAATTCGTCACCAGGTATGGGGGATTTCACTAGTGGGTTCCTTTCGTCCACTAGGTCCCTAGAATTAGTCAGATTCTTGATTCCTATATCTTGCTTAGACCTAGGTTTTCTAAAACCTCAGATATGAGTATTCTTAAACAGATTATCATGTTTTCGTGGAATCGTTGCTTAGTTCTTTGTATGAAACTCAGAACCCCAGTTGTGTAGATTCTCTTAGTTCGTGAATTACACATGCTAGGAAAGTTAAACAAATAATCATGCTTCCGTTTTCGAATGTCACATTATCAGTATATAATTGTTACATTCTCAGATTTTACATGTCAATAGTTTGAGCTATTTAGTATTTCAGTCATAATGTATCATATACATATTCAGTTGGGAGTAGGCTTAGCACCAAGTGGACAAGGGTTTTAGCGTACCTCAGTCCCAGAACTATGTGTCCCCGTAGGTTAAGTCCCCTCTTGGGGCATTAGTTTTAGTGATCACACCAGTCATGCCTTTATACCCCTTGCAAGGTATATCGGGCCCTTTGATGGGGTGTATACATCAGACACCACAGTTAGCTCACGTGGTGGTTATATCGGTTCCTAGTAGCTCCCACAGTCAGACTCTAGTGCATTTGACCAAGGTTTTCAGATATACTTTAGTATTCTGTCTCAGCATGTTATGTGCTTGGTCATTGCATTCAGTTCATTTCTTTTCAGTATATATCAGTATTTCCATCATGTTCAAATTATATTATTGATCAATTATGCTTTATTCAGCTTATATGTTTGTTCAGCTTTTATCCTATCCTACATGCTCAGTACCTTCCAAGTACTGACGCATACTCTGCGCTACATTTTTTCATAATGTAGGTTTAGGTCCTCAACATTCAGATCGCGTGTAGATCGGTTCCTAATCCACATTCAACAACTTCAGTGGTGAGTCCTCATACTTTGAGGACAATAGACATTGTCAGATTCAATCTTTCATTTCAGTTTAAGTTTTGCTAGGGTTAGTTGGGGATATGTCCCAACAACTCTAGTCAGTAGAGGTTTTTTCAGACAATAGTATTAGATTAAGCGTAGTTTTTGAGTGATTATTCAGCATCACTAAACTCTTAGAATTTATATATATTCAGACCAGTATTGGGTATTCACCATCATTCAGTTATCTCATGATTTAGCTTCCGCATTAGTTTATCTTTTCATAGATTTTTTCAGTTTGCTTATGATATGCCAGCTCAGGTTTAGCTTGGGGTCTCTCATGATCCTAGGTCCCGTGTTTATTCCCAGGGGTAGCCTCGGGGCGTGACAAACTTGGTATTAGAGATTAGGTTCAAGAGTCCTAGGATGTCTGAAAGCCGCACAAAGTAGAGTATTTTTCATAGGTGTGAAGTGCACCACATCTATGAGAGGGAGGCTACGAAGTGTTATAAGAAAAACTTTACTTTCTTTGCTATTATTGTCGTGCGTGAGTATGAACTCTATTCAATCTTCTTCTAACTCCAGCTCTTCACATTTTGGAAAATGCTTCCAAGAAGAGCTAACGCAAGGAATCAACCAACATCTCTAACAGACCCATTGAAGGAGGAAGTTATGCATGCCGAGTTCAGGGCTGCTTACCAAGTACTTGCTCAGGCCATGACTACCCAGGTCAATCAGTCGTCTATGGTCCCAACTCTTCCACAAACTACCACTACTACAGCAAGAATCCAAGACTTTACTCAGATAAACCCTACATAGTTTCATGGGTCTAGGAGTTTATGTATTTTCTTTTATTTTGAGTACTGTACTGACTTATAAAAAGGTTGAGTATTTGAGTTTATTGAAATAAATTCAGTTTTAAGCTTTTGTATGCTTGAGTAAGTCTTTCACTTGTAGCTAGCCATGATGAGGGTTCGCTTGGGGACCTGTAATGATTCTCGAGTGTCGGCCACATCCAGGGTGTAGACGCGGGTTGTGACATGTTGGGAAACCACTCAAATGAAATCAAAAGGATCTAGAGTCATAATGTAAAGAATACGTGGGATTTAGTGTAGCCTTCAAAAGGAGGCGAGAGCAATGATCTCATTGCAAGGGCCAAAAATGTATCTTCAGAGGGAGTGCGTAATTGGGTTTAGCGACACATGGTTCCATCTCTTTTGCTCTAGTGAAGGTGATAATATTACGTGTCATTCATATGGGTTAAAAAACTATTGGATAAGATTTGAGAAAGAAGTCTACAGACGTTTGGCTCGAGTGTGGTGATAAGTTCTTTTGTAATTTCGAGTTGGTAACTGGTATGGTTGAAATCCAAATTTAAGTCTTTCATTGTAAGTCTATGTTTTTTGTAGTATGTTTGTCAAGGTGTGGATTGGTAAGGTAAGAAATGATCGATCACATTGAGTATTGAGCATTTCGAAGGACTTGTGCATGGGTTGGATTGTAAAGTTTATTTATTTTTATTGTTAAAGGACCTAAAAGAAAATTTTACTTAAAAGTGTTGGTTCAGAGTATAAGGTAAAATGGCATGGGTTGTTAGTCAAAGGATAAGATTAGTAAGCGATTCAGTGAAAAGAGCAAGAGTCTCGTGTATTGAGAAATTCAAGATATTTAAAATTTGGCCTATCAGCCTTGGGTGGGACCCATATCTATCATGGGATGCTTAAATGGAAAGAGAAGGAGCCATAGTTTGAATGTTTTGAAGGCGACAATGTGTTTTCTAAGAAAACTTTGATATGAGTCATGACGATTTGAGAGTAAGGTAAATGGTCAGTATGGTTATGATATTTGTTAGTATCAAGAGTGTTGGCTTCAATGGAGTACTGTGAGAAGTATGTGGGGTTTTAATAAATCCAGTATGTGTACGATTGTAAGAAAGACCAAACCGGTTGATTACATGTGGCTAAAAATCAAGGAGATGGAGCCAGATGAATGGAAGTGTTTGATATGGGCACTATGGAAGGAGTATCTTTTGTTTTTCGACTTTGGTTCTGTACATTTTTATGTGACCATCTTACTCGTTTTGGACATTATTTGGAGTATGATTTACTGCTTATGCCACACATGTTTCCATATCTATAGGTGAATCTCCAGTGGTAGATCAAGTGTACTGATCCTGCGATTGTCCTCATGGTAGGGTGGCATCCTTGGGATACTTCATTTCATTTATGAAAGATTTGGTGTTATTTGGGATAGTTGAAGTAAACTGGTGATTCTACACGCACAACATTACTTATGAGAACTTATAGAAGAGCTATAGTGAATAGATATAGTTTTTCAATAGTTTTAATATACATCTCATAGTCGAGGTCACGTTTCTGCTATGTGTGGTTGAATGTAGGGCTATTTCTACCATTCTTAAGGGTTGTTTATAATCACAGCTATTGGTCTAGCATTTCGATCGTGTTGTTAGAAGTTCTACATTCTCAAGTGTACCATTTGTGGGGTGGTTACTTGATCTTGTCTTCTTTGAGTTATATCTGTTTGATTCTCACTTGATGAGTACCTGATGTCAAAATATCAAATTTGTAAACTTAAGCTCGTGGAAAGATTATGCTGTGTGAATGGAATCTCTATAAGATCAGTGATAATTTGTGCATTATGAGTGTTTTGTGGTTGGTTTAGGTTCACTTATGGTTGTAGCCAGTATTGAATCAGAATGTTATTGTGGGTTAGGTGAGAAAAGATTCATCCTAATAATTGTGTTACTGTCCTGTGGGTTTCGGTTCAGATTGAGTTAGTCTTTGGCTTGGTAATCACCCCTGATTTATAATTTTAGTTCTAAATTATAGTTCTTAATAGTTGATCTTAATGAAATGGTCTTAAGGAGGATCTCACTTTGAGAGATGAATACATACTCTGAAAAATCATAACTCAGGTTTTTGGTAACGTCGATTATTCTTCCTTCTTCTTCATTATGTTAGAGGACGAACATGATTTTTTGTGGTGGATAATGTAATGATCCGTAAGGTCATTTATGGAAATTTTTGTAAGGTTACTATTTTACCCCTTTCGATAGTTGGCCCAGTCATTTTTGATCAATTTATGAAATTGGTTTGGGAATTTTGAACTATTCGTTTAACTATAGTTAATTAATTGACGACTAGTTTTTAATATTCTGTTTAATTTGTGGCCAATAAGCTAACCCATAATTTATTTAATACCACTTGACCCATATTTATTAGAATAAGTTTCTAGGGTTTGTCACTTTTAATACATAATTATTTTATTTAGAAAAGAAAATAGATAAAAAATAAAGGAATAGGCGAGGGGGAGTTGGACGACTAGCAAAGGGGCGGCACACACATCATCAGGTAAGAGCTAAGTGAAGCTTAAACTCTTTGTTTAAAATAGGCTAATTTTCAAGCTAAATTCCTGGTCCAAGGATCCTGACGGCCTAATCCAAATTTTCGTTGAAAATATTCTTAAACTTATCACATTATGATTCAAGTTTTGATATATTGAGATAGATGATTAATTATTATTATATGTATTGTATTATATGAATAATATTATATTTATGACATTTGGAGGAATTGAGACTTAACCCTAACCTTGAAATTAGGAAATATGAGGCTTGACATGTTAATTAGCATCAAGATTAGGAACTTGATTATAGATTTTGGTGGGTTTTTTAGTCTAGGCTAGACATATAGTAATATGGGTGTTTCTAGTTTTGAAATTTTACTATGATTATTTATTTGAATAGATTGCATTAATTTGCAAGCCCAACAAATTGGGAAGGCTCAAGTCCCAGAGTGATTGTTCAATTTTTTGAGGCAAGAGGATTTCTCAATCCTTGTTAAGTGTATAGAATTGCGTTTTTCTTTGTGGTATGTGTTGGGGAGTAATGAGACTTGGTGATGGGTTGACTTGTCCGTATTGAATAATTCTAATGATGAAAAAGGGGTTACAAAAGGCAATGTGATTAATTATTGATGTGTGATGTGTTGAGAATGGTTTAAAAGGGTTACTGATTTATTGTTGATGTTGTATCACGATTGTGATGTTGTGAATTGTGCATTATTATTTATAAAAATTATCATCTCATCATTATTTGTGTGAACATGTCATTTGCATTGGTTCTGAAATATGGTTGTGACAAGTGTTATGTGAATTGAGGAAGGATAAGAAATTAAAGAGGATGTATCATTTTGAGGGACGTGTCGTGCGCCGCGATGGATTATATGATTCGAGAGAGGTGTTGCACGTTGCGACTGATTCTATTATCTATGGACGTGTCACACGTCGTGACTGATTTTATTATCGAGGGTCATATTGTACGCCGCGATGGATGTATGAACAGGTATGTCTCCCATGGATTTCGGACTGAGAGACAATGGGTGTATGTCACTAGGTAAGAGATGCATCACTATACTTGACATTAGATTTAATTGCAATGCATATATTTATTATTTGTGAACTTCTGAGTGCCTTTCTGTGAAACTTGTGATTGGTGAACTTGATTAGGTTGGACTAATTTTATGCATGTTGTAGTTGTGGAGGTTCAGTTAGGATGGCAGGAGTACCCGTATTCTATATTCTTAACTTGTGTTTAGGAGTTCACTTGCTGAGTTTTGAATACTTTTATGTTATATATCTGTGAATATAAATATGGTGCTAAGGAGCTCTATCATAAAAGATTGATGCAAATGAGATCAATTTGTTTGGTGTTTTCAACACTTTGTTCGCCTGCAACATAATTTCTTTTTTTTTTATTTAAATAACTTTACCCAATTGGGCTGATTTTATATATGTAAACTACTAAAATAGTTCAAAAAAGTAACAAAAAACGTCTGACTAGCCCAAAAGTAGTTGGACAATAAATTAAACAAAAGAACAACTAGCAAAAATAAATTGGAAACAAATTTCCTTTGGAAGGGTCCAAGAAACCCTCTATGTTGTCTGCAAATTGTAAAGTCTTCTCCACCTTCACCATTCTTGCTTTAATGGTATGTTCCTTTCCATCTACATCTTCATTGTACACCCTTTTTTCTTCTTCTAAGGATTTGTCATCTTCAACAATAAAGTGCAAAAGGTGTTGTAGAGTTGAGCTCAGCCAACCAACCATTTCCATTGAAAATCGATGTCTTGATGTCGGGATGTCCTTAGCTGAGTTCCAAAGTGATTACTTTCATTTTTATCTTGCATAGCATCTATGTCGTATCCCCTTTTTCGATGTAAAAATCCAATGCTAAATCTAAGAAATTGTATCTGCAACTTTCTCGAGAAAATTTTCATCATCTTGTTGTTGTATCTATAAGTTGAGAAGAATTATTCTTGTAACTCTTTTTCTGAAAATTCAATGCAAACCATGGGCTATTATTTCTACTTTTTTCAATGATAAAATTGTTAGTTCTGCTCGAATTCATGAAATGATTGATATTGCATTATCCCTTCTCCCCTCTCCTTCTCTATCTATCATTCTTATTCTTATTCTGATATTGGGTAATTGTTGCTTGTCTAAATTCACAATTTTTTTGCTTGACTTGGTAACTCTACGAAAGAATTATAGACAATTCTGTCTGGATTAAAAAAACGCAAATTGGCTAAATAATCAGCCCAAGTATTTCCTTCTCTGTAAACATGTTGGATCTGAACATGACATTCTTGAGAGAGTCTCCAAATATCGTTTATTATCATTGCTATACTCCAAGTCACTTCCCATATTCTAGTGAGAATTTTTATCAGAACTTCTGAGTCTGTTTATAGACACACTTGCATAACTCCTTCCGTAACACAGTGTGCTAAAGCCTCTCTTATTGCAACTGCTTCTGCCTCTAGATTAGTGCCTTCATGTATCTATTTTCCTTGCGCATAGACTAGATCGCCTACAGAATTTCTTAGACAAAAACCATATGAAGTTCTTCATGGGTTACCTCTAGATGCACCATCCGTATTGCACTTGAGTATACCTTCTGGTTGTTTCCAACACACTGGGAGATAGTATAGCTTTGGTTTATGCTTCTCCAAGCAAGCCACAATGTCGGACCATCTTGTTGACAAATCTTGTAGTTTAGGATATATTGTTCTCCCTAGTTTCCACAAATTTGAATTGACCCTAAAAACCAAGTTGTTGTAAGAGGATGGTCTGCCATGTTTTAGACTGTTTCTCCTCTTCCAAAGATTCCATATGATAACAGTTGGTACAGATCTCATAAGTGGCTTTAAAATTGGACAACAATCACTTGTCCACCACTTAATCACCACTTGTGATAGTTGCAATCCTTCTAAACTAATACCTGCAACATTAGCAAACAATCTCCACAACTCTGTAGCTGTATAAGAGGTTAGAAAAAGGTGAGACATAATCTCGGATTTAGGTTGAATGGAGCACTAACATCTTGATACAAGATTAATCCCCATGCTTTGCACCACTTCATCCACAGGCACTCTGAACTTCCACATCCTCCATATAAGAAAAGATTGTTTAAAAGGCAGTTTTTTACTCCACATATATGTAAAAATGTCTTCCTCTTGATCTTTCTGCCTAATATATTCCCATGCACTTCTCACAGAGAAATTACCACTGGCCTCAGGCATCCTAACTGGCTTATCAACTCTACTAGTTTGCTTTGGTGGTGGCAACTTTTTAATAATAAAAATAACATAATCTTCCGAAATATGGTCTCTCAGCTTCTGCTCATCCCACCCATGTGCATCAGTGAATTTTTTTACTTCAATTTCTTCCTCTCCTGCTTCTCGAAGGATGTGATATAGAGTCCCCATGGTGGTCCAATTGTCATACCAGAAACTAGCATCCCCTTTCTCAATTTTCCACCATATTTGATGTTCTATGAGCTCCTTGAGAAAAACTAATTTCTTCCAGATGGGGGAGGCACCGCTACATTGAGCCACAACAGGGTGTAGCTTTTTGCAATACTTGTTAATCATAAAGGCTCTCCATGGTGGTTTACTTCTTAAATTTCACCACAATTTACAAAATAAAGCATTAGAAACATCAAAAATGGACCTGAAACCAACACCTCCTTCTACCTTAGGGAGACATAAAGTGTCCCAACATAATTTCTTTATCATTCGGAGAAAGAGATAAAATGAGTCACTATCTTAAAAGATCATTGAACTATGAGAAATTATCTAATCCTTAAATTTTGTTTCGTATCAATAAAATCCATCAACTTAATATTTTTATCTTTAAAAATCACTCAACTACATTAATCATTAAAATAATTTTTTTATGACAAATAAATTATTTTATATTCCACTTAAATATGGATCCCACACTAAATATGGTTTAAAATTATCATTATAATTCTTCTTCTTCTTATTCTTCTTAATTTACCATTAAAAATATTTGACATGACGAATAAATTATTTTTTATAATATGTTAAATATCAATGTACATCTTCGTAAATCATCAATATTTATTCTTTCATCAAAATATATCTGAATTTTGAACAATATTGTCCATTCTTCAACCCATATGTTGAGGATGCAATTTCATATTCTGAAATAAAAAACCAACAAAAATTTGGAATCATGAAAGGTAACCCGTAAAATTTGCTCCGAGTTTATCTACCAAGTTTCAAACCTTGCACCACCTAGTCTGAGGGATTAGCCCAAAAAAATCCTACAAGAAAGATGTTTTACTATAAGTCACAGTACCCCCATGTTCTGTTTTGTAAATAGTATAATGTACAATAATTATATGGGGTATGAGATAGCATTTTTGGTGATAACTTTGAGTATTGAAAGTTAAAAACAGTCTATGTACTGATTGGAGCAGATAATATGGACTAAAAACTAGAATAATTATAATGGAGAATGACTTCTGCCCATTAGTGACGGAAGTTATCTTTACCCTTTTGATAAAAAAATACTTTCCTTAGAGGACGCATTTTCCACAATTCACGGTAACACAAAACACTGAAATATAATTTAATCAAGGGAAACAAATTCTGGGAATAAATTCTGCCACATAAAATACACCCAAGACTTTAACTTTTCTGAATGCAAAATATGCCACAAGGTAGCAATTGTTTTTACTAACTTTCTGGATAAACAGAAACTATAATACATGTTATTCCTCAACCCAAAAAATTGGATACACATTGTTAATCTCAAGTTATTTATTAATCCTTCAATTGTACAACCACATATAGTATGTTACACTTAATACTTACATAAACATAAATTCATTACCATTTATGTACTGTAAAAGGTGAATCTAGTTAACCATAAAACTTAATGAACTGTCAACTTAACCAATGCTAGTTCCTACATTTCCTAAAACAATCACTACCAACAAAGTACATGACGGAAATTCAGAATTTTAAGAGAAACAAGAACTCAAATAAAAGAAACTTCCGAAAAAAAACAAAGATTAAGAAAATGAACCATCTCTTGAGAGAGGGGATTGATGCCAGTAAGGTTACATTGTTGTACAACAATGTTTTGGAGCTGATAAATCTGGCTAATTTCCTTCTGCGAGTCGAACAAGCTTGAGAACGACGTCGTAGGACTGGTCAAGGCCAGTTGTAATTGATTTTCCATTGTACACTCCGCCAATCAAAATTCCAACCGACCTCGAAGCAATAGATGGAACCGATTCATGCATCAGATTCAACAAGCAATTGAAGAAGAGGAACAAAGCTAAAATCCATCAGGATCAGTTCTACGGTTTTCACAGCTATGCAAATGAGGGGAAAAAGAGGAGGTGGGGAACAAAACAATTTTTGTGTTGTCTCTTTGCTGATAGTGAACCAATGAACTTTGATGAAGCTGTTACTGACAAAAGGTGGAGACAAAGCCACGGAGGAGGGGAACCAGTCAATAGAGAAGAACAACACTTGGAACACTTGGGAGTTAACAACTCTTCCCAAGGACCACCGAGCAATTGGAGTCCAATGGGTATACAGGATGAAGAGAAATGCCCATGGAGAGGTAGAGAGATACAAGGCAAGACTTGTGGTTAAAGGCTACAAACAAAGGCATGGCATCGACTATGACGAAGTTTATGCGCCTATTGCCCGCATGGATACAATCCATCTATTGATCTCTTTAGCGGTGCAAATGAAGTGGAAGATCCATCAACTAGATGTCGAATCATCATTCTTGAATGGAAGATCCATCAACTAGATTCTTCAAGAATGATGATTTGACATCTAGTTGATGGATCTTCCACTTCATTTGCGCCGCTAAAGAGATCAATAGATAGATTGTCTCCATGCGGGCAACAGGCACATAGACTTCGTCATAATCGATGCCATGCCTTTGGTTTTAGCGTTTAGCCACAAGTCTTGCCTTGTATCTCTCTACCTCTACATGGGCATTTTTCTTCGTCTTGTATACCCATTTGACTCTAATTGCTCGATGGTCCTTGGGAAGAGTTGTTAACTCCCAAGTGTTGTTCTTCTCTATTGAATGGATCTCCTCCTCCATGGCTTGTCTCCACCTTTTGCCAGTAACAGCTTCATCAAAGTTCATTTGTTCACTATCAGCAAAGAGACAACACAAAAATTATTTTGTTTCCCACCTCCTCTTCTTCCCCCCATTTACATAGCTGTGAAAACCCTAGAACTGATCCTAATGGATTTTAGCTTTGCTCACCTTCTTCAATTGCTTGTTGAATCCGATGCATGAATCGGTTCAATCTATTGCTTCGAGGTTGGTCGGAATTTCGATTGGCGGAGTCTACAATGGAAAATCAATTACAACTGGCCTTGACAGGTCCTATGATGCCGTTCTCGAGCTTGTTCAACTCGCAGAAGGAAATCCTCTTTAGCCAGATTTATCAGCTCCAAAACATCATTGTACAACAATGTAACCTCACTGGCATCAATCCCCTCTCTCAAGAGATGGTTCGTTTTCTTAATCTTTGTTTTTTTTCTGAAGTTTCTTTTATTTGAGTACTTGTTTCTCTTAAAATTCTGAATTTGCGTCTTGTACTTTGTTGGTAGTGATTGTTTTAGGAAATGTAGGAACCAATATTAGTTAAATTGAAAGTTCATTAAGTTTTATGGTTAACTAGATTCACCTTTTACAGTACATAAATGGCAATGAATTTATGTTTATGTAAGTCATAAGTGTAACATACTATATGTGGTTGTACAATTGAAGGATTAATAAATAACTTGAGTTTAGCAGTGTGTATCCAATTTTTTGGGTTGAGCAATAACATGTCTTATAGTTTATGTTTATCCAGAAGGTTAGTAAAAACAATTGCTACCTTGTGGCATATTTTTCATTCAGAAAAGTTCAAGTCTTGGTGTATTTTATGTGGCAGAATTTATTCCTAGAATTTTTTTCCTAAATTAAATTATATTTCAGTGTTTTGTGTTACCTTGAATTGTAGAAAATGCGGAAATATTTTTTATCAAAAGGGAAAAGATAACTTTCGTCACTAATGGGAAGAAGTCATTCTCCATTATAATTATTCTAGTTCTGTCACAACCCAAACCATCGTGATTGGTACCCACACTAACCCTCCGATGGGAGAACTGTTACTACAACCGAACAAACAAATTTTATAAAAACTAAAGCATTTAAAGATACGGAAGCAGGTTTAAATGACAATAAAAATGGAGTCCCCATAAACTCCAAAGGTTTAAACAATTAACTAACCAACTAATGCAGAAATTCAACCCCTAGAACCTGAAAGTCATTGTAACAAAACTCTACTAACGACAGGTCTAAGAACAAAGGGTACAACCCCGAAACTAAACAACACCTTAAACAAATAGTTTGAGTCCTAAAGGAGTAGACTTAAACAAGAGAGATTCATGTCAGCTTGAAAGAACTGGCTCACCCTTAAATCCGGTCATGCTCAATAGTCACTTAGCTGAAGTATATCAATAGCCGCCTAAAGATGCCCTGTACTCAACAAAGAACAAGCAAATGCAGTATCAGTACACAACCATAGTGTACTGGTAGGATCACGCGTCTATGAACCTAATTATCTACCCCTCTAAAGACATCTATTTAGCTTTGCAATAAAATAAAATATTCTTTTTCTAGTCTCTCTCTAAAGGTTGTACTACATCCCACTATTTTTCTTCATTATAACTCTAGCTTTTTAACATTCTATTCGAGTGGTGTCCTACCATCTCTTATAATTTTCCATACAACCACGTTACTCACCAAGTATTAGAAAACCACAACCTTAGATACTCGCAAGTCGTAATTACTATACAAATTTCGCTTAACCCACAATCTTATTATATAATTGCATCCTGTAACAATCCACCACGAACTCTTATTACCATTATGCTATGTTAGGCCTGACTATAACTACGAAGTCAACCTTTACATCAACACAACACCTCAAACTCAAGTACACTCAACAAATTTAAAGGACTAACCCAATCTTGGTACGCACTTTCTTACTAAAATCATCAATTTCCTTCACCCGAGTATACTCAATGGAACTTTCTTTATCCATAAGCTTGTCATTCTGGTATTAATTCACTCCCTTATTGATTAAGATAAAATCATCATTCCTCATACTACCCTCCTTCTGCTTAACAAACAAGATAGGAGCACCCCACTTGGAAACACTAGGACGGATGAACCCTTTATCAAGTAGCTCTTGGATTTGAGCCTTAAGCTCTCTTAATTCTACTGGAGCCATACGATATGGAGGGATGGAAATGGGGAAAGGGCCAGTTTTCAAGTCAATGCAGAAATCTATATTTCTATCCGGAGGCATACCAAACACATCCATAGGAAAAACTTTCTTAAACTCAGACACCACAGGAACAGACTCAATAGAGGGAGACTCAACCTCAACATCCCAAACATGAGCCAAATAAGCCAAACAACCCTGCCCTACCAGTTCCCTAGCCCGAATGGAGGATATGATCTTAGCTAGCTTAGGCATGTACATCCCTTCCCACTCTAATTTTTCCCTACCAGGGATCTCTAGAATTACAGACTTAGTATTACAATTAAGCCTGATATAATAGGGGGACAATGAAGTCATGCCTAAGATTATATCAAGGCAGTCATATTCAACATAATCAAATCAACCCAAATCTAAAAATCCATAACCACAATAGGACAACACGATACACATGGGTGAATATGACTAACTTTTCAACTAGGTAGAAACATGGATGGGGGCATCAAGTATATCACAACCCATATCAAATCCCGAGGCAATTGAACTAACACATACGAATAAGTAGAATCCGGATCAAACAAAACAATAGCCATCCAGGCACAAAAAAAGTAGCTCTTGTGACCACTGCATCACACCCTCAAACTCGGTCTTACCCGAAAAAACATAAAACTGAGCCATGTCCTCTTGACGGGCAACCTCCTCGCCAGGCTGCACTACCCATCTACCTGCATTACAATTTTCTCGGCCTCACTGATTTACTTTTCATATTCCTAGGTTCTCCACAATTTAACACACCTTATAACTTATATTCGATTGTTAAACACTAAATTAGATCGCAGGGGTTAGTTCGGGTATGATTCGGGGTCCATAATTATGACTAGAGGAAAACAGGGGAGACTGGGCTGAGATTCTGTCTCGCCCTGTCCCGCTCTGGTGGTTTTGCCTTGGTGGGAAAATTCCGCCCCAGCGGCTATAATGGAAACTAAATCCTTGCCAACAATTTTTATGGGTTTCTTTTCTTTCCCAATTTCACCCAAAGGTTCCCAGCTATAACACATGCATTTTTAGAGTACACAATCCTCTTAGCTAGGATGATCGTTGCCTACCCCGAGTCAACCCAACGATACACGCTCAAAAATCCCTTTACATTACTTCAAAACTACAACATCCTCGTCCCCAGGATATACCCAGACTCTCACATGGTTATCAATTGGTCGCAACGCACGTCCAAATTTCTCTCTTACAAACCACATCGTAATTTATCTAGACCCTTGCACCTAATCTCGTGATGACTTTATTTTCACAACAAGTTTCACGACTCTCAAGCAGTTACAACTTGCAGACAAGTCCAAATTCCTTAATTAGTTTGTTCCATAGACGACTACTGATCATTTATGCCTTATACGGCCTCTAAGGCGAGATACCAATTAGAACCTTCTCAGTTCCAATTAACTTGCTTGTGTCCCTCCACCCGTGACTATGACGTCTAGTTCACTTCGTTGAGATACCAATTGGAATCGGGAGATACCAATTGGACTCAACTAATACCACAAGCGACAATAGTAGCTAGTGAGCCCCATAAAACTGCTAATTTCAATCACAGAATTTGGTCGAACCCAATTCTTAACCGCCTCAATCTTTAATGGTAACAAGATCTTATATCAATCTTAGAGAAAACCGATGCACCTTGAAATTGGTCAAGAGGTCATCTATCCGACGCAATGGATTGTTCTGAATGGTGACCCTATCCAACTGTCGATAGTCCATACACATCATCTCTTGCTAGTGATGGTGTTACCACTTTTGTTGCTCTATTCCGAACCATAGATTTCGGAGGAAAGATACCAATTTGTATCACACAGATACCAATTTGTATCAAGTCATAGCACGAAAGAGTAGAAGGAAGTGAGTTTTTCCTAAAGTCCTATAGCCTCTCCAAGAAAAGTACAGAAGTCATCGTACCATTCCACAAGACTTTACTAGAATCATTTTGGTACAATAAGATCCATTAACCTAGGGCTCTGATACCAATTTTTTCATGGCCCAGATCGTCGTGATTGGCACCCACACTAACCCTCCGGTGGGAGAACCATTATTGCAACCCAACAAACAAATTTTATAAAAACTAAGACTTTTAAAGATACGGAAGCAGATTTAAATGACAATAAAAATGGAGTCCCCATAAAATCCAAAGGTATAAACAATTAACTGACCAACTAATGCGGAAATTCAACTCCTAGAACTTGAAAGTCATTGTAACAAAACTCTATTAACGACAAGTCCAAGAACAAGGGGTACAACCCCAAAACTAAAAACCACCTTAAACAAATAGTTTGAGTCCGAAAGGAGTGGACTTAAACAAGAGAGATCCATGTTAGCTTGAAAGAACTGGCTCACCCTTGAATCCAGTCACGCTCAATAGTCACTTAGTTGAGGTCTATCAATAGTTGCCTGAAGATGCCCTGTACTCAACAAAGAACAAGCAAGTGTAGTATCAGTACACAACCACAATGTACTGGTAGGATCACGCGTCTCTAAACCCAATTATCTACCCCTCTAAAGATATCTCTTTAGCCTTGCAATCAAATAAAATATTCATGTACTACATCCCACTATTTTTCTTCATTATTACTCTATCTCTTTAATATTCTATTCAAGTAGTGTCCTACCCTCTCTTATAATTTTCCATACAACCACGTTACTCACCAAGTATTAGAAAATCACAACCTTAGATACTCGCAAGTCGTAATTACTATACAAATTTAGCTTAACCCACAATCTTATTAAATAGTTGCATCCCGTCACAATCCACCACGAACTCTTATTACCATTATGCTCTGGCTATAACTACGAAGTCAACCTTTTCATCAACACGACTCCTCAAACTCAGGTATACTCATCAAATTTAAAGGACTAACCCAATCTTGGTACGCACTTTCTTACTAAAATCTTCAATTTCCTTCACCCAAGTATACTTAGTGGAACTTTCTTTATTCGTAAGCTTGTCGTTCTGGTATTAATCCACTCCCTTATGGATTAATATAAAATCATCAGTTCTCATACTACCCTCCTTCTGCTTAACAAACAAGACAGGAGCACCGAACTTGGAAACACTAGGACGGATGAACCCTTTATCAAGAAGCTCTTGGATTTGAGCCTTAAAATCCCTTAATTCTGCTGGAGCCATACGATATTGAGGGATGGTAATGGGAAAGTGCCAATTTTAATGTCAATGCAACAACCTATATTTCTATCCGAAGGCATACCAGACACATCCATAAGAAAAACTTCCTTAACTCAGACACCACAGGAACAGACTCAATAGAGGGAGACTCAACCTCAACATCCCAAACATGAGCCAAATAAACCAAACAACCCTGCCCTACCAGTTTCCTAGCCCGAATGGAGGATATGATCTTAGGTAGCTTAGGCTTGTACACCTCTTCACACTCTAATCTTTCCCTATGAGGGATCTCTAGAGTTACCGACTTAGTATTACAATTAAGCCCGGTATAATAGAGGGACAATCAAGTCATGCCTATGATTATATCAAGTTAGTCGTATCCGGCATAACCAAATCAACCCAAATCTTAAAATCCATAACCATAACAGGACAACACGATACACATGGGTGACTATGACTGACTCTTCAACTGGGGTAGAAACATGGATGGGGGGGATCAAGTATATCACAAACCACATCAAATCCCGAGGCAATTGAACTAACACATACGAATAAGTTGAACCTGGATCAAACCAAACAATAACCATCCAGGCACAGACAAAAGTTGCTCTTGTGACCACTGCATCACACCCTCAAACTTGGTCTTACCCGAAAAAACATAAAAATGAGCCCTGTCCTCTTGACGAGCAACCTCCTCGCCTGACTGCACTACTCATCTACCTGCATTACTATTTCCCTGGCCTCACTGATTTACTCTTCATATTCCTAGGTTCTCCATAATTTACACACCTTATAACTTATATTCGATTGTTGAACACTGAATTAGATCGCAGGGGTAAGTTCGGGTACGATTCGGGGTCCATAATTGTTAATTGGGGAAAACAGGAGAGACTGGCCAGAGATTCTGTCTCGCCCCGTCCCGCTGTGGTGGGAAATATCCCGTACTAGAGGTCTCGCCTTGGTGGGAAAATCCCTCCCTAGCGGCCATAACGAAAACAGAATCCCTGCCAACAATTTTTCTGTTCTTTTCTTTCCCAATTTCTCCCAAAGGTTCCTAGCTATAACACATGCATTTTTTAGAGTACTCAATCCCCTTAGCTAGGATAATTGTTGCCTATGTCGAATCAACCCAATGATACACGCTCCAAAATCCCTTTACGTTACTTCAACACTACAACATCCTCTTCCCCAGGATATACACAGACTCTCACACGGTTATCAGTTGGTCGCAACGCACGTCCAGATTTCTCTCTTACGAACCACATCATAATTTATATAGACCCTTGCACCTAATCTCGTGATGACTTTCTTTTCACAACAAGTTTCACGACACTCAAGCAGTTACAACTTGCAGACAAGTCCAAATTCCTTAATTAGTTTGTTCCATAGATGACTATTACTGATCATCTATGCCTTATACAGCCTCTAAAGTCAGATACCAATTGGAACCTTCTCAGTTCTAATTAACTTGCTTGTGTCCCTCCAGCCGTGACTACGGCGTCTAGTTCACTTCGTTGAGATACCAATTGGAATAGCGAGATACGAATTGGACTCAACTCATACCACAAGCGACAATAGTAGCTAGCGAGCCCCACAAAACTGCTAATTTCAATCACAAAACTTGGTTGAACCCAATTCTTAACCGCATCAATCTTTAACTGATGGTAACCAGATCTTAAATCAATCTTAGAGAAAATCGATGCACCTTGCAATTGGTCAAAAGGTCATCTATCTAAGACAATGGATACTTGTTCTAAATGGTGGCCCCATTCAATTGTCGGTAGTCCATACACATCATCTCTTGCTAGTGATAGTGTTACCATTTTTGTTGCTCTAGTTCGGACCATAGAGTGAAGAAGGAAAGATGCAATTTGTATCACCCAGATACCAATTGGATTCAAGTTATAGTACAAAAGAGTAGAAAAAAGTGAGTTTTTCCTAAAGTCCTATAGCCTCTCGAACAAAAAGTACGGAGGTCATCGTACCGTTCCGCAAGACTCTACTAAACTCATTTTGGTACAATGAGATCAACGAACCTAGGGCTCTGATACAAACTTTGTCACGACTCAGACCGTCGTGATTGGCACCCACACTAACCCTCCGGTGGAGAACCATTACTACAACCCAACTAACAAATTTTATAAAAACTAAGGCATTTAAAGATACGAAAGCATGTTTAAATGACAATAAAAATGGAGTCCCCATAAATTCTAAAGGTTTAAACAATTAACTAACCAACTAATGCGGAAATTCAACCCCTAGAACCTGAAAGTCATTGTACCAAAACTCTACTAACAACAAGTCTAAGAAAAATGAGTACAACCTCGAAACTAAACAACACCTTAAACAAATAGTCTGAGTTCGAAAGGAGTGGACTTAAACAAGAGAGATCCATGGCAGCCTGAAAGAACTGACTCACCCTTGAATCCGGTCGTGCTCAATAGTCACTTAGTTGAGGTCTATCAATAGCCGCCTGAAGATGCCCTGTACTCAACAAAGAACAAGCAAGTACACAACCACAGTGTACTGATAGGATCACGCATCTATCCCAATAAGTGAAACACATACAAGTAACCACAACATAATAAAACAGGCATATACCGAACATATACAATTTTAGTCATCTTTTCAGGATCAATGGTTATCATTTTAGACCAACATACCGTCTTCCAATATCAATCATCATTAGATATGAACGTAATCATCACAAGTATATACACAACACAATTTAATGGTTCTCTCACGGAACCCAATTCAATGGTCCTCTCATGGAACCCACACCCAAACTGTTAGCATACCTGAACGTGGTACCTGATCCAATGTTTATGCTGGAATGTGGCAACTGATCCCATATTTATGCCGAAACGTGGCAACCGATCCCGTGTTTATGCCGAAACGTGGCAACCTATCCAAGTTAGTGTGTCGGAATGCAACACTCGATCCATTCAACAAACCACAATCACAATCACAATGTATATTCTCACAATCATACAACAAGAGGTGATTCATGGCATACAATTATCCTCATCCACAAGTAGTGTGATCAATAGTGCAACATTCGCATACATACACGTATTATAATGAAGCAATTACAAACATATATCACACCAACATGAAATCACAACCATCACCTACCTCGAATCCAAGCTTGAATCCCCTAAGGCACTTGAATCCTTTTCGGATTCTTCCCGCTTGTTCGTGGTCTAAAAACATACAATTAACGCAAGGATCAATAAACGAGGTCTAATTACCCGGATTATAATCAACATTATCAACCCTAAGCCAACCCAAGATCCCAATACCTAAATTAGTGCTTTTTCCACCATTAACTTCAGATCAAAACCTTTCCCCAATGATAATTACCTAAGAAACTATGTTCTACGGATCAAAAAAATGGATTCGGGGAGTTAAAACCTTACCTTTAGCCTCAAGAATGTTGAAAAATGGTCAAGAACTCGTCTGGGGTCGTCCCTTAGCTCTCAAAGTCAAAAAGTGCAGAATAAAGACGTTTTGGGGTTTATTTACGACATTAAGTCTTGTCGGACCCGCCACATCGGTCCTCACCCCGCTACAGCCGCCATGGCGGCACTATCCCGCTCTGGCGGCTTGCACGAAAACAGTGAGCGAATTTAAGAATTCCAAACTCCCATTTCACAACACACCTTCATCCCATGACACTCAAAAAATACCTGATCACGCTAAGATCAGTTTCGAGAGTTCTACTCACCCGAATTCAATTTCGTAAAGTTGTACGGGTTCCTTAACATCTTAGCTATCCACTCATGTAATCAAATTCATTAATAGATCTCTCATTTGTTACAAATTTCCTTAGACCTCACTTACTCTGATTTCGTCCAAATCTAGACTAGGCTAGGAAATCTCAAGTTACTACGAAAAAGTTTTCTGACTCCAATTTTTTCCCCATTGGCTTTTCCATAACGATGGAAATCAGGTCGTTACAAGTTCTTAGTCCATATTATTTGTTCCAATCAGTACATAGACATTGTTTTTAACTTTCAATACTCAAAGTTATCACCAAAAATGCTATCTCACACCCCATATGATTATTGAACATTATACTATTTACAAAACAGAATATGGATTTATAGTAAAACATCTTTCTTGTAGGATTTTTTGGGCTAATCTCTCAGATTAGGTGATGCAAGGTTTCATGTTCAGCGTAATGTATTCTTACAGGACTGAGACGTTCCACATCAAGAAAGGTAACCCGCAAAATTTGCTCCACGGTGATCCTTTTGCTCATCAAACTAAGAAGAACACGAAGAGACAATGATTAGAGCTAATATTAACACATTAATAAATTATTAAAATATATAGATGTTTAACTGAGTTTCTATATATAGCATACAAAATAATTTATTTGTTAGGCCAAATTTATTTAATGTTAAAATAAGAAGAAAAAGAATTATAATGAATTTTTTTTTAATTATGTTTATTTTTGGGTTCACATTTACATGACATATAAATTATTCTAAAATACAAAATTATGTTAATATTCTGAAATACAAATTATATGTGACTAATATCAGTCAATATAGATCAAGTTTAACACAATAGTGATAGAGTTTTGGTTCATACTACTTACTATTTGAATTATACGACTCACAATATGCTTATTTTTCTGATTAGGTTCTTCACTGAAGTATTATTATGTTACCAATAAAGCACTTCTTTCTATGGTTTCAAGTAATATTTTTTAGCTTCAATCCATTTCCACCTTCTTAAAAAAAAAGAGATTAATTAATATAGAAAAGAAGTTCAGAAATTACTATAATTGAGAATAAAAAATGCAACAAAAAGTCTTTGATATTAGCTGATGGAGTCATATTAAATGGGTTTGTTTTTTAAAAATTTAAAGAATTATTAATTTATAATATTAATGGAACCATTTATTTATATAGGTGATCTTCCAAAAATATATTATCTTATTGAAATGAATGATTTTCTCCAACTCGCCCAAGTTGAGAATGATAACCGATAATGCTGATACGTAACATGACTTTTCGTATTACTAGTCAATATTTACACATAAGCATATTCTTGCTCTAGAAAGAAGATAAAAGGGGTCAAAGGTGTGAGGTTCAGAAAGCATTTTGCACACCAAACATTAATTAGGCAGATTATTGGACTTGGAAAACAAAGGTATCAGATTCTCTCGTGTAATACAAGGAAACAAAACTATAAATACATGATGGCAAATAACACATATAGTGAATTCTAGCAGTTGTTAACAAATTAAATAGTTTTAAGAAAAACGTAACACAGAACCTCAGAGCATCGTATTGTCGTCATGAAGAATCAACAGGCAAAAGAGTTGAAGTACGGGTCATTTTCAAAGACAATTAGTTATGAGGATCTGAAAATACGTAGATTGATAGATGTTCCTCCATATCCTAGTATTCGTTATATGTCTCGTGGATTCGAGGCGTTTAGAGATCGGGAAGAAGAGAATGTGACGAAGAAGTCAGCATGGGAATTGGGATTATAGCATTAACGAAGACAAAGCAGAAGACATAAATGATGAAGCGGAGGCATTCATTAAGTCGATGCACCGTAAATTTGAAGTTGCCTAATTGATCTCCACCAACTCTTTTTATTGAATAATCACTCATATATGCATCTTCTTAGAATTTGTAACTAAAAAGATAATTAAATAAATAATTAGATGTTATTGTGTTGGTTTAACGTTATTTTATAATAATATATTACATCATGAATTAAAATATATATTGTGCACGTACATGGCAGTTTCATAGCGTTATATATCATCCCGTTATGCAATTAAAATATGGAAAAATATTTTACGTTGTTATAAATCCATTGCATTGTGTGGATTATCCATTAGATTTATTCAAGAATTTATTGGATTCATGTATGGATGCTTCCAAGGTGATAAGAATCTTAAGGGATGACTATGTATGTACTAGTTTGGTGACCTTTGTGAGTGATATCTCAACACTATAAATAGAGATATCACTCACCATTTGGAATACACACTTGAATAAGAAGAAAAGTCTTTTCCTACATCTACTTCCCTTGTCTTCTTTTTTTTATACTTATATTTCTTTAAGCTTGATTTTATAACACGTCATCAACAAGAGTCTCTATATTAATATTATGATGCTTGATAGCAATATAGCTAGCAGAGTTTGTATACTTATAAAGCTGATACACTCAACGACAGAGTTGGCTTGTTCCAAGTTGCATCCAAAATTGTTTATCATCATGCTTCTATAATCCAGAGTTGGAGTTGATTATTAAATCAACTAATCATATGTAAGCTTTAGAAGGTATTGCTTACATTTAATTATGATTTGTCGGCTGTACTAAGTATTGGAGAAGTAGTAATAATATGAATATTCGGTTCCTCTGAATAAGTGAGATGATTTGACTAATTTTATCTGTACATATATTTGAATAAATAAATTCTCTTTTTAAAGATTAAAATTTCCAAATTTAGTTGCACTAATTGTATAGTTGAGGTGGTGCAAGAAATTATATAAATGGAAATAAAGATTCCATTGATATTTGCTGAGAGCAAAGAGGCGCTGAGATGAGTCCATTGCACTTGACCTGATTGAGGGTAAGACGATAGATTCAAGTTCCATTGCACTAAAGGATAAAACATCAGGTTAAAGTTTGGATGCACCATAATGAAAATGTTTGAGGGTAAGACAGTAGATTCAAGTTCTATCGCATCAAGAGGGTAAGACGGTCAATTTAAATTTTGATCCACCATAATGATAATACGTTATGTCCCATCAATTTATGACCTAAGACGGCTTTATATGGATAAAACGTTGGATTTAAGTTCTAATGCACCATAATGATGATTTAATGATGACTATGACAAACTAATTGTATTTTTTTTTATGAGAAGTCATGAATTTCGCTCAACTGATTTGCTCCATTCTCTTATGTGAATGTGGTAGCAGTACATGATACGTCTGAAAGATGACGGTGATTATTGTGGTTGTACAAATGAATATGGGCATGAGAAAAAAGAAAATTATAATAGTCAGCATTGTGGTTAAATTAAGAACATTGTGAGTTCTCCAAATATTCCTTCAAAATGTGAAGGTAACTTTTATCATCAAAAGGTATAAAAAGTCACTGGACACGAGATTGTTGTGCAATCTAATAATATGATAAATTTGTAAATCTTCCATCAAAAGAAAGGAAGATAAAGTGGTGGTACACTTGACCTTTCAAAGTGATGTTGAGGTGTGTCATGCAAAAATGATAAAATTTAAGGTCATGACAATGAGCTTACAATGCAAAATTAATGAAGCACATACAAATGATTAGTCCATTCTTTAAAGAGATTGTGACTTGTGATAAGCATTGTGAATGTTTGCCAATTCTTGAAAGTGAATGAGTCAAAATATGAATAAGAACATATTCATGTATGGTTGAAAATATGTCACAACTCACCATTACAGGAGGTTTGAGAGAAATAAATAAATTTTATTTGGCAGAAATGGTCAATGGTATTGTACGTTTATTATACGTCATATATTTTATTGTGATCTACCGAAAGAGCAAAAGAAAGAAGTAATTCTTTTCTATAAGATGGAAGTGCTGGTGCTTTACATTCAAGACACGTATGCTATGGTATGTGAAAAGTCAAAAATGCCCTCAATTTGAATTTTAAAGACAACAAACTAACATGTTGATACCACTACATTACCCATATTTCTATAATAGTAGAAAAGAAAAGAAAAAAGTTTGAGGACATAAAAAATATTTTTTTAATTTTAAATATAATTAAAATAAAATGTTTAAATATTTTGGGATGAACTAATATTAAGAATTTAAATAAAAAATTATCTTTTAGAACAAATAAAAGAATTAACTAATTAATAAAAGAATTTAATTAAATTAACTTTGAATTGAGGGTATTTTTAGTCCAAAAGATGGAAGAAGGGGTATTTTTGAACCATAAACAAAGGTGAAGTGTATTTTTAGACCAAAAGGTAGAAGGAGGGTATTTTTGAGCCTTTTCCAATAGATTAGGGGTATTCTTGGCCCTTTTTCGTTTTATTTTTAGTATAAACTTAACTAGAAAAAGAAAATATTAAAAAAATTATGTGGGACAGGTTCATGCGGCGTGGGATGAAGCGGGTAGAAAATGAAAAAAAGTTGTTAAGCGGGGGGATGGGAAAATGAAAAAAAAATTGTTATGCGAGGCGGATTAAATATTTTACAGGTTAAGCTCAACCCGCCCTGTCCCCGCCCCATTGTCATCCGTAGAAATACACATAGAATTTACCACTTATTTCCTCCGTTACTTTTTTATTGTTATATTGTATTTTTTTTTTAGAGTCAATTTGATTATATTCCAAAACTAAATTGAATTACATTAATTAGTTATGTTTTGTCTTTTTCATGTAACATTACTTTCCAAATTAATGAAACTGAAATACTTAGGGATGGTAATGGATGGGGCGAGGTGGGTTTAAGGCTATGCGGGGTGTGGTGGGTTAAGGTTGTGCAGGGCGGGAGGGATACGGGGCGGGTTGAAGTGAATTTTTTTAAAACTAATGCAGGATGGGGCGGGTTGCAGGTTTATGTGATTTTTGTGGGTACAAATTTAATTTTAACTTTTTACATGTTATAAGAGTGATAGAGCATTATTTATTAAGATAATTTGTTTAAAAGATACTAAAATATTCAAGATAGTAAATGCATACGGTTCAAAAAAAAAATACAATTTCTTGCATGTTTCCAATTGACCTCTAAAGTAAAATTTTAAGTCATTATTTATTAAATTAATAAAACTTAATAAAATAAATAAATTTATCTTTATGAATTTTATTTTTAGTATAAACTTAATTAGAAAAAGAAAATATTAAGTTTGAGGGCTTTCACTCTACCCTGAATCGCATCTTTGAAGAATGAAGGAAAACAAAAACATAGCCAGCCACTACTCACTCTTCACCTTCTCTTCTCTCTATATATACAGATCCCCCAAACTGTCTTAATCTTATCTGAGATTCCACAGCCCCTTTTCAACTATATTGCTACTCACTGCTTCCATGGTTATAACCATTAGTAATCTTGTTGTGGTTTCTATGCAAGAATTTTAGCATAATTCTACAAGTCATTTTGTTTAATGATTCTTCTGATGTACGTTGTTGTTTAGGTGGGAAATCAGGAAGCCATGGATCTCATAAGGTAATCATGTCTGAGGGAAAAAAGCATGCAACTTCCGGTGGCTACGACTTAATTCAGATGAAAAGGAAGACAAATTTGATTAAGTAAAAATCCTTCACCAAAGTTACGACGAGTTCCCCTAATTAAATCAAATAGAGTGAAAAGCCGTTCTGCATGCTGTAAGAAAACCGTCAACAGTTGGATGAACAAGTAAAGATGAATTTGGCAATGAAAATGATGGTCCTCCGGCAAAGGCTAGGCGAGTTTCAACGGTGAACCAAACAAAGAGGAATATGAAAATTTATTGCCCAAATCAAGAAAACATGAGTGGTTTGAACAAGAAGCATCATTCCAATGCTCTTATGTCTGCTTGCAGAGAACTTGGAAACCTTGCTGTGTCAACGGGGTAGTCCAGCTGATATCACTGTAATGATAATCGATCTGACTCATTTCAAATCCTAGTATGGCAGTCATCCTTAGGAAGTTTCAGATGCATAAGTTTAGCCCTGACTGTGATCCAGGTTAGATGTCGCATAGAAAAAATTGACCATTCTTTAAATCTTTGAAGTAGTCATGTATGAAATAGAAATAGCATCGACAATATGATTTGATTAACGCAGTGCTGCAGAGCAGAGTCTCCAATAATTAAAGTTGTATTAGACATGATATGTTTACATGATGAATATATACAGGCTTTCTGCGGCTGGCCATGCAAGTTC
This sequence comes from Solanum verrucosum, assembly GCF_900185275.1. Lineage (NCBI taxonomy): Eukaryota > Viridiplantae > Streptophyta > Magnoliopsida > Solanales > Solanaceae > Solanum > Solanum verrucosum. Next base: position 859,371 of record NW_026020353.1, read on the forward strand.
ACCATCTATGATTTAAAGATATTTAGCTATGTAAATGCTACATCTGGCAAGAAAAGTTTGTTCATCTGCAAGTTGTGATAATGAAACTGAAAAACAATATGGGATTTGTTGTTGTTTTTGAACTGTTTAATATCAAGAATATTCATCATGCTTCAAGTGAGATGTGTTCCTTCAAAACCAGAGAAAACTTCAAATAATTATCTGCTTCAGTGAAGTGAGAACATGTTTAAGGAAAAAATAGACAAGATACGCTGTCAAGTAAATTGCAGGCACGTGGAAGGACAAGTATCAAGTAGCTAAAAACCTAAAGAACAAGGAACACTACCCCAAAGGAATAAACCCGGATTTGAATCAAGCATTCAATAGTGGACGGTAGGGGTAGGGGTAGCAATTTCGGCTCATATAAGTGAAATGACTATTTTTTCCATATTAAATTAAATTATACACTAACAAGAAAAACTATTTTCTACAAAATAGATTAATCATTTAAGACAAAAAATCATAATTTTCACACACACAAAAAGTAAAGGAAGAAGAGTATAAAAAATAAAGTGATGGATTATCGATGTTAAGCTTCAAAACTCAATTTAAACTTTAATTTGGCTATCATCACAAATAAGAAAAAGAAAAGAACATACATAACTTAAGGGCCAACTTTTTAACTATACAACTTAACAACTGTATTTACACCAACATAGCAATACTTTTTTTTCAATTATATAGCAATACTTTTTTTTTCAAAAGTAGAATTTAAATTAAAAAAAAAAAAATTCCAAATCAGCCATGGTTATCCCGATTCCCATAAATTTCTCCAATAATTTTACCTTTACTAATTTATTCAAATATGCTATATATTATCTCCCATAAATAGAGGTTTTCTACCAAAACAAAACTCCCTTTCTCTGAGAAGAACGACTATCGAAAAAATGCATACTAATAATTTCTCAATTCTAATTCAACACAACGGGCGATGGGACTCATCAGGTAATTATATATAAAATAATTCTCATGGTGTTTTATTACGTAGTAGAATTTGATTTTTCACGAATATCTATTTTGTAATTTTTGGTAGTTATTCGTTTTGTTTAGTTTGTCAATTTTTGTTTAAATTAATTCATACAATTTGGTTGATGTTTTGGATCGTCGAAATTTTGGTGTAATTTCAACAACTTCATATGATTTTGTTGTACACTGATGTGTCAAATTTGTTTTTTGTTAAAGTTTAGGTTTAATTGGTATGATGTGTGCCGTATGATAGCAAATATTTTATATCAATAAGTTTGTGATATGTATTTCTATATTTATTTTGGTATGTGATCTGGTATAATTTTCGCTAATAACTGACACCAAACAAATAGCCTGATGTATGTTTTGGTGTATTGTTTGGTCAAATTTATATTATCTTACATATGAACATACGTATATTAAAATGAGTGCAGTAATAAATTATTTGGTGCAATTAGTGGTGTAAAAAACTACAAGTTTGACGATCTATAGTATATAATTAGAACCTCATAAATAAAAATATGGTACATATTTTAGTGTATTTTAAGTATGTGAATTGGTGTAAATAATAATATGAAAAACAGTTCCTACATTAATTGATGGTAACCTGATAAAATTATAAATTTTAAAAATTAGTTTAAGGGTATTTAATATTTGACTATTGTTTTTTACATTTATTAAATGGTTAAAATATTGGTAAAATAGTTTGGTATTTCTTTGACGAAGAATTTGTTATTTTAAACAGGCAATTACGTGGATTACAATATTGAAGGAGTTATGTATGATCCAACCACCAAATACGAAGGCTTGATTACAGCTATATCTTCACAATTGGGAGTGGACACAATAATTTATCATTTGAAACTCAAGTATTTCGTGAATGGTCCATCTCCACCAATGAAGATACATAACGATATGGGAGTGCAAGTTTATTTAGATCAAAAGAGATGCAATTCAGATTTCTTTTCAAAATATCCTTTATGTGTGACAGAGCTATGGAATCCATTGAGTACCAAACTAATGTCCAAACAACACGTCAACATATTTTGGGATCAAACACACTATGTTTGACTAACATGGATCCAATTTTGGAAGGTTATATTGAAGAATCTAAAGGAACTGAAATAATTTCAAATCCTCAACACTATTTGGTGGCCGAGGATCAAGTTTATATAAACAAGCAAACTATATCGGAAGTTATGAAGCGATATGCATTTCTAAGAGAGTTTTGTTTCATTGCAAAAAGATCAAGTCCTATCTGGTGAGTTATTATATATATATATTGATTTTAAAAATTACCAATATATTTTAACAACTTAACATGTATATTAATGCATGAGTTTTTGCAGTTACTATCTAAAGTGTGCTACAGAAAATTGGTCATGGGTTTTTAAATCCTCATGTTTGAATAATTCAAAGTGAGAAAATTCTATGATACATAGTCTTGTCCATTGAAGAACCGGATTCAATCAAAGCGACAATCAACAAGTGGTGTGCTTGGGGCAATGTTGGTTGAAAAGTATGTCGATCTGAAGACCGTTTACACACCAACAGACATACAAGAAGGCATGCTAAGGATACATGGTATTTCAATGACATACATGCAAGCATGGAGAGGTAAAAAAAAGTTTTCGAGAGATTAAGAGGTGACCCTGCCGAATCATATGGAAAAATTCTAACATATCTATATATATTGGAGAAAACATATCCAGGGACAATTGTGAATTATAAAAAAACAGATGAAAATCATTTTTTTATATTCATTTACAGCACTTGATGCAAGTATAAGAGGCTGGGAGTATTGTCAACCAATAGTAGTCGTGGATGGTACACATTTAAAATCAACATACGAAGGCACAATGTTGATAGCTAGCACATTAGATCCAGGAGGTACTGTTTATACCATTACTGCAACTAGATTGATTTGTTTTATTTATAAACAATATATGTTGTATTTATTTTGAAGATATTTGTTGTATAGGTCACATCTTGCCGCTTGCATATGAAATAGTTGATTCAGAAAATGATGATTCATGGTTATGGTTCTTTGAGAATTTTAAAAATGCATTCGGTGAAAGAGAAGATATGTGCTTTGTTTCTGATAGAAATAAGAGCATTTGAAATGCTACTGCATCCCGAATTTAGACATTACACATGCATATACCATCTATGGACCAATTTACTAAAGAAAACATACAGAGATACAAAAAAGGTTAGAACATTATTCTTCAGTTTAGCAAAAGCATACACTGTTCAAGAGTTTGATGAATTGATGAATGGATCAAATTAATCCAAAATACCATGCTTATCTACAAAAAGCAAATTATGAGAAATGATCACGCGCACATTCACCAGTAAAAAGGACTTGGACACTAACAAGTAACATTGCAGAGTCACTAAATAACGCTATTCTTGTTGGAAGAAGGTTACTAGTGGTACCATTGTTGGAATTTGTTAGAAAAACAATTGAAGCTTGGAATGAGAAACACAACGAAGAAGGTAGAAATACTACAACAACCTTGACAAGAACATACAATGAAATGTTGGAGGACAATAGAAATTTGTCTCATCGTATGCTTGTAAGTATTAACAATTCTCTACTATGCATAGTATGTTTTGGTTTTATTATTGATAATGCATGTGCTTAAATGAAGGTACGCGCATCAACAATACACCTTCATACCATTACATATGGTGCAAAGAGGTTTACGGTATGTCTGAATACACGAATGTGTAGTTGTGGCAGATTTCAACATGATGAGATTCCTTGTAGTCATGCACTTGCAGCGATCAGACATAGGAATAAACATCGTGATGATTATTGTTCAGCTTATTATAGTAATAAGAATTATCAAGATACATATGCAATACCAATTGAACCATTGCCTTGCGAAAGCACTTGGGATGTTCCATCACATGTCTTGGAAGAGGTAGTATTACCACCAATTACAAGAAAACAACCAGGCAGACCTCCAAAAAATGATCGCAAAAAGGGACTCACCGAAGGAAAGGGGAAGAAGAGGAAAGTAACATGTAGTGAATGTGGTATAGTTGGGCATAACAAGAAGACTTGCCCAAACAAAACTCATGATAATTAGCTTTGTGGTATTTTTGTTGTTATTTTTACTTTGCAGTTATACAGTTGAAGTATATTACTTTTATTAGATGTATTGTATTTCATTACCTTATTTCAAAGTTGATTACTTTTTGTTATCTTATTCATATTTTTGAATTCATAGTTGTTATAAATGTTTGTATATAATAGATATCATGAACTCTTTTGGATTACGTGTTGTCACATATCCAGAAATATTGATAAAAAAATGAACTTATTGGATGATATTCTACTGTTGATTTGATATGGTAAATAAGCCAAATTCTTGGTGAAATTATGGTAAATAGGCACAAATTTATGGTAAAAATAAAGGATCATAATAATGGTATTTATAGTAAAACAAATGTTTGCAGTATACACCAACCTAAAACAATAAATTGAAAAGTATTAGATGTTAGTATATTAGTTTGGACGCTACAATAATTAACACTCAATTACTGTAAAATTGATTTACTTTGGTTACAACTGGTACAAAACTTGGTATAAATGATGGTATATATAACAACCAAATGTCATAATGATGATGGTATATTATCTTACATATGAACATACGTATATTAAAAAGAGTGCAATAATAAATTATTTGGTGTAATTGGTGGTGTAAAACACTACAAGTTTTGATGATCTATGGTATATAATTAGAACCTCATAAATAAAATTATTGTACATATTTTAGTAAAATACTTTGGTATTTCTTTGATTGTTTTTTTTTAAGTTTATTAAATGGGTAAAATATTGGTAAAATACTTTGGTATTTCTTTGACTGTTTTTTTAAGATCATTAAATGGTTAAATTTTTGGTAAAATACTTTGATATTTCAATAAATGGCTTATGACTACAATCTTGGTTAACACTGAAATCATAAAAACACACGCTATTAAAGAAAGAAAATTGGTTTACATATGAAAGAAAAAACACAAAACTGGGTAAATACATTGGTATGTATACCAACCTGTAACTTTGAAAGAAATCCAATCGATCATATACAAGCATTTAGTATAATTTTTCAATAATTATAAAACCCAATTTATACCTAAATTTATACCAAACTCATACATGTACAAACCAAACTCAAACTATAAATTTTTCACAAAATTTAACCAAAAAAGCAATCAAATAAATGCATAATCACAGAATAAAGACAATATCCAACAACGAACTCAAAATCAAAAACGCAACTAAAGTACTATCCAAATAACAAAAGAGATTCAAAACCATAAAACATTCATGAAATTTTGTCTTAAGAAATAACACTTTTTACTCCTTGACCCTCTGATTTGACCGACCACCTTGCTTAGAAGCTTCATCTTCACTAAGAGATTCAGTATCAATTTTCATCTTTCCATATTCCCACAGTAATGCTCCAAATCTCAACCGAAGATTTTCAGCATTTAAACCCGACATAGTTATGTTCCTATCTCCACGACACACATATTCAGCAAAAACACAGGTATACAGACCACAATCCCTACAAATATTACCCAATCAGCATAATTAGTACAATACGTAGTATAATCAACCATAAAAAAGACACATTATACTTACGTTGAATTGTCACGTTGTTGTGGGATGTTTTCACGATTACCATATACCAATGGATCACTAACTGGCCTTCCAGCATAATGCACAAAATATTCCAATCAATGTCTTTTCTTAAAGCATAATAATCAATAGCAACTAGGAACAAAGGTATCATTCTAGATATTTTTTTAACCAAACTTGTTACTGCATTGGTATGTTTAACCCTATAACCATTTAAAGAATCATAAATGTATAAACACCTTTTTCTTATGGAAAACACAACCAGAAACCAGTGGAATGCAGCACTACTATTGACTGGAATACATACATAATCAACATCCACCCATGGAGTATTAGCAAGAATCCTATCACCTCTTATATATTGTGCAACCTCATGATTTATACTAATCAGACTTCCATCTAAGTAATTGGCCTCCCACGCATCATGGATTTGAACAACCCAACTGATGAAAAAAGGGTCAGTAGTAGTAACTCTTGCACTATTATCAGGACCATACTTGCAAAACTTGCGAAGATAATACATTATCACATCAACATGCTGCATAACAAGTTTTATTAGTTAGCACCAAACAATAAAATAATATCACAACTTGATTGAAAGAATCACCATTATCTGATTATTACCTATTAGACTATATTTAAAATTCTATGTTTGTGTCATTGTAACTATTAAACTATAATTAGGAGTCTATGTTTGTGTCATTAGTTTATTTTCCTAACATACATACCAAAAACAACTGTCCCCAGATAACTAAATCACAGATTCCAGTGACTACAATGAAACCAATTTTACTTACCAATCACTAAAATCACAACAAAAAACAAATACCAAATCTTACTTTAATATAGAGTTACACAGTAAGAAATTACCAAATCTCTCCAAGGCTGTCATGGATAAGCCAAAGGGTGAAACCAATCCATCAGATCCACCCTACCAACACCAAATTCAAAAGGAGGATCGATTGGATTTGAAGCAGCAGTGAAGAAACTGGTTTTCCTATAAAACAAAATGAATAGTTATAGCATATAAAGTGAATGAAAAAATGGTAAAATACAATTACACAACAATACATACTTTCCACGTTTCTTAGATAATTTGCTATCAACCCATTTCTTAAAATGAAGGGTAACTTCACTGTACATATCAAACCCCTTGTAATTTACAAAAGGATGCCTTCATAAACAGTACTTCACTATGTTCACCGATGTGCCACCTGATTCACTTAAGTTTGTGTATGGTGATTGGGCATACTTTCCTGGAATCTTCGTACAAACATGTTGAACTGGAGAGATAAGTGTGTTTTCACCCTCAATAACACCAAACTGATTGAACTTTGTTTTTCCAGCTTTAGCAACTTCCAAAGGTGTGACACAAATATTTTCAGATTCAACTTCTACCAATGATGACACGTATGTTTGTCCAGTTTCAAGAGCAACCAACTGTGATTCACTACTAAAAAAACAGTGAATACCAACCTACAAATACCGACCTAAAACCGACTTCCCAGCTTAGGTCGGAAAAAGCTTGGTCGCTATTCAATACCGACCTCTGGAGGTTGGTATTTACTGACCTCTCAAGGTCAGTTTTTATTTTATGTCGGAATATTCATTTTTTTAAATTCCGACCTCTAGAGGTCAATATTTTTATTTTTGAATTTTGAGATTCTGACCTCCGGAGTCGGTATTTTTATTTTTGTAATGTTGAAATTCTGACCTCCGAAGGTCGGTATTTTTATTTTTGTAATGTTGAAATTTTGACCTCCGGAGGTCGGTATTTTTATTTTTGTAATGTTGAAATTCTAACCTCCGGAGCTCAGTATTTTTATTTTTGTAATGTTGAAATTTTGACCTCCGGAGGTCTACTTTTATTTTTGTATTTTTGAAATTCTGACCTCCGTAGGTCTGTATTTTTGTTTTTGTAATGTTGAAATTCTGGCCTCCGAAGGTCGGTATTTTTAATTTTGTATTTTTGAAATTCTGACCTCCGGAGGTCGGTATTTTTATTTTTTAGTTTTGGAATTCTGACCTCCGGAGGTCAGTATTTTTATTTTTTATTTTTGAAATTCTGACCTCCGGAGGTAGGTTTTTTGCTACAAAACAGGCAGCAAATTGCTGCAATTTTTAGTTGCCCACCTGCATATTTATACCAAAACAACCCAAAGCCAAATAAACTCCATCCAACCAAAACAACCCAAAGCCAAATAAACTTCATCCAACAAAAACAACACAATATTTTCAACATATACATTAAACTATTTCAAAATAAACTTCATCCAACTTCAAAATAAACTAAAATACGATCAAATTAAACAATACCAAAAATATAGAAGTCTAAAATGTCAAATAGATACAACTACTCCTCATCACCCTCACTATCCTTATCAGACTTACCATTCTTATCACCCTCACTTTCCTTATCAGACTTATCTTTCTCATCACCCTCCTGATCAGATCCATCACAGCTAACCGGACATAGAAGAAGAATATTTCCTGATTCAAAAATAAAAGTTAGTTGGGCCAGAAGCGCTGCATACCTCTTTCACTAGTTTAATTTTGACTTAATTCCAACAACTAAATCGGCTAACTAAACGACATTATTTATAATAACTTATTTAAACAACTTAACAACTTTTTAACTTTAACTAGTTTAGTTTTGACTTAATTCCAACAACTAAATTCACTAACTAACCGACATTATTTATTTTAACTTATTTAAACAACTTAACAACTTTTTAACGTTAAATAGTTTAGTTTTGACTTTATTCCAACAACTAAATTCACTAACTAAACGACATTATTTATTTTAACTTAATTAAACAACTTAACAACTTTTTAACTTTAACTAGTTTAGTTTTAACTTAATTCCAACAAGTAAATTAACTAACTAACCCACATTATTTATTTTCACTTATTTAAACTACTGAACAACTTTTTAACTTTAATTAGTTTAGTGTTGACTTAATTCCAACAACTAAATTAACTAACTAACCCACATAATTTATTTTAACTTATTTAAACAACTTAAATTTTTTTTAAGGTTAACTAGTTTAGTTTTGACTTAATTCTAACAACTAAATCCACTAACTAAACGACATTATTTATTTTAACTTATTTAAACAACTTAACAACTATTAAACTTTAACTACCTTAGTTTTAACTTAATTCCAACAACTAAATTCACTAACTAAACAACATTATTTATTTTAACTTATTTAAACGACTTAATAACTTTTTAACTTTAACTAGTTTAGTATTGACTTAATTCCAACAACTAAATTCACTAACTAAACCACATTATTTATTTTAACTTATTTAAACAACTTAACAACTTTTTAACATTAACTAGTTTAGTTTTAACTTAATTCCAACAACTATATTCACTAACTAAACCACATTATTTATTTTAACTTATTTAAACAACTTTTAAACTTTAACTAGTTCAGTTTTGACTTAATTCCAACAACTAAATTCAATAACTAAACCACATTATTTATTTTAACAACTTTTTAACTTTAACTAGATTAGTTTTGACTTAATTCCAACAACTAAATTCAATACTAAACCATATTATTTATTTTAACTTATTTAAAGAACTTACCAACTTTTTAACTTTAACTACATTAGTTTTTGACTTAATTCCAACAACTAAATTCACTAACTAAACCACATTATTTATTTTAACTTATTTAAATTACTTAACAACTTTTTAAGTTTAACTACATTAGTTTTGAGTTAATTCCAACAAATTAATTCACTAACTAAACCACATTATTTATTTTAACTTACTTAAACAACTTAACAACTTTTTAACTTTAACTAGTTTAGTTTTGCCTTAATTTCAACAACTAAATTCACTAACTAACCCACATTATTTATTTTAACTTATTTAAACAACTTAACAACTTTTTAACGTTAACTAGTTTAGTTTTGACTTAATTACAATAACTAAATTCACTAACTAAACAACATTATTTATTTTAACTTATTTAAACAATTTAACAACTTTTTAACTTTAACTAGTTTAGTTTTGACTTAATTCCAACAAAAAAATCCACTAACTAAACGCCATTATTTATTTTAACTTATTTAAACAACTTAACAACTTTTTAAATTTAACTAGTTTAGTTTTGACTTAATTCCAATAACTAAATTTACTAACTAACCCACATTATTTATTTTAACTTATTTAAACAACTTAACAACTTTTTAACTTTAACTAGTTTAGTTTTGACTTAATTCCAACAACTAAATCGACTAACTAAACGACATTATTTATAATAATTTATTTAAACAACTTAACAACTTTTTAACTTTAACTAGTTCAGTTTTGACTTAATTCCAACAACTAAATTCACTAACTAACCCACATTATTTATTTTAATTTATTTAAACAACATAACGATTTTATAACTTGAACTAGTTAAGTTTTGACTTAAATCCAACAACTAAGTTCACTAACTAACCCACATTATTTATTTTAACTTATTTAAACAACTTAACAACTTTTTAACTTTAACTAGTTTAGTTTTGACTTAATTTCAACAACTAAATCAACCAACGAAACGACATTATTTAATTTAACTTAATTAAACTGCTTAACAATTTTAACTAGTTTAGTTTTGACTTACATCCAACAACTAAATCTACCAACTAAATGATATTATTTATTTTAACTTATTTAAACAACTTTAATTAGTTTAGTTTTGACTTAATTTCAACAAGTAAATTCACTAACTAACCCACATTTTTTATTTTAACTTATTTAAACAACTTAACAACTTTTTAACTTTAACTAGTTTAGTTTTGACTTAATTTCAACAACTAAATTCACTAACAAAATCACATTATTTATTTTAACTTATTTAAACAACTTTTTAACTTTAACTAGTTTAATTTTGACTTAATTCCATCAACTAAATTCACTAACTAAACCACATTATTTATTTTAACTTATTTAAACAACTTATCATCTTTTTAACTTCAACGACATTAGTTTTGACTTAATTCCAACAACTTAATTATCTAACTAAACACATTATTTATTTTAAAATATATAAACAACTTAACAACTTTTTAACGTTAAGTAGCTTAGTTTTGACTTAATTCAAACAACTAAATTCACTAACTAAATGACATTATTTATTTAAACTTATTGAAACAACTTAACAACTTTTTAGGTTTAACTACATTAGTTTTGACTTAATTCCAACAACTAAATTTACTAACAAAATCACATTATTTATTTTAATTTAATTCCAACAACTAAATTCACTAACTATCCCACATTATTTATTTTAACTTATTTAAACAACTTAACAACTTTTTAACGTTAACTAGTTTAGTTTTGACTGAATTCCAACAACTAAATTCACTAACTAAACGACGTTATTTATTTTAACATATTTAAACAATTTAACAACTTTTTAACTTTAACTACTTTAGTTTTTGACTTAATTCCAACAAATAAATCCACTAACTAAACGACATTATTTATCTTAACTTATTTAAACAACTTAAAAACTTTTTAGCTTTAACTAATTTAGTTTTGACTTAATTCCAACAACTAAATTCACTAACTAACTCACATTATTTATTTTAATTTATTTAAACAACTTAACAACTTTTTAACTTTAACTAGTTTAGTTTTGATTTAATTACAACAACTAAATCGACTAAGTAAACAACATTATTTATAATAACTTCATTAAACAACCTAACAACTTTTTAACTTTAACTAGTTTAGTTCTGACTTAATTCCAACAACTAAATTCACTAACTAACCCACATTATTTATTTTAACTTATTTAAACAAATTAACAACTTTTTAAAGTTAAATAGTTTAGTTTTGACTTTATTCCAACAACTAAATTCACTAACTAAACTACATTATTTATTTTAACTTATTTAAACAACTTAACAACTTTTTAACTTTAACTAACTTAGTTTTCACTTAATTTCAGTAACTAAATTCACTAACCCACATTATTTATTTTAATTTATTTAAACAATTTAACAAATTTGTAACGTTAACTAGTTTAGTTTTGATTTAATTTCAACAAATAAATCCACTAACTAAACGACATTATTTATTTTAACTTATTTAAACAACTTAACAACTTTTAAACTTTAACTACCTTAGTTTTAACTTAATTCCAACAACTAAATTCACAAACTAAATGACATTATTTATTTTAACTTATTTAAACAACTTAACAACTTTTTAACTTTAACTAGTTTAGTTTTGATTTAAATCCAACAACTAAATTCACTAACTAAACCACATTATTTGTTTTAACTTATTTAAACAATTTAACAACTTCTTAACTTTAACTACTTTAGTTTTTACTTAATTTTAACAACTATATTCACTAACTAAACCACATTATTTATTTTAACTTATTTAAACAACTTTTAAACTTTAACTAGTTCAGTTTTAACTTAATTCCAACAACTAAATTCACTAACTAAACCACATTATTAATTTTAACTAATTTAAACAACTTAACAACTTTTTAAGTTTAACTACATTAGTTTTGAGTCAATTCCAACAACTAAATTCACTAACTAAACCACATTATTTATTTTTACTTATTTATACAACTTAACAATTTTTTAACTTTAACTAGTTTAGTTTTGACTTAATTCCATAAAACTAAATTCACTAACTAACCCACATTATTTATTTTAACATATTTAAACAACTTAAAAACTTTTTAACTTTAACTAGCTTAGTTTTGACTTAAATCCAACAACTAAGTTCACAAACTAACCCACATTATTTATTTTAACTTATTTAAAAACCTTAGCAACTTTTTAATTTTAACTAGTTTAGTTTTGACTTAATTTCAACAACTAAATCCACCAACTATACGACATTATTTATTTTAACTTATTTTAACTACTTAACAATTTTAACTAGTTTAGTTTTGACTTATATCGAACAACTAAATCCACCAACTAAACGATATTGTTTATTTTAACTTATTTAAACAACTTAGCAACTTTAACTAGTTTAGTTTTGACTTAATTCTAACAACTAAATTCACTAACTAACCCATATTATTTAACTTAACTTATTTAAACAATTTAACAAATTTTTAACGTTAACTAATTTAGTTTTGACTTAATTCCAACAACTAAATCTACTAACTAAACGACATTATTTATTTTAACTTATTTAAACAATTTAACAAATTTTTAAGGTTAACTAGTTTAGTTTTGACTTAATTCTAGCAACTAAATCCACTAACTAAACGACATTACTTATTTTAACTTATTTAAACAACTTAACAACTATTAAACTTTAACTAGTTTAGTTTTGACTTAATTCGAACAACTAAATTCACTAACTAACTCACATTATTTATTTTAACTTATTTAAACAATTTAACAAATTTTTAATGTTAACTAGTTTAGTTTTGACTTAATTCCAACAACTAAATCGACTAACTAAACGACATTATTTATTTTAACTTATTTAAACAACTTAACAACTTTTAAACTCTAACTACCTTAGTTTTAACTTAATTCCAACAACTAAATTCACTAACTAAACGACATTATTTATTTTAACTTATTTAAACAACTTAACAACTTTTTATCTTTAACTAGTTTAGTTTTGATTTAATTCCAACAACTAAATTCACTAACTAAACCACATTATTTGTTTTAACTTATTTAAACAATTTAACAACTTCTTAACTTTAACTACTTTAGTTTTGACTTAATTTCAACAACTATATTCACTAACTAAACCACATTATTTATTTTAACTTATTTAAATAACTTTTTAACTTTAACTACATTAGTTTTGACTTAATTACAACAACTAAATCCTTTAACTAAACCACATTATTTATTTTAACTTATTTAAATAACTTACCAACTTTTTAACTTTAACTACATTAGTTTTTGACTTAATTGCAACAACTAAATTCACTAACTAAACCACATTATTTAATTTAACTTATTTAAACAACTTAACAACTTTTTAAGTTTAACTACATTAGTTTTGAGTTAATTCCAACAACTAAATTAACTAACTAAACCACATTATTTAATTTAACTTATTTAAACAACTTAACAACTTTTTAAGTTTAACTACATTAGTTTTGAGTTAATTCCAACAACTAAATTTACTAACTAAACCACATTATTTATTATTACTTATTTATACAACTTAACAATTTTTTAACTTTAACTAGTTTAGTTTTGACTTAATTCCATAAAACTAAATTCACTAACTAACCCACATTATTTATTTTAACTTATTTAAACAACTTAAAAACTTTTTAACTTTAACTAGTTTAGTTTTGACTTAAATCAACAACTAAGTTCACAAACTAACCCACATTATTTATTTTAACTTATTTAAACAACTTAACAACTTTTTAACTTTAACTAGTTTAGTTTTGACTTAATTTCAACAACTAAATCCACCAACTATACGACATTATTTATTTTAACTTATTTAAACTACTTAACAATTTTAACTAGTTTAGTTTTGACTTATATCGAACAACTAAATCCACCAACTAAACGATATTGTTTATTTTAACTTATTTAAACAACTTTTTAACTTTAACTAGTTTAATTTTGACTTAATTACAACAACTAAATTACCTAACTAACCCACATTATTTAACTTAACTTATTTAAACAACTTAACAACTTTTTAACTTTAACTAGTTTAGTTTTGACTTAAATCCAACAACTAAATTCACTAACTAAACCACACTATTTATTTTAAATTATTTAAACAGTTTTTTAACTTTAACTAGTTTAGTTTTGACTTAATTCCAACAACTAAATTCACTAACTAAACCACATTATTTATTTTAACTTCTTTAAACAACTTAACAACTTTTTAACTTTAACTACATTAGTTTTGACTTAATTCCAACAACATAATTCACTAACTAAACCAAATTATTTATTTTAACTTATTAAACAACTTAACAACTTTTTAACATTAACTAGCTTATTTTTGACTTAATTTAAACAACTAAATTCACTAACTAAATGACATTATTTATTTTAACTTATTTAAACAATTTAACAACTTTTTAACTATAACTAGTTTAGTTTTGACTTAATCTAACAACTAAATCAACTAACAAAACGACATTATATATTTTAACTTATTTAAATAACTTAACAACTTTTAGCTTTAACTAGTTTAGTTTTGACTTAATTCCATTAATTAAATCTACTAACTAAACGACATTATTTATTTTAACTTATTTAAACAATTTAACAACTTTTTAACTTTAACTAATTTAGTTTTTATTTAATTCCAACAACTAAATCCACTAACTAAACGACATTATTTATTTTAATTTATTTAAACAACTTACTTTTTAACTTTATCTAGTTTAGTTTGACTTAATTCCAACAACTAAATTCACTAACTACCCACATTATTGATTTTAACTTATTTAAACAACTTAACAACTTTATAACTTTAACTAGTTTAATTTTGACTTAATTCCAACAACTAAATCCACTAACTAAACGACATTATTTATTTTTACTTATTTAAACAAACTAACAACTTTTTAATTATAACTAATTAGTTTTGACTTAATTCCAACAAATAAATTCACTAACTAACCCACATTATTTATTTTAACTTAATTAAACAACTTAACAACTTTTTAACTTTAACTAGTTTAGTTTTGATTTAATTTCAACAACTAAATCTACCAACTAAACGTCATTATTTATTTTAACTTATTTAAACTACTTATAAATTTTAACTAGTTTAGTTTTGACTTACATCCAACAACTAAATCCAACAACTAAACGACATTTTTTATTTTTACTTATTTAAAAAACTTTAACTAGTTTAGTTTTGACTTAATTCCAACAACTAAATCCACCAACTAAACGACATTTTTTATTTTAACTTATTTAAACGACTTAACTACTTTAACTAGTTTAGTTTTGACTTAATTCCAACAACTAAATTCATTAACTAACCCACATTATTTATTTTAACTTATTCAAACAACTTAACAACTTTTTAACTTTAATTAGTTTAGTTTTGACTTAATTCAAACAACTAAATTCACTAACTAAACCACATTATTTATTTTAACTTATTTAAACAACTTTTTAACTTTAACTAGTTTAGTTTTGACTTAATTCCAACAACCAAATTCACTAACTAAACCACATTATTTATTTTAACTTATTTAAACAACTTAATAACTTTTTAACTTTAACTACATTAGTTTTGACTTAAATCCAACAATTAAATTCACTAACTAAACCACATTATTTATTTTAACTTATTTAAAGCTAAGTGTCAACACTAGATGATTACAAATCGATCTTGCAAGAAAATCAATTTTGTCATCAATAGGATCAACTAGTGTTTGTTAAATTTAAAGTCAAGTGTCAACATTAGATGGACATAAATTAATCTTGCAAGAAAATTAATTTTGGCATCAATAGGATCAACTAGTGTTGGTACTTTTGCTTAACAAACACATTATTCATAAATTAAAGCTTAATATCAACACTAGATGGACACAAATCGATCTTGCAAGAAAATCAATTTTGTCATCAATAAGATCAACTAGTGTAGGTACTTATGCTTCACAAACACATTATTCCTAAATTAAAGCTTAATATCAACACTAGATGGACACAAATCGATCTTGCAAGAAAATCAATTTTATCATCAATAGGATCAACTAGTGTTGGTACTTATGCTAAATAAACACTTTATTCCTAAACTAAAGCTGAGTATCAACACTAGATGGACACAAATCGATCTTGCAAGAAAATCAATTTTATCATCAATAGGATCAACTAGTGTTGGTACTTATGCTAAATAAACATTTTATTCCTAAATTAAAGCTTAGTATCAACATTACATGGACACAAATCGATTTTGCAAGAAAATCAATTTTGTCATCAATAGGATCAACTAGTGTAACGACCCGTTTGGTCGTTTTGAGTAGTAGAGCTTTTTATTTTATAAATACTTTCCGATAGATTTTAAATGGGTACTTTGGACTATTCGTAACTACAATTATGAATTTAGTGGGGTAGTTTTAATAATTATTTTAGTTGATGGTAAAAGGAGATAACATTAAAATTAGCACAAGTCACTTTTACCACTTTTATAGTTAGTCTTACATAATAATTAGGGAGTAAATATTCTGTAGAAAAAATAAGGGTTTGAGGCGAGAAAGCAATACCTGCAGCATCTGTCAAGAAGACCGATATCCAGGTAATTAGTATCAATTCTTCTATTGTGTTACATAAATTATAATGGATTAGAGTTGCAATAAGGCTTGTGCATGCGTTACAGATGGAAAGAATGTTAGAGTTATGTTGAAGTTGGGGACAAGGTCTGTACGTAATAATGACCTAATGATTACTAAGGAAACTGAGGTGAAATTGTTAGTATGTTTGAGGTTAATACATTAAAATATCATTATTTGGGTGCATTTTGTATTATAGATTATCGGTAGATAAGGTAGTATATAATTGAACTGCCAGTGCCAATAGAAAAGGATATGATCTGTAAAAATTGTTACTCCTATTAATTAGTGGAAGAGAGATTATCATTAAATAATAGGTGACACTGAAATTGAGGATTACGAGCATATATCTATACATAAAAATTTATAGAGTAAAGTTGCAAATTAATTTTGCATTCACGTGATTCTTGATTGGAAAGTTCGGGATTAAAGTTATGTTAATTGCAAGAATTAAGACTTACTCTTAGGTTTGAACTTTAGGAAATTGATTATAGAATTAGTGGAATTTTTGGGTATAGGTTGGACATAGAATAGTATGAGTGTTTATAGTCTTGTTAACTTACAAATTATGCACATATACTTTATGGATTGGAAAGGTTCAGAGGCATTGAGGAAGGGAAAGGCATTGGAGAAGTAGTTTGCTTGACTTCGGCTCTTCGGTGGAGGTAGGTTATGGTTTATTCTATTGATAGATAAACTCTTAATAGCAATTGATATGCATTGAATGATATTGTAAAGTTCTCTATGTACTTGATTGTGTGATTGTGTGGCTCAGTTGTGTGGTTTGTGATTGGTCTAAAATCCTGAGACTGTGAGATTTATAATCTGAAAACCTCTCTATCAAAGTGATGCCTTGAATAAAGAAGGCTTGATGTAATATTATTAATGAATTGAAAAGTGATGATAATAAATGATAAATTAATAATATTATTGGATCGGAGTGTCACGTTTCGACACAGTATCTTTGGATCGGAGTGTCACGTTCTGACACGGTATTTTTGGATCGGAGTGTCACGTTCCGACACGGTATTTTTGGATCGGAGTGTCACGTTCCGACACGGTATAATTGGATCGGAATGTCACGTTCCGACACGGTAACATTAAAGGAAAAAGATATTTAATTAACTTAATGTACTCAATCTCAATGAACGCATTTTCCCAAACAAGTGTGATGTGGAGGCATGAGTCCTCGTGTGTGTGCTTGATATTGTGATTGATTACGTACTTGCTCAACTGTCACTTGTTCATGTTGTTGTTTCTTATCACCTGCTAAGTGCTATAGTTGACTTTATACTATTATTCATTGTATATTAATTTCTATTTTGGGTTGGCCGATGATACCTACTCAGTACATGTTGCCCCGTACTGAGCCCTACTTGTATTTTTCTTTGTTTTCCTTTTATGGAGTGCAGTGAGTGTACCAGCGAATTTGACTCGCCCTCAGCTCTAGCCAGTCTCAGCATATCAGGTTCAAGGGTGAGCTATTCATTCGAGCTTGTGTTGGATTCTCTCGGTCATGACCTGATGTCCATAGTTTTCGAACACAAATTACTTTATTTCATTTATTTCGGTGTCTTTGATACTCTTAGACTTAGTATTTAGAGATTAGATGTCCTTGATGTGATGACTTTCAGGTTTTGGGGATAAGGTGTAATAGACTTTACAGGTTGATTTGATTAGTTACTTTAACAAGTTGTGAGCTTCCGGATTTTATTGTTATTTGGAGTTGAATTATTGATATATGTTGGGGTTTAAGTTCCTTGGTTCGCCCACTTAGGAGGTTAAGTGTGGGTGCCACTCACGACTCGTTTTGGGTCGTGACAACTAGTGTTGGTACTTATGCTAAGCAAACACTCGATGGACACAAACAAATTAATACAAAATTAAAGCTAAGTAGCAATACTAGATGTACACAAACACATTATAAAAAACAATTGTACTTGAACTTTAGTAATTTAGAAATACCAAACCTTATTTCTTACTTTGATGAAAGAAGTAATATAGTCTTGTATCAACTTTTTTAGTTGTTGAGCTTTCTCAGTTGCCTAGCAAGAAAAGAAACAATTGAAAATTTCTTTAGTAGTCATCCAAGTCCTTGCACCATGAAAATTTCAAATGAAAGTTACTTGACAATCATATCCTTTTCACTTTAAAATATTATCAATAAGAAAAGCAGTTTGCTTATAAGAAATTATGAGTTATTTGAGATATAAAATTACTTGGTTTATGAATGTAAAAAAGGGCAACAGGGATATGAATGTAACAAACCATTTGATCAAAGGTAAGAAGACCAAGTCCAGCGATGACATAAAAGGTAAAAGGGCAACAATGTATTTTGTACATTACTTGGTCTTCTTACCATGATGATATAAAAGGTAAGAAGACAAAGTCCAACGACAAATAAAGGAGACAACAAAAGAAAGACACAACATCGACCCTCCCTCATCAGATTGGCACAATGCAAATGAAAATCACATAAGTCCTCTGCTATCAAATTCCAAATTCCAATTTCAAAGAGAGCAAGAGTAGGGCTTCAATCATGTGCTAATGATCTGAAATCACATAGCCATTAACTTTCACTAAAATGTTGTACAAATATAACTCTAAAGATCAAGAATGAAGCTTCAACTGGGCTATTTGATACACTTATTTGTTTTCAGAACATTAGGCTCTAAACACACTTGATAAGTGCAAACATTTGAAACGACCTAACCATCAACTATCATTGCTTTACAAATCGAACTCAAATAAACTTTACTTATGACTAATAACCATAAGTAAAACAAACAAGGTTGTTGGGTAACACCAATTAACATATAAAGTTGGAATATGATGAGAACAAAGAATAACCAAGTGTAATATGGAGTTTGGAATTTCAAGAAAATACACAACGAATAATGCTATAACAGAGAATTGGAGTTAAAGGACCTTCTGCAAAAAAAATATACTACTATTATGGATGAACAAACACAACTCGAAGTTCAGAGTTTGCAGCAGCTAATTAAACGTAGCCATAAGAAAAGCAGCTAAACACAGCCATAAGAAAAGCAAAAATAACTGTTAGATTTAAGAGTAAAAATTCAAATCTTACCAGAAACACACTGCTGCTGCGCGCGACCTCCTGCTGCTGCTGCGACCGCACGTTGCGCCAGTCGGGGATGGTGACGCGACCTACTGCCGATCGAGGCAGCGTCGGTCGGGGATGGATGGGGGTGGGCACCGGGCGGGGGTGGGTTGGGATGGGTGGGGGTGGGCGCAACGTGAGAGAGGAGTGAGAGGTTTAGAAGTGAAAGAGATGACTTAGGGTTTTGAAATTATCATTCTTTTTTAAAAAGAAGTGTTAAATTACCGACCACGGGATGTCGGTATTTTTAAAAATAATTATCTATATTTAAAAATATTTAATAAATACCGACATCGTGAAGTCGATATTATTTAAATAAAATAATAATTTAAATATACCGACCTCTTTAGGTCGGTATTTATTAATTTATTTTAATATAAACTCACCTCTTGAGGTTGATTTTATTAATTAAACATATATATATATATATATAATTTAACTACACCTCAACATAAGTTTAATTTAATAAATTTAATTTATCGATCAAGTTAATTTTATAAATTTAAATTATATATCTCCTAATTATATAAATTTAATTTTATTGATCAACAAAAGTTTATCAATATCAAATTTAATATATAAATCTCCTTGAATTGATCATCGGTATTTCTTTAATTGATAATGTATTTCATATCTAAACCACTAGTATATAAGACTTGATTTGTTAAACTACTCAAGGAGTATATAATTAATCAACGTATATATATATATATATATATATATATATATAAATTTAACTACACATCAACAAAAGTTTAATTAATAAACTTAATTTATCGATCAAGTTAATTTTATAAATTTAAATTATATAACTCCTAATTATATAAATTTAATTTTATTGATCAACAAAAGTTTATCAATATCAAATTTAATATATATAAATCTCCTTGAATTGATCATCGGTATTTCTTTAATTGATAATGTATTTCATATCTAAACCACTAGTATATAAGACTTGATTTGTTAAACTACTCGAGGAGTATATAATTAATCAACGTATTTATATATATATATATATATATATAAAAAATTTAACTACACATCAACATAAGTTTAATTTAATAAATTTAATTTATAGATCAAGTTAATTTTATAAATTTAAATTATATAACTCCTAATTATATAAATTTAATTTTATTGATCAACAAAAGTTTATATATATATATATATATATATATATCGTTTACATGTCATCATAATTAGAAGGTGATCACTACACTTAACATCCATTCAATTAGATCGAATGTATATAATAATACTATCTCGCATTTCATACTCGAATGGATTATATGTTAGCTCTTCACCTCTACATCATGACATCAGATATTAAGTTCATGATTAGACTACGGACTGATAGAATTTGTACATTACTCTAGAAATATAAGTATAATTATCTCCTAATTCATATCAACGTAGTTTCATACTCTAAATATGGATTATAGATATTTTTTTTATTTATTCCACGAATTCTAACTTTTTATTTATAAAAGTATACAAAGTTGTTACACTTTTTGAACAATTAATTGTAGGTGTAAAATGAAATTTTAGTATTATGCACAATAGCAAAATTATGATTATTAATAGGAACATTTTAAACAAACCGACCTCCGGATGTCCTTTTATTAAAAGTAATTAGATTTAATAAAAAATACCGACGTCATGAGATCGGTATCACATGAAAAAGTAATCATGTTAATTAAATAATATTGACATCGGGAGGTTGGTATTTTATATTAAATTATTTTTAACTTGTATAAAATCGTCATTCGGAAGACGATTTATTTAAAGTCAATTGAAAATATTTATTTATTACATACTA
This sequence comes from Solanum verrucosum, assembly GCF_900185275.1. NCBI lineage: Eukaryota > Viridiplantae > Streptophyta > Magnoliopsida > Solanales > Solanaceae > Solanum > Solanum verrucosum. The sequence goes on from NW_026020353.1 coordinate 881,252, forward strand.
TTTAATTTTACCGACTTTCGGAAGTCAGTATTATAATTTTTTTATTTTTTATTTTACACAAAATCGTCCTCCGGAAGACGATTTAAATAAAATTAAATCAAAATATTTCTCAATTTTGGAAAATAATACTGACATCAAGAGGTCGGTTTTTATTGTAATTCATGGGAAAAATTCCGACCAACCGCTTTATTTTGCATAAAAACCGACTACTTGTTGTCGGTTTTCATATCAACGTATTTCATAGTATAACAAACCAACCTCCGGATGTCACTTTTAAAAGTAATAGATGAAAAAAAATACCGACCTCCGGATGTCACTTTAATTAATAGTAATTAGAAAAAATACCGACCTCATGAGGTCAGTATTTTAATTACATACTATTTAATTTTACCGACATTCGGAAGTCGGTATTATAACCGACATCAAGAAGTCGGTATTTATGCAAAATAACCAAATTCCGACCTCAAGGAGGTCGGAATTTTTCCCAGAAATAAAAATCGACCTCTTGATGTCGGTATTATTTTTTCAATTAAATATAAAAAATACCGACCTCATGAGGTCGGTATTTTATAATATAAAAGCAACTTGGACAAAAAAAGAAGTGACTTGGACAAAAAGAAACGAAGTGACTTAGACAAATCTTTTTTGTCGATAACCTCAGACCAATCAATCGAATATTGATTAATACGTAATCGATCGAACACTACTTGAAAACGGCTCTTCTGCTCCGAAACGGACTGTTCCAAATGTTCCTGGAAACTCTTGCTCCCATTGGACCAATTTATTTTTACATACTATTTAATTTTATCAACATACGAAATTCGGTAGTTTTTTATATTTAATTGAGATTTATTTGCTTAATATCGACATCAAGAGATCGATTTTTATTGTAATTCATTTTTTCAGGGAAAAATTTCGACCTCTAGAGGTCGAAATTTGGTTTTCCCTCTTTATTTTGTGGGGGTGGGGTGGGGGTCTAAATGTATGAAAAAAATATTTTAAAAAAATAATAATATAGGGGTGGGATGGTAGGGCTTGAGGTATTAATAATTTAGCTTTGATTTAATATTTTTTGGCTTTTGGAGATTAAAGTGGGTTACAACCAATGGCATAGCCAAATGGTTGTATTGGACACCCTTCGTCGGAAAAACATATTGTATATACAAGTAAAATGATACATGAAATGATTAAATAACAGATCTTGGACACTCTTAACACAACAAGCTATTGTAGCCCAGTGGTTTCACCTCCTTGGAATGAGGTACTGCTCATGTGCTCGAATCTCACTAATTCTACTTTTCGTAAAGAGTTTTTATTGTGCTATTTCTGGATACCCTTTGTGAAATTTCTGGCTCCGCCACTGGTTACAACCACTTTAACTTTACCCAAATCATATTTGACCAAATCCTTATTTACCCATATTTTATATATGTGAATTGTTATCCAATCTATTTTTACTCAACCCATTCAAATCCGTTCAAATCCACCCTTTTGTCACCCCTAAGGAGAAGTTAACGGACAACATTTACAATTAAATGTCATTTAAATTACTCATTCAATGCAAATTAAGAGGTAATGATTCTTGGGCATTAAAACCCTAAGGATTCACCCCAAAAAAAGAAATCAGACCTTCATGATCGAAAGGACACGCGACATCATCTACTTAACAATTGTTCCACAAGTTATAAAGCAAAGTTTCAATACGTTTCTACTTTTTTTTTGTTTATTTTTGCATTGTCCATCAAGTTATACACTACTCCAAAGCCTTTCTAATAAAGGATTCCTTCAGAATCAAGCTTCAAGGTAGTCAATTGTACAATTGCGCCATCTTTAGTTAATCAAGTCTGTTCTAATGGCAGCAATACACCAGGAAATAAGCGGACTGCATGCAATAGAAAGTGGGATAATTGGTACTCATCTTCTCATCTAATGTTCAGAAATTCTGCAGAAAGTGGGATAACTGGTACTCATCTTCTCATCTAATGTTTAGAAATTCAGCTGATATATAAAGAGTCAACAAACTAAATCCCAAGGAAGTGGGATAAATGGTCTAGTAAGGGCTTAACATGCAATCTTTTGTTCCTGGAGTTACAATTCAATTAGAAATATACGGTGGATATTATGCTTTCTTCAACTCTAATTAGGAGAAAATTTTACCGGCAAAGATGATAGATTCCTCATTTCTTTACTCTTTACTTTTTTTCCTTTACAATTGGTTCACTGACATGGCTCGTTATCTAGCCAACAGTAGTAACGATTAGAGAATCACAGTTCATGTATATATAAGGCTAAAGTGTTTAACAACACAACTTTATGGAAAAAACCAAGTAAAATAAGAATAATATCTGGAACAATATTTATGTGTTTTGAATTTTTCTTTAAAAAAGAACTATAACAGTTGATGAACTCCCAGATAAAGCAAAAAAAAAACTTGGAATGAAAAAATGAGGGAGAATTCATAATATAGAAAAGCGGAGAACATACGTGTTAGAGAATCATAAAATTATACTTTTTTCTGTATATAATATTCTAGCTGATTTTTAGGGATTTAGATATCTAGTTACCTCAATTAGTCTTTTCTATGCCTCAATTATAACCATTATTTTTCTTCATATACATTGAAATTACTCCATACTTTTGTTGCAACATGGTATCAGAGCCAAGGTTGTAGCTTCAGCTGAGTTATCCCTACCTAGTTGGAGTTGAGTCATCTTCAAAGCCAGGAGACACTGTTTCATCGCTAGAAGTTAATAGTAATTTTATTATAAATATTACATTAAAATTAACCTGGTGAGTCTCACATTCCGGTGACTCCATTCTATTCACACTTTCTCGACGTGTGTGTGAAGGCAAGTGGTATATCTGTCTAGATAGGTGTTGATTTATGTCGATCTTGTTTTTCTGTCATCTATTGTTATTTCCAACCATCATATGAGAAAGTCACTTGTTTCCGGCTAAGAGATCTAGCTATTGTCTCGTTATTCTTTCAACCAACATCTGATGAGTTTGGTAAATTATTTTCTGGTGTTTTCGATCGATATTTGATTTTTCTGGGTTTCCTCATTAATATGTAGTTTGCGTCTTCTTGAAGTTCCGGTCACATATTGTGAAAGTACAAGATTTTGTTTCATTGGTCAAAGATCTGCATTTGACCTTTATTACATCCAGGTTTTGTTTGCTCTCTTTAAAGAAATTGCATTACTGAATTGGTTTCTTTTGAAAAATATTTGTTGAGGATAAGTGGTACTACTATTTCATTAATAGAATGATCAATAAGAGAATGAATTTTGTTACTACGGATAATTCATTTTTTGATAAAATAATTTCAATTCCAACACATGAGTTTGCAAAAATTATCTCAATATCAAGAATCATTGAATAAATTCACTTCGGCTATTAAAATTGCTAAGTTAGATGAAACATATCGTATCACCTCTTCAAATGAATGGGTGATTGATTTAGGTGCCACAAATCATATAACTACTAATTCCAATATATTTTTCTAACATTCAATAACACAAAGCTCCCTTTCTTGTCACTGTAGCTGATGGAACTATTTGTACAAGTGTTGGATTCGAAATTGTTAAGTCAACTTCCTCTATTGCCCTATCATATGTATTAAGACTATCAAAATTGATTTTTAATTTGATCTTTGTCAGTAAATACATATACCTTAATTGTTATATTTCATTTTTTCTCGATCATTGCCTGTTTCGTGATCTTAAGAAAAATCAGGTAATTATTGGTAACCGACATGTATCTGATGATATGTACATCCTTGATGAGTGAGAGTCTCAGTCTGTTGTTTGCTCTAGTTTTGTGTCCCCATTTGCTGCACATTGTCGATTAGACATCCCTCTCTACCTCAATTAAAGAAGTTGTGTCCTTGGTTTCAGAATATTTCTTCATTGGAAGGTGAGTCATATCGATTTACAAAATATCACAACTTGTAATTACATCATGTAATTACCAGGAATTCACATCCCCTCTCTCATAATTGGAGAGTGCAATTACCCCTTGCCAATTACTCTCAATTACCTACTGACCAAGTAATTACACGGCCAACCAATTGTTGGGTTTGAAAAGGTGTGAATGGAAAATGAAGAGTTGCGACTTTTATGAAGAGTTGTGACTTTGATGAAAAGTTGCGATTTTTATGAGGAGTTGCGACTTTTATGAAGAGTTGTGACTTTGATGAAAAGTTGCGACTTTTATGAAGAGTTGCGACTTTTATGAAGAGTTGTGACTTTGATGAAAAGTTGCGACTTTTATGAAAAGTTGTGACTTTTATGAAAAGTTGCGACTTTTATGAAAAGTTGCGACTTTTATGAAAAGTTGTGACTTTTATGAAAGGTGGTGACCTTTCCGAAAGATTGTGACTTTTCCAAAGGTTTGTGACCTTTCCGGTAAGGCACAATAAGTACCTTTTCACACTACCCTTTGTTTTCTATAAATTGAGGGATTTCCTCTCATTTAAAAAAAAAAGAACCAATTTATGGACTTCTTCTTCTACTACTAAATCTAGTATTCTAAGTGTACTTTACTGCCGTTGAGTGGCTCGCTGACACCAGCGTTTTGGGTATCAATACATTGGTGATTGAGATCATTCTATCCTGGGAGGACATATTCCAAATCAAACCTCGGATACTAGAGGGGAATAATTTCCTTAAGATTGTTATTCATCTTGTATTCCTAAGATACTTAGAACAATCTTATGGAAATTATTATATTGTTGGTATTTCTTGTATTCTACTGATTGAGAGAAACAGATCATAGAAGTAGAAGATTAATGCATTACTTCTCTAGAATTCGGTGCTTTGTTTAGCAAGGTCGAAGTGAGAATGTACAGAAAAAAATTGGTGCTATTTCGGTTAAAGATTACACTAGGTAATCTTCATATTATTTATCTAAGGAGGAAAATAGTTTCTAAGAGTTAACAATTTTGATTTTTTATCATGTGTATCTTTGGAAAAAGATCTGCAAAACATTTGTTGTGGAATGAATTTTGCTTGGCAAATAGTGTTGCCTTTAAAATTCTTTAGTTTGCAAAATAAGAGATGCACATTTTTGTTTGATAAAATAGTATGTCAAAATGTTATAGTTGGAAGACTATTTGAAAAGAAAAACATTTCTATGTAATAAAGAATATGTTTAATTATGTTTGGAAAAAAAAACTTTTGTAGTTTGGTACTCCATGTGAAATTTGATTGTGTCTGATTTTTGTAGGCTAAAATATTTTGTTGTTTACTACTCTGGATAAATCAGACTATGCAATTGGTTTGAAAAAATATGAAAACTTCACATAATAAGTCAATGTTGTACTTTTGACTTTCTATAAACTTGACTGTTATATAGAAACACATTGTACAAAAAAAAAACTTTGTCTTTATTGTTAGTATTCTAAATACTAAGTGGTATGTCTATTTGTGATAGATGGAAAAATACCAGTGACTTAGAGTTTGTGATTTTGTGCCTCTATGGAATGAACTTTGACATTATGTAAAGATTGTCAAAGAGAATTGAAACAATATAATTCTTTTGTAGAATAATATTTCCAAAAGAGGTTTCATAGTGCCAATGACATTTTGATGGTCTGAAAAAATATGGGGAAAAACTATTTTCAAATACTTGAAAAATATTTTTGAGATCACATTTAAAATGTGGGGGTTCTTTGCTTATGATAAAGATAAAATTAGACTTGGTGTCTAATTTAATTTTGGAGCAAAAGATATGAAATTCAATGATACTTTTGTATTATGTTAGACCCACAAAATTTTTGGAGTATATTTTGTATTATGGTTGTTGAGTTTCTCTATTACTAGTATATGGTGTGACTAGTATGAAACTACCAAATTCTATATATACTTGTTCAAAATAATTGTGTTCTTTTATGAAAAAGTGTCACTTAAAATGTTGCGATTTTTCATGAAAAGATATGTCTATTATGATAAAAATATTTGCATAGACATGAATATTGGTGAATAGTCATTTGTTATGTTCTGTAAAAGAAACATTTGGACTATATTGCCTTTATTGGACCCGATGAAACTTTGTTCATGGGTAGTTCTATAACAATCCAATTGAAAGTTATGGAAAGTTCCTTCTGAAAAGGACATTTGACAAGGTGATGACTCTAAACAATGTTTGTATTACACAAAATTGTAAGAAATAGGAACAAAATATTAGTGAGAAAAAAGCTACCTCGCGAAGAGCTTTTCAAACTCAATATTTTTATTTGTTCTTACTTGCTTGAGTCAGTTTGTGACATGAACACTTGGGGCATGTCAATTACAAAACCTTGTAAGGAAAACTGATCAACTTAGAAGTTTGTCTAACTTTGAGTGCAATAAATAAAAATGTCATGTTTGTGTGGAGTCTAAGTATGTGAGCATTCTTATAAATCTGTTGAAAGGAATTCTAATCCCTTAGAGTTGATTTACACTGACATTTGTGATATGAAGTCAACACCATCTCATGGTGGAAAAAAGTATCTCATAACTTTCATTGACAATTGTATTAGAAATGACTATATCTATTTGTTGAATGGTAAGGATGAAGCAATAGAAATGTTTAGACAATATAATATCGAAGTTGAAAATCAGTTGGGAAATACATAAGAAGTGATAAGAATGGAGAGTATAAATCTGCTTGTGCAGAAATATGTTTGGAAAATGGAATTATCCATCAAACTACTGCCCTATTCACCTCAATCTAATGAAAAACCGAACGTTGAAAGAAATGATGGATGCATTATTTATAAGTTCGGGTTTACCACAAAACTTGTGTGGAGGAACTATCCTTACTGTAAAAGGGAACGACAAAATTTTTTGTCTTTTCAGAAAGAAACCAATTTTGTTTGTTCAAGACACAAATCTATTCCATATGAGAAATGGAAAGGAAGAAAATCCAACTTGAAATATTTCAAAGTGTGGGGGTGTCTAGCCAAAGTCCAAGTTCCTATTTCTAAAAGGATTATAATAGGACCTATGATTGTGGACTGTAAAATTAGACTTGAGTAGTCTAGTGAAGGGTCTAAAATACCTTGGAAAGGAAAAAGGAGAATGTACTTAATAAAGAGATTCAGAGGTGTAGTAAATGTAAAAGGACATTTACTTCCTTCGAATATGATTTTGTAACATTTCTTGTGTCTTCTGTAGACTCATCCTTTTGGAAAGATGGTGTCAATAGTGAGATTGATGAAATCTTGAGCAACCTTATTTGAAGTTAATTGATCTTCTTCTAGAAAATAAACCTTTGGGTTCAAAGTGAATCTTCAGAAGGAAAATGAAAGTCGATGGAACTGTTGACAAATATAAAGCAAGACTTTGTGTCAAAGGCTTTACACAAAAACAAGGTCTTGAGCTTGTCGATAAATACTCGTCAGTAACAAGAATTACATCCTTTCGGATGCTAATATTATTAGTTGTGGTATATGACCTCCAAATTTATCAAATGAATGTGAAAACAACTTTCTTAAATGGAGAATTGGAGGAAGAAATTTACATGGAATAGCCCGAGGGTTTTGTCGTTCCTGGTAAAGAAAAGAAAGTGTGCGAACTTGTTAAGTCACTTTATGGACTAAAACAAGCACCCAAATAATGACATAAGAAATTTGACCAAACTATGTTGGTAAATGGATGTAAGAATGATGGAAGTGATAAATGTGTTTACATTAAAATCACAAGGTTATTGTTTGTTTGTATATTGGTGATATGTTGATCATCAATAGAGACACTAATGACATAAATGCTACTAAACATATGCTAGAAAGAAACTTTGATATGAAAGATCGTGGAGTTGTTGATGTGATCTTAGGTGTAAGAATCCTTAGAACTCCAAGAAGTTTAGCATTGTCACGGTCTCATTACATTGAAAAAGTACTTGACTAGTTCAAATATTTGGATTTTAATATTGTCAAGACTCCAATAATGTGAGCTTTACACTTCAAAAGAATGAAGGTGAAAGTGACTCACAATTGGATTATACTAGAGTATTGGGAAGTATGATGTATATCAAAAAGTGTACGCGATCAGATATAGCCTGTGCTATTAATAAACTGAGTCGGTTCACAAATAATCCCAATCAAACTCATTGGATGAAAATGAAAAGAGTTTGGGGTATTTAAAACATACTCAAAACTATGTCTTGCATTATACAAATATCATACAGTATTGAAAGGATATAGTGATGTAAATTGGATCACCGGGATCAAATAGAGTAAAATCCACGAGTGGATATGTATTTACTCTTGGTGGAGGAGCAGTCTCTTGGAAATTTTCCAAAAAGACATGTATTGCTAGCTCTACAATGATCTCTGAGCTAGGTGCTCTAGATAAGGTCGGTGAACAAGTTGAAAAACTCCGGAATTTCTTGATAGATATTCTTTTTGGCCCAAACCTTTGGCATCAATATGCATACACTTTGATAGTCGAGATGCAATAGGTTAGGCATGGAGCATGATGTATACGGAATGTCTCGTCATATAAGACATAGACATGATACCGTTAGAAAACTACTCTCTAGTAGAATTATCACAATTGACTATGTAAAGTCAAAGGATAATGTGTCGGATCCACTTACAAAAAGGCCTAACTAGAGAGAAAGTTGAAAGATCATCTAAGGGAATGGATTTACGGCTTAGGACAAGTCATCATGGCGGTAACTCTATCTAGCAGACTGGAGATCCCAAGAGCTAGATTCAAGGAGAAAAACAAAGTTGTGACTAACGATTCGGCATTGTCAACTAACTCAATCCATTCTCATGATGAAGACAATACTCAGGAACAAGGATACATCATTAAGGCTTGTTATAGAGTTAATAAAGCTTAATGTTTTTAATGATTTGCTAAGTTTGGCAGATTTGACCAAATAGTGTATCTACACGATAACACGGTTAGAAATCACCTATGTGAGTGTGAAGTGTGAGCCGCTTCAAAGAGGATGATTGTCAAAAGTCCATCTCTCTATACACTCATGAAACCAGGAGGTGTTTATGGCTGAAACGAACACAACCATAAGAACCATAAACGGTAAAGGGTTAATTGTGTGACATATGGTTGTCTAGGTATACACCAAAGCTCGACGGTTCAAAGATATCGCATCTACCGATTGACCGAGTATATCCGACATATGTTCACTACGGAAAGTCCAAGGGGAAACCTACTTATTCAGATGCAATTAATTCTTGCTTGTAAAGTACACATACTTGTCCGTTTCTTTGTCTTGGAGTCATTCCCCATTCATGCGGGGGATTGTTGGGTTTTAAAAGGTGTGAATGGAAAATGAAGAGTTGCGACTTTTATGAAGAGTTGTGACTTTGATGAAAAGTTGAGACTTTTATGAAGAGTTGTGACTTTTATGAAAAGTTGCGACTTTTATGAAAAGTTGTGACTTTTATGAAAGGTGGTGACCTTTCCGAAAGATTGTGACTTTTCCAAAGGTTTGTGACCTTTCCGGTAAGGCACAATAAGAACCTTTTCACACTACCCTTTGTTTTCTATAAATTGAGGGATTTCCTTTCATTTTAAAAAAAAGAACTAATTTATGGACTTCTTCTTCTACTACTAAATTTAGTCTTCTAAGTGTACTTTACTGCCGTTGAGTGGCTCGCTGACACCAGCGTTTTGGGTATCAATACACTGGTGATTGAGATCATTCTATCTAGGGAGGACATATTCCAAATCAAACCTCGGATACTAGAGGGGAATACCAATCATGTCAAACAATGTAATTACACCCAATTACACAAAATTCAGTTAGTAGGTTGACTTTCCAAACAGGCCCTAAGAGTCTTGTTTATGGAGAGGTTTTCTGTCTACAATTTTTATGCTTTTTATTGGTTTTTAAATATGTAGGCTAATTTGGCCAAATCATATAATAATATTTTCATTTTTAGTAAGTTTTTTTCATATGATTTATTGCCGATATTATCTTCAAATTGTAAGCTTCCGCATGATGCTTTGATTCTTTCAAACCCAACAATATCTACTCTAGTTGGTGACTCTTTTATTTCCAAGTGGCTTTACCGAGGTTGTATAGTAGAGATTGTTGGTCGTTAGACCCATACATATTTGATAGAACTAGAGATGCTATACTTTGATTTTATTATGGGCATGGATAGATTGATATATTTTTATGCCAAAATCGACTATCGCGGTGGTTGTTCCCACTTTGTTTCACCCCCTATTATAGATAACTAGTGAACTCATCCGTGCTTCGCGCGGTTATAAAAAATGATAAGATGTCATTATATATTTATCCAGATATTTAATTGTTTTCATAGAGAAAAATATTTTGGTAGTAGTTAGATGACTTCTAACAAAGTCATAAGTTACTCTTTTGAACCATAAAAATATAATTAAATTTACAACAATAATTTTTTTTTGTATAAAATAAAAAATAAAGAGAAATCATAAAGAGAACTATAAAAAAAAGAATGCAACATTATTTTTACCCTACTTACAGTCCTAATCTTTAAAAATAAAAAATAAAAAATACGAAATTAATGCACAATCTTCCGAACTCTTGTCGACATCCATTTCCACAAGTTGATCACCATTCAATAGTTTTATTCTTCGAGTCAAATTAAAGGATGAATAAAATAAGTATCGAAAACATATAACAATTTAAAAGACTAATGTGATCATTTGTCCAAAGTCTTACAATGCTTTTATTTATAGGACTATAATATGAATAACAAATAATTCCAAGAATATGACTGTTAATTATTTAGAGATTATGATGATAAAATTATGAGAGTAATGAAAATAATGATCATTAAGTTTTATATTAAAGAATATAAATGAATAGTTAATTGACATATTTATTATTCTACAATTAAAAATAGAGAAATAATAAAAGTAAAAAAGAAGAAAATAAACAAAATTCTTAGCCAAAGATTATAAGAAAGATGAAAAACTTAAGAAACTCAACATATTATTGTGTAGATTTTAGTGTTATTTAAAACTTGTAATGAAGTATTTTTTAATTGAAAATTCATGGAAAAAAAATATATTTAGACATTTTTGAGACTAACAAAAAAAAGAAGAGGAGATAATTATGTCCAACAAAGTCACAAGTTACTATTTTGAACCAAATGAAATTATAAATTTACGACAATCAAAACTTTATATAAAATACAAAATAAAGAGAAATCACGAGAGAACTATAATAAATAAATAAATAAATAATACAACATCATTCTTACTATTAAAACATTAAAAAAATATCAACATAATAAACACTAAAAACATGACACTTAAGTGGAGTAGTAATTGAAACATTCATTTTTGCACAATAATAATTAAAAAATAAAAAAAATTGTCACCAAAGATATAAAAGATGAAGAATAGAAAAATGAAAATAAAATAATCATCACACATTTCTCAAAATAAGTTTTTATAAGTGTGATTTAAGGAGTTATAAATTTATATATTAAAATATTTTGAAGGTTATGAATATGAAAGGTTAGGAGTTATAGACATTATTAAATTAATTAAGATTTGAATATATGTAATTGAAGAGGTGTGAATTAAAGAGATGATTTTATAAAATAAAATAATTGAAAAAAATTAGAGAAAATGTCAAAAAATCACAGAAAAGATAAATAGGATCATTGGTCATTGAAAGATGCCACATCACTTTTTTATTATCTAGCTTTATATATAGAGAGATATTCTTTGTACAATCTCACATTTTAATTTTGGATAGTGTATGTTATAATAATTCAAAATAAATTTGTAATAAATGCGTAATAAAAAGGGCAATGAAAGATTACTATGCCTAATTTACTATAAATATAAATTATTTAAGCAATTTTTTAAGTAAGATAAAAGAAATCAGAAAGAAAAAGCAGAATTAAGTAATGAAAGTTTTATGTGTAATTTGTATCCATAATTTAATGGACAATTAGTAAATATTTAGAATTTAATGTGCAAATAAATGCACAAAATGAAAGAAAAACTATACCGTAACTTCTTGCTAGCGTATATGGCTTTTGTTAGCCATAATTAAGCAATTAAAATTATATATTGCCCGAAACAACAAATAATAAATAAAGAAAAAAAAAAGTAGAAAAAATAAAAGGAAAGAGTAAAGGTGCAATGAAAAAATATCAAATATAGAATAATTTATTTAACTATGTTTAAATAATTTATAAAAATATATTTTATTTTAAAATTTTTCCTTATGTGGTTTTAGTATTTCACCTTTATATTATGAGATTGTATTTTTAATTCTCGTTTAATAAATTCATTACATTTTTTTCTTATATATAAGTGTGTATATATTTTGTAATTTGAATTATTTATTTTAATACTTTAATTCCCTACTCGCAATTTAAAAAAAAAAAAAAAACTAAGAGGAATAAGTAAGGAGAAAAATAAAACAAAAAATAACGTGACTATCTAAATTTATTTTCTTTCCTTTTTATGTTTTAATATTATTTATTTACAATTATTATATTTTTATTTTCATTTCCTTTTTCTTCCCTTCCTGCCTTTTTCTTTTTATTTATTTCCATTTGGTTCAATATCTTTTTCCTTTTTATTTTGCAATTTATTATCTCTGCTTTCTCCTCATTCTTCTCCATTTATCACGCCAAATTTATTTTATATTTTAAAAAAGATAGTCATAAATTTATATTTTTTGAATGACCTCTCGTATCATTTTAATGTTTTATATAGTCCTCTTTTTTAAAATCAAAAGAGTAGAAAGAAAGAAATGGCACTTTATTGTGGCTGTCCATTCTCATGATTTTGCTATTGATTGTCGATTTTAGGTTTGTTAGAACTTTTAATTTCTGCTGCTATAAAAGAATCAAATTCATACAAATATATTCTAATAAATTTATTTATACAAACAAATTAAAATTTCAATTTAAATGATGCGGTTAATTTTTTCTTGTATGATTCTTCATTTATATAACTTTTTGTTTTCTATTATAATAATAAATATATTCGATCAAATATGAATGTTGATCATATGGAGATTGTTATATTATCTTGTATATGCCCAACTTTATGTATATATTAATATAGTTTACAAAAAAAATAAAATTGAAAGCTAAGAATATTTCTCACGTGTCTCAAATGTGATTATTTATTATTATACTAAAAATAAGGAATTACCATTAACATGTCAAAATATGAAGAACTCTGTTTTCTTCTCATGATGCAAACATATTATTGATAAATACGACAATAAAAAATATTGCGAGAAAACATACCTTTCAAAGTGTATTGCCATTAAAATACACATGACCTTCAAGAAACATGAGGAAAATTCAAAAGAAAGAAATAACAATGAAATTTATAGTACTATTAGAAGAACTTAACCCCATCACCTTGGACTGCTTCAAATTTCATCTCCCAACTTTCAATATACAAAAATGTTTTTCTCAGATTTATTTTTCCAACTTCGTTCTCTTCTCATTTGAGTAAAATTCTTTTTCCTACCAAATGAAATTTGCACTATCAAAATAAAGGCGGAGAGTCCTTTTACCAAATCTAAACCGTCAGCTAATTAAATAATAGTAATTAATTATGAAAAACAAAAGACACGTAATTGATTATTTGAATTAAATGACTTTTTTCTGATCAAGTAAGGTGGAATATAGTTAATTTTTTAATTAGAAAATGTGAAAAATAATGCTTGCCATAGAGAGGTGCCACATCACCTTTTCTATATCCAGCTTTATATATATATATATATATATTTATATAACATGGGTCTAAATGTTTTTTTTTTTTTAAAAAAAGAGATAAAGTATCAAAAACACACCTGAACTATATACTTTTTTTGAGTTTCATACCTAAATAATTGGGAGTGTGAGTTTCATACCTAAAATTCACACTCTCAATAGTTTGAGTATAAAACTCAAAAAAATGAGATAGTTTAGGTGAGTTTTTGATACTTATCTAAAAAAAAGTTAAGAACAAGTCAAGATGAATTTCAACTCATTAATTATTAATCTAATTTGTCTCACTTTTGCTCAATTAAAACAACTTAAGCAGACATTGCCTACTTCTCTAGCGTAAGAAAAGAAATTTGTGGGATGAATATGATGTGCTAGTCCCTAGTTATGGTCTTATGGATGAGTATCATCTTTAAACTTCCCTTCTTTTTTTTTTAACTATAAAGGTACTTTTAAATGAAACTATTAAGTAATGACATTTTTATTTAATTATACATAATTAAGGATATTTTTTACCCTTTACCAAATCATAAATAATTTCAACAAATATACTTGGATGCTTGCACTGGATCAATTGCTAACTAATTAGTCACATGAATGAAATAAGTTGTAAAATTAATCACTTGAAAGCTTATTTTTATTATATTATTGTTGTCACTATAATATCCTCAACAAAGCCATGACACACACTACAAGAAAAGTGCTGATTACCTAGGGATTTTCATAGGGATAATACAGTAAAATTTCCAAGTAATTTGATTACCTGCAAATTTTTTGGTCAATTAAAATCCGATGAAAAAACCTTCCTAGGTAATTAGTACTTACGGATTTAGAAAATTTGTAGGCAATTTAGTTGCGAAATTGCTTGCGTTGAAAAGAAAATTCAAATACATTTAATTTAATAGGTTATGGGCCATGTAACTCTTTATATTCTAAGAGATATGGTCATTTGAAGTTGATCCAAAGAAAATCTTACATCAAAAGTTAATCGGTAAGGAAACTTTCAACTCAACTTTGTGCTAGGAGTTTCTAGTGACCTTAATTGATATCCAAAATCATTCCCACACTAAAGAATTTACCTTTACACATATGGACAATTTAAGAATCACCCGATATGACCCTACATGTAAATGAAGAATAGTTCAGATCTTAACTTAGAAATTTTTAGGGTGTTACACATACATACTCGATTTTATTGTTTGTGTTGAGGTAGAGTTGAATTTTATTTAGTTCCTTATATCAAATCCGACCCATTTATATTTGACCCACTCCGATCCACTCATTTGTGAATACTACTAGTATGCTTACTTATCTTTTTGAACCCCTTAGACATAAATCATGCCTCGGTCTTGAAGTTTGCAATATTTGCAATATTGTAATCGTATAAGATTTTTATCCATGTTGAGATGATTTCCCTAGAAGATGTCTTCTCAACTCCAACATTGATCCATTTGAGAAATTCTTTCAATAAGTCGACTTCAACTTTTACCTTGACACAACTAGGTCTAGATTTCCTTATTGTAGCCATGTCAATATGTAACGGTTTTCCCACTGCTTTGACCGTCGTAAGCAAGGATGTTTTAATGAAAACAATTAGGTGATAGGGATGGAAAAGAGATCCACGCAAAAACAAGGAAGTTTCTACCTCTGAGTTGAACTAGAGTTCCCACTTTAGATTGCATTTGATAGTATACCCGTCTTTAGCCTTCAAAAATATGTTGGTTTTGACATGACATCTACATAATCTTACATAGTGGTATGGCGAATTAGGATGTTTCTATCACTCAAGAATCCTACCTTACACTCAGCCTTGAATCTCACACTGTAAAGAACTAATTTTACGAATCTCTTCTAGTTCTAACCAGCAATAAGTAAATTTTCCAATTATGGCAAACTATAAATCTTCATTAATGATCACAGTCCCAAAAAATGCATTTTCTCATACTCATTTTAATATTATGTCTATGTATAAATAATTCATGAATTAGTTATATACCATACATGGTATAGAATGTCTAACTAATACCTTACATTTTGTGATATTAGGAATACATAGAATTTAATACCATGATATTAATTTGTGTAAAGATATACCCCTCAAATCCTTTTAACGATTTTGTGTTTTATGTTTTATATTTGTACTAGTAAATTTATTTAAATAAATTAGCTTACATTTTTTTTTAATTTAGAGAGAGTTGTTATTTGTTAAATAAATTCAATACAAATCAATATATTATTTGAAATGTGAGTTGTTTAACATTTACTAATTGAAAAGACAAATATATCACTTAAATGACGTTTGTGATCTTTATTGGATGTCGTAGTGTTGATATATATATTTTGCGCAATTTATAAAATATCATACATATTAAAAGAAATAATTCATAAATACCCCTGAACTATGACCAAGATCTCAATGATACACATTTGCTCATGTTTATAACAATTTTTTAGGTATTAAAATAGAGTTAAGGTATAAAATAAATATGTTTATCATGAACAGTCAATTTGAAATAAATTTATTGTATCATACTAGTGATATGATAATAGATATTCTTATTCTATTTCTATATAAATAATTAGTGTTTTTGTCTTGCTGAGAGTGAAGAGGTATATTTTTAACTTGTGAAATTATGAATGTTGTCATTTTAGTCATATCTGTTTTTTCTTCTTCAAATAATTCTTTGGTATAATTACACCAAGTGACCCTTTAGTCAATTTAATTATCAACTATCTTATTAATTCCAAATAATTCTCTTCATTCAAATACATAGCTTATAAAAAATATTATTGTATTCATAAAATCAAGGATAAGGATGAGTGATAAAAATATATTTTAAAAAAAATTAAAATGATATTTGAATTCAAACTTAAATAAAATTTGATTTGTAATGGAGTTTAACTTTCTTAGCCTCTCTTACATGTTTCTACAATGATTTATAATGTTAAGATTACTTCTCTTTTTTTTTTTAAAGTTATTGATCACTAACTTTATTAGTGAATTTTTATCAATTTTAATTTCATGTTGTACAAAATTTATCCATTATAAAATGTAAATAGATATAACTAACTGATATCCTTATTAATATTTTACGCACCATAAGAATATTAGATAAAGTGACAAGCTATTAAAAACTTACATATTAATGTAAGGATACTAATTTATGAATAATACAGTAACTATTAAGTTAGGATAATGTAAAAAAAGTTGAAAGGCTTTTAGATGAGAAAATATTTTTTCAATTATAATGAGAAAAAACTTAAAATCTATATATCATATGACTAAAATCTCAATAAATAATGACATATTAAAATAAAGAATTTAAGTAACGAATTTAAGCTTAGTATTCTATATATTGAAATAAAGAAACACTCAACTGCTTATAGCGTGTTACATAAAAAATTCATTCAAATTAGATTAGCGAAAAGTAATAAACATACAGTAAAAAAAAGAAGGGGGAAGAGGGGTGGGGAAAATATTTTTAATAATTTTGAGAATACAATAAATTAGTTAAATAATATACATATTATTGTCCATAGAACTTTAAATTAGAGAGATGTGAACACTAAAATAAAAATTAAAAAATCACGAGTAAATACAATAAATATATATGTTTTATATTAATTAGAAAATTATTTATGATTATATTAAGCTAAATGACAAGCTAATAAAATCAATACTAACAATTTAATGATTTTAAACAATGAACAATATAATAGTAATAATAAAATATGATACATAAAATTTATTCGTTGTGTCTATTCACATAGAATTGGTTATGGGTTGGGGGTGGGGTGGGGAGGGGCAGGGGGAGGGGGAGGGATTACATTTCATCAATGAGGAACAATATGATAGTTGAACTTTTGTATGATTTAATATACTCGAACAAGATATCACAATAAAAATAATTTAAAATAATATTTTAATATTATATACGCATTACATGGGTACGTATACTAGTAACATATATATAGAACAATGATGGAGACAAGACCATAATTAAAATTTTAAAAAATACATTCTCTCGTACTCATTTTAATATTATGTCAAACACATACTTCCTCAATTTTATTGTTTGTGTTGAGGTAGAGTTGAATTTTATTTAGTTGCTTATATCGAATCTGAATTGTTTATATTTGACCCGCCCCGATCCACTTATTTGTGAATACTATTAGTGTGCTTACTTATCATTTTGAACCCCCTCGACGAAAATCATGCCTCTGCCTTGAAGTTCGCAATATTTGCAATACTTTAACATGTAATCGTATAAGAATTTTATCCATGTTGAGATGATATCCCCAAAATGTGTCTTCTTAACTCCAACATTGATCCGTTTGAGAAATTCTTTCAATAAGTCGACTTCAACCTTTACCTTGATAAAACTAGGTCTAGATTTGCTTATTGTAGCCATGACAACATGTAACAGTTTTCCCACTGCTTTGGCCATCATAAACAAGGATTCTTTAACAAAAAAGTTAGGTGATAGGGATGAAAAAGAGATCCGCACTAAGGCAGTAGTAGTTTCTGCCTTTGGGTTGAACTAGGGTTCCCACTTTAGAGGTCACATCTAATATTATATTGGTCTTTAGCCTTCAAAAAATATGTGGGTTTTGACATAACATGTACGTAGTCTTTCATATTGGTAAGCCGAATTAGTATGTGTCTATCACTCAAGAATCCTTCCTTACATTCAGGCTTGAATCTCACACTGTAAAGGATCAATTTACGAATCTTTTCTAGGTTTGACTAGCCGTAAGAAAATTTTTCAGTTATGACATACTGTAAACCTTCTTTAATGATCATGATCTGAACCTCTTCTTCCTCCCATAATATAGTTGGGTCTCCATGGATGTAAGTAATATCTTTGATAGGGATATATAGGTATTGTGATTTTCTCTTCTACTTTATTAAAAGTCGATGCATAGTTCAATGGTGGTTTTGGTGGTGGATCACCAGCATGGAGTGTAGGCCATCTATCGCTGGCGTTGACAATGACGCTTACAGACGAAGTTAATCTGATGAAAATTTAGGGTTTTGGTACGAATTCCTTTGGTAACTCATCACTAATGGAATACTAGATTATGGTAACACATATGTTGGGCAGAGACAAGCAGAAAAAATTTTAATTTGGACAAAGTTTGTATAAGTTGTAGAAACATAAAGAAACTGAAAATTACTATTGAGTCGTTTGGAAGGGAACGTTAGGAGAAATAGTCTATGTATTTGTATGGTATTATTTAGTAATATGTTTGGTAGGAATTTTAGGTCTATGTATAACTAATTTATGAATTAGTTATACACCCTACATGGTATATGATGTATAACAAATACCTTACATTTGGTGATATTAGGAATACATAGAATTTAATACCACGGTATAAATCTATGTAAAGTAAAAAAAATATCCCTCAAATACTTTTAATGATTTTGTTTATTTTCTGTATTTTATGTTTTATATTTGTACTAATAAATTTATTCAAATAAATTAGCTTACAAATTTTATTATTTAGAGAGAGTTGTTTGTTGTTAAATAAATCCAATACAAATCAATATAATATTTGAAATGTGAGTTGTTTAACATTTACTAATTAAAAAGGCAAATATATCACTACATGGAGTTTGTGATCTTTATTGAATATAGTATTGTTGATATATTTATAAATCCAAACACCCGCATATGCGGTCAAGTGCAATCCAATAATCATATATCATATATATATATATATAAGAGAACCCTAGGCCCGCCTACATGGCGCCACCACAAACAAGGATTCCTTTATAATTTATTTATTTCCACAATTAGCCTTCCCTTTCATGAAAAATTGTGGCTGTTATTAAAAGTTGTGACTTTTATGAAGAGTTGCGACTTTTATGAAAGGTTGACTTTTATTAAAAGTTGTGACTTTTATGAAGAGTTGTGACTTTTATGAAGAGTTGAGACTTTTATGAAAAGTTGTGACTTTTATGAAAAGTTGTGACTTTTATGAAGAGTTGCGACTTTTATTAAAAGTTGTGACTTTTATGAAAAGTTATGACTTTTATGAAGAGTTGTGACTTTTTGTAACATTTATGAAAGGTTGTGACCTTTCCGGTAAGGCACAATAAACATTTGTTCACACTATCCTTTGTTGTCTATAAATAGAGGATTTCCCTCTCATTTTAAAACAACGAAAATTCTGAACTTCTTCTTATTCTTCTGCACAATTAAATATTTGATTCTGAACTTCTTCTTCTTCTTCTTCTGCACAATTAAATATTGCGTACTTTGCTCATGTTGAGTGGCTCACTGACACTATTGTTTTTGTATCATTACACTGGTGAATAAAATCGTTTCATTCGAGGATCTATTTTTTTAAAACTCGGGTACTAGAGGGGAATGATTTCCTTAAGGAAACATTGTGCATTCAATGAGCTCGATTTTTCTTTTCTGTTTCATTCTATTGTTACAGATCTTGGAATATTTTTTTTACAGTCATTAATTCATGCTTATGATATTAATTGTTGTTTTTGAGTACGTGCTTTAAACTTTGTTGTTTATGTTTCTGTAAAGTTATTGTTATAAGTATTTGTTAGTACAGACTCTATGTAAAACCAACTACTGCAGATTCACAAATAACTTTTTACAGAATACATTTCTTTACAACATTCTCCAAAGATATTTATGCTTCTCCAAGAGATCAAGCCTAGAAATTTATATGTTTTTTTGTTGTTGTCATAATAATGTTAATATTAACAGGAGTAAAAAAAATAAAATAGAAACTCAAATGATAGAACTAAAACTAGCAATTAATTACAATTGTATGATACACAATAGTGACTGTTCTCTCGCACCAAAGTACTCTTTTGAACTTTTTTTCCATTATCTCTTCTCTTTCACCCTTTTCAAGGATCCTTAATATTTTGTTCGTGAACAACTTCAATTCCCAAACACCATCATAACTATATTACATATGAAACTTGGATTTTAGAAGATTGCATTTTAATTTTAAAACACATAATGACTACATATTACTTATTAATATATCATATGATTATGGAACCTTTGCTCTTGATAAACACATTAGTTATATATATATATATATATATATATATATATAAATATTTAATTTTGAAAGTAATTGATAGTGTTATACTAACGAAATTTGCAACGAAGAAAATTGAGAAAAATATTTATTTGACTCTCTAATTAAAGACACTATGTATCCATGCATATAGATGATAAAACTAAACTAACCATTGTAAAATTTCAAAAGCAAATTAATGAATATGTAAAATGAAATTATGTAAACTAGGAGAAAATAGGGTTATGATTTGTAATTTTGCCTTTTCTTTTAATAAAACAAATGGTAAACTACGATTGAATAACCTCTATACTCTTGAAAATAGATTTATATAAAAATGCTATAACATCAAAATACAAGAAAAGTTCTATTCTAATAAATTTTAAAGAAAAATAATCTAACCACGCGAAGCGCGGGCCCATTTACTAGTATAATTCTAATTAGGAAAAATATTTATCGTCTAATTATGATAATAAGATGTATATCTACCGAGACAAAGAATGAAGGGAAAGTGAATCTAATGTTTTTCATTTTCAATACTTTTCTTCAATGCAAAAAAAGGAAAGAACATAAATTTCTAGGCTCCCCAAGTTATTTGAAAGTACAATTTCCTATATAAAGTTGTTGGTGTTAAGACCAACAATCACAATTTCTTAGTGATAATTTGGACATGACAACAAGGATCAGCAAGGGTCGTCAAAGGGTTGACATGGTGAAAATTAAGAATGCGAGGAACTTACAAGTTACGTTTTCTAAGCGTCGTGCTGGTCTGTTAAAAAAGGCTAGTGAACTTTGTACGCTATGTGGTGCTGAAATTGTCATTGTGGTATTTTCCCTGGGCGATAAAGGAGTTTTCTCCTTTGGTCACCCTAGCGTGAAGTCGTTGGTGGAGAGGTTCCTTGGGAGGAACCTCCCTCAACCAAATAACGATGTCCACAATCAACAAATCGTGGCTCATAGAGAAGCTGGTATTCATGAGCTCAATAACAAGCTCATGAACCTTGAGGGGGTTCTCCAAATGGAGAAAAATCGCAGAGAATACCTTCGAGAAATTAGGAAGAGATATAATGGTCTATGGTGGGAATCTCCTATGGAAGAACTTAACTTATTCCAACTTCAACACTTGAAAAAGGCATTGGAAATTCTAAAGCAAAAGGTTGAAAAAGAGGCACAAATGGTGAATAATAATGCATTCCCATTTCAGACATTGGGAGGTGCTTGGACTCCTTCTAATTGTGCTAGGTAAATTTCTTCATATGGACTCAATGTTGGTGGACCCTTTGCTAATAGGGTTGGTGGATCTACTTCTTCCATAGTTCCCAATTACTAGTGTGCGTGTGGAATTGTCGAAAGTAAAATTAAATTTTTAAATATTATATTAAGTGTCTAGGTTCATTTGTCATTTGAGGTGTTCATCATGAAATGTCCATGAGTTATGATTCAGTCGAAGTCATTACTAAGTGTTGTGTTCATCAGTTATGATTCAGTTGAAGTTAGTAATTTTAATTATATATGTTATGTTCTTAGTCCGTTGTCATGTTGATTTTATACTTTGAATTGCATGACATATAATCTTTTCTTTATCAAATATATTAAGATATTACAAACTTCTAGAAAAAAAGTGATATGCCTGTATTATCATATATCGCGCTAGAATTTATTTCTCCAATACTCTCGAGAATCTCCTCCAGATTAGCAACCCATGCAATATTAGTTACTGAAGCATCGGAAAAATTATCATTACCTGCTTCCCACCTTTGCAGATCTGCTTCTACAATTCGTAGATATTTTAATTTGTGAAAGTTCCAGCGAATGCATAAAACTGTTCGAGATTGGGTAAATTAGCCAGCAAAGTCATGACTTCCCATGGTATACAAGTACCTTTTAAGAAAAATATCCCTACAGAAAATCATGATCGGGTCAATGGATTGTAAAATCTTTAGCTCTTTTAGATTCAGAGTTCTTCAAATGACTTCCGCAGCAAAATGAGATTAATGAAGATAAAGTATGTTCAAGTTATTGAGAAGCAAAAGGTTTTTCTTCAATACCATGATTTTCTGCCTCAAGAGGATTAGATATATATAGTGGCGATCTAATATCCAAATGTCTTATCTCTGACATTTTTCTGATATATATATATATATATATTTATGTACTGGGAGCATCAACCCTGTCCATTTCTCTTCGAAGAATTTATGTTTGTAGATTTCTCAATTCTTGCAGAAACATATCTCAAATGTACAAGTTGAGGTATTACACAAGAGATATCATATTCAATTGAAAATACGTCCAATACCTTAAGCAACTTCAACTGTAAAACATCTGTTTTGGAATATCTACTAGAATTGAAATAAAGGTGTGGATTATACCATTGCTATGTCGCATACGATAATCATGTTTCTCTTCAAGTGTAGATAGAAGGATCACTCGTCGTTAATCATTTATGGATTTAGTTAGGTATAGTTGGCGAAGAAGATCATGAATTTTCAAGTTCTTATCCTTCAATTAGTCCTTCGTGTACAAGCCAAAATTAGACTTCTATCAGTTAACTCTTCTAGATACTCCTATGCCACCACTTCTAACCTTTTATTGTTTCTAATCAGCTTGGAAACATTAATCTCTTATCTTCAGGAAAACCTCGAAAGAAAGAATTGATTGAAATTGTATGGATACAGTACCAAAGAATCAATTCAGATTTTCCTCAACATTATTCGAATTATCATGCGTTGGGTCCATTTGACCAAGAAATCCAGCAACGACAACAATCGAGAGAGGTAATCCTTGACATTGTAGTACAATATGCTTCCCTAGTTCTACAAGTAGAGGAGGAAGCAAATCTATTTTTGCATGATTTTTTGGTGAAGTTCAAACTATCATCAAGATTCATAAAAGACTTTTTATGAGGTGGAAAATCAAGACAATTGACATAATCAGCAACATTAAAGAGCAAAGTGGTTAATAGAATTCAGCTTCTGTTGTAATCATTTGGAAATATTCTTTGCATTTGGTCCCATGCCTCAGTACTCCATATATCATCTTTGACAATTATAAATCTCCCACCCTTTAGACCTCTTTACACAATCTTCATTAGTTGATCATCGCTCATTTCTTGATTGCTTCCTGTAATTGTAGAGACAACTTCAAGAAGCATTTGTCTCTCATTGTATTCTTTGAAGATAGTGACCCATGCATGCTTATCAAATTGAGAACAAATATAATCATCATAAACTTTTTTGGCAAGAGTTGTCTTACCTATATTGCACATACCAAAAATTGGTACGACAACTAAATCGTCTGTTTGGGCAGTGAGGTGTTCATGTATGGCATTGAAGTCATCCTCCATCCCAACAATAGTATTTTTTACTGGTGAGGACTTATTCTGCAAATTTTCTTCCATTCTTGTTAAACTCAATCTGTGGCACTTCTTTCCCGAGAGAATCAACCTCTTTTTCCACTTTTAGCAATTTTTCCTCGAAGTATTTACAAGCCCCTTGTCATGACCCACAACTTTGTCATACCACTTGGGCATGAAATTAAAGAATAAGTGAGCTAGCCTTAGTGGGAAGAGTCTACAGTCTCAGAGAGGTTTGAAGAAGACTGTAAAATATTATAGAAGATTACTTGGAAGGCCTAGACTTGTTAGAGAATTCTAGAAAAGTGGCCTATTTGTAAATATGTAGGGGCTTGTATAGAAATTTGTTTTTGCACTTTAGCCCTTAGGTGTGAACTATAAATAGGAGGGCATTAATTTGTAACTCAATCAAGAAAAAGCAAGAAATATTACATGATCGTAACGTGAGCTTGAGCTTACAATATCGTGAAAATATCGTAAGTTGCTGAGTGCCTCACAGAGAGTTTAGTTGAAGTTTAAGTCCGTGACATCCTTCTCTATATCAGCTAAAACAATGCTCCTTAGGCTTGAATCAGCTTTATCTTCTGCTTTGTATATTACATCTCTGATCCTATTTTATATAACCTTAAGAGTTTCAATATCTTTGGCTTTCTTTGTCGTATCGTCAAGGAAAACTTGCGCAGCAAAAAGATTTTGATAGAGAGATTGAACATGTTGTGTACAGCTTCAACAAACCAAAGATCAGTTAGGTTTGAAGAGTTGTTCCAATGTATACATAAGTGAAGAAAGAGAAGCATGTTTCTATTTATTTATTGGAGTAACTAAAAGATAGAGTCTTGCAGATTTAATTTTGTCCAAATCATTTACTTTTCCATCTCTAAATTTTTATAATTGGGGGACAAAGACATAGGATACTTACCCTTTATCATTTGTTTAGTTAAAAGAGATGATGCATGAGAACACAACCAATTATAAAACAAGAAAATCTAATTGTTTCACTCAATTAATACAATACTATAGATATGAGATGCACATGTACAACCCAAGTTCTTTTCTATTTTATATAATTGTGAGACAAGGTGTAGTGCACTCATTGAGTTCATCAGCAAGGCCCTGCAGTTTAAAATGATCTTTAATCTGAATTTTGAAAAGTTCATGTAGAAAATATATGATACGTTTTCATTATAATTTACAACCTTAAATAAATATATGTGTTGAAGTTAAAAGAAAGACACTAAGGATTAGATTTGTTCGTTGACAAAATTATTTAGTACAATAATTTTGTTAGTAATATATCAAAAAAGTATATTTTGATGTTTACGTTCCATACCCTCCAAGTGAATGACAACTGTTGTAAAGAAAAGAAAGTAAAGGAGAAAGTGAACTAAAAAATAGAGCAAAAGAGAAGAAAAAGCTACTGTGGTCTTCTTTATTTCTGATGCAACTTGAAACTAAGAGTTAAATAGGCTTACAATGGAACTGAAATACTAAAATTTAGGTACCCACGAATTACTAATTAGCTATTAGTCTGGCACAATATCTAAGCTTACTAAAAGAAAGGAAACTAAGACTTGGTCAAGTATCATTGAATCACTTCTACAACCCCCGATTCAAACATGCAAACTCCAAGTTGACCTCTGAAGAACACGAGCTTTGCTTAGGGAAGTGACTTCGTGAAGATGTTTGCTATTTGCTCATTTGTAACACAAGACTTCAAAATAATTTCACCGGTAGAGACAAGACCTCAAATATAGTGATAGTAAAAAAGTTCAGTTGCACCAGTTGGTTTCTAATTAAAATCTGCAACAAGTCTCCTTAACCAAATTGCTCGACAAGCTATAGAGGTTGCTACAATATATTCAGCCTATGAAGTTGATAAGGCCACCACTTCCTGCTTCTATGAACTCCATAAAATTGCTCCAGATCCAAGATTAAACAAGAAACCATGTGGTCTCTTTCTATCATAAATGATGCATGCATAGTCACTATCAATAAAGCCAGTTAATGCAAAATTTGTTATCTTAGAATACCAAATTTCATGCTCTGTTGTCCCAGTTATATATCTCAGTACTATATTTTTAGCTCCAAGGTGAAGCTTGCTTGGATTGTGCATAAATCTCGATATGACTCTAAAAGAGAAAACAATGTATGGTCTTGTATGGGACAAGTAATTCAAACCACCAATCAGACTTCTAAAATAAGTCACATTTTCCATTTCAAAACAATCATCAGGACAAACTTCTCATTAAACTACTCTGTTGTCCCAGCTATATATCTCAGTACTCTATTTTTAGCTCCAAGGTGAAGCTTGCTTGGATTGTGCATAAATCTCGATATGAATCTAAAAGATAAAACAATGTATGGTCTTGTATGGGACAAGTAATTCAAACCACCAATCAAACTTCTAAAATAAGTCACATTTTCCATTTCAAAACCATCATCACGACAAACTTCTCATTAATATTCATCGGCATAGCAGCTGTTGGGATATATAATATTAATCACGTGTTTAGATATAGTATTTATTATAGAATAATTATTTACTTATTTTAATAGATCATATATTCGTTTATGGTGCTTGTTTACTAATATAGTAGATTATTTAGTGTATAGAGTTTAAGCTTATACACAGAGGATTAAATCATCGGTTCTTATAAGTATAAAGTTTTTTTTTGTTCACAATCTAAGATGGAAATTGGACATGCCATCGGGACGATTGTAGCACAAGATTATATGTAGTTTATCTTGATTATGGGAATGGTATAGTTCCAACTTCTTGTGCTAGTGCATTTTGTATGTATTGAACGGAACCGAGTAGAGATAGTTGCTTTAGACTGACTGACAAAAGCATATTCTCTAAACTATTAAATGTACTTATATTCTTAATCCTGATATAACTATTATGATCTGTATATCTTAATCATCGTTTTGATTTATTAAACGGTGAGATTCTAAGATGGGTCAATATTCCTGGTAGATTGGATGATGATAATATATATTGGTGAAATAATAAGTTAGTTGATGGAATCCATGTCTCGGTATAGAGATTGATGATATGCCTTTTTGAGAAGCTTAAAAGTTTTCATCGTGTCAAACCTTGCAAGTAAATTTAAGAATCCGACACATGAAATAAGTTAAGCAATGCTCTAAAGGAAATTGATCATTGAATTAAGTTCATCAGTAATTTAATTTATTGATAAGTATCTGTAATCTTAACATGGGGAATTTCAAAATATAAATAGAGGAGTGCAATTACGAATTTCTAGTGGAATGATTTATAATTTATTATGGTAAGAATAATTCAAATTAATTATTTGAAATTATTTTCATAATAGGAAGCCTCGGTAATTAATTTTGTGGTCCCTACCGTGCCCATATTTATCTAGAACTCAGAATTTATTGTAAAGGGAAAAAGGAGAAGTATGTGTCTTTCTCTATTCTAAGGAAAGGGAGAAGTATGTATCTTTGTATGTTCTAAGGCAAGGGAGAAGCATATCACTTTTTCTATTCTAAGGAAAGGAAGAAGGACATGACTTTTTCTTTTCTAAGGAAAGGGAGATGTACATGTCTTTCTATTCTAAGGAAAGACATGGTAATCCTTTTACTTGGACTAAGAAGAAATCTCTATAAATAGGGATTCTTCTAACCCTTGAAAATATAATTTTTTCCATAAAATACTTGTCCACCCAAGTACTGAAAGTGTTTGGAAGTGAACTTGGGATCACTGTAGAAGACCGTAGAACTGTGGTCTAGTTTGTGGACTAGCTTATGAATTTGCTTGAAGTTTCTAGGTTGTCAACTAGCTTGTGGATTCACTTGAAGGTATCGGCTCACACTTCAAGAGGTAATTCTGAAATTAAATTCAGAAAGTATATATGCCCTAACATGATTGTACATGTTCTAGTATAAACAATGTGTTGTCTATTATTCATGTAAGTTGTATGATTTTGGTATGCTTCCGCTGTGCATATAGTTTTCCAACAATTGGTATCAGAGCTATACTTACATCTTTATAGATAACATAAAATATATGTATGTGCAATTGTATGTATGATTCATGGTTGGTAAATATATTTTTATCGCGAACAAAAATTAAACAGATGAAACTTTAAGTTTTTTTGATTCGTTGACTAAAGTACATATGCTCTTAAATTTTGAGATGATCAAGAGGGCAAAATGTGTTGGCGACAATTTTTCACTTTCACGTGGGAATGGACATCAATAGTAAACATTTGTCCTAATGATTATTTGAACTAGTCATTTATTTTTTAAATTAATGGAACCCAAATTGAAAACTTTTCATCAGTTAAAAGAAAAGTCAAAGTTCAATGGATTTGTTTTATTTAATAAATGAAAGTACGAACTTCTGCACATGTGATTGATTTTTTTTTTGGCGGCTAGTTGCAATTTTTTTTGGTTTGTTTCTTATTAATCCATCAAATTTGCAAAGCTTGATAAGAAAGGGAATCATAGAGGTTGTTGATGAACAAATTATCATTGAACTGATTGTGAAGTTTTTTTTTTCAACTTAATAAATTTTGTTCTTGACTAATTGTTGACTCCAAACCTTGTTAAGTGGTGGTGGTAGTCACTCTTCAGGTCAATTGAATTTTTTTTTTCTTTTTTTTGTTCAATAATTTTTTTGGTTA
This sequence comes from Solanum verrucosum, assembly GCF_900185275.1. NCBI lineage: Eukaryota > Viridiplantae > Streptophyta > Magnoliopsida > Solanales > Solanaceae > Solanum > Solanum verrucosum. Next base: position 910,008 of record NW_026020353.1, read on the forward strand.
ATAAATAGTTATCACTTAAGCGATTTATTTATTTGAAATCGTTGAAAATTCTTTAGACTTTATACATGTGATAATATATTTTGTAATAGATGAATTGAGAATTATGATTAATAAATATGATTCACTAAAATGATCTATGTATTTGACTCATTAGAACATCCTCAATTCATCAAGTATAAGTGAATATTAGTGGTAAATATTTATTTACGTAAATGTTGATTTACCTTAAAATACTAGTAATGCTTAATTAATTCATGAGAAGAGATATCGAGGTTTTTAGTCAAAAGAGAGAAACATAATATCTTGGATTCTAAAGTGTATTAATTTAGAGAATAATTTATTATAAGAAGGTATTGAGTGCCTCAGCCAAAGGAATGACACAACATATGTTTCATGCTCATGAGATAATTATGAAAAGAGAATGAAAATCTGAATCATGTTATTTTAATTTTTAACTATGGTCTAAAATGACTGTTTTACAAATTTGGTCATATTTTAGGTGGTCATGAATTTTCTGATCTCTGATTAACTTGAAATTTGATGGTTCCATCGAAAATTATTTAGATGGGTTTTAGGTAGTTTGTCAGATTAAAATTTGATCTGAATATGATGAAGTCATATTGTTTTAATTCCTAAAGATACTTAAACCACTTGAATTTGAATTTGGTCATAGCTTTGGAAATATTTTTTATAGACTCCAATTGACCTGAAATTTGGTAAGTTCATTGGTGATGGACTAGTAAGAAATACTCATTGCTATGTGGTTATAGTTTTGAGGCCCTTAAAATGATTTTTAAGTCACTCTTTGGAATTAAAATGTGATAATATAATCCTTTATATCAGTTTTATGTATGTTAAATGTGGTACATGATTACACATGATGAGTTAACATGAATTGATATATGATAAGGATATGGATCTGATTATTTTTCTTAAATCGTTTCAATCTGAATTTGATCATAACTTTGGAGATTAATATTATTTTTAAACTCTAATTGATCTGAAATTCAGTAGGTTCATTAGAAATAGTCAAATTAAAAATATTCATAGTTATGAAGTGATTTGGCAATTTGAGGTCGTTTAGATGAAGTTATTTTTTTTTATATATTTTTGTATCTTGAAAATTAATTTAAATGAAAATTACTCGACTATGATACAGAGGTGATAGAGTTTCTTCTCTATGGTCTTCATGACTAAATTTTAGTGAAGTATTAAGTTCATGTGTTGGCTTAGACCTTCCTCCATAACGGATGAAATTAATACAAGTTAATAAAATTTAATCTCTAATTTTGATTATCTGTATTGACTCTCCTAAACTGAGTAATATTTGATTGGATCAATGGATCTAGGGATAATGATTTTCACTTGACTTAAACTAACAGTAGACTCTCCATCTGAGTTAGGTCTGTATAAGTTTATGGAATGAATAATCGATCATTGTACATGTGTATTGCATGAGTAGTTCTGCAATCCCATCGATTGGCTATTCGAGATGCATGGATATATATGTATAAATGAGCCCTAAATTTTGTTATTTAGGATTATTCGAAATATTATGATCTATTTAAAGTATTATATCTCATATTCTCAATAGACTTTACACACCCACTTAGTACTACTTAAGGTTTTTTTTTTGGTAGAGATAAAGATATTAATTCAAAGAATGCATTGTACATGTACCTTATGTTAGAAGGAATTATTTTCAGTTTCTAACTAGATAAGAGATGAGTATTTAATATTTTTTGTTGTAACTCTCCTATCATTGAGTTTGATGAATATTTTATTTCTTGTGGTATATTGATGCGTGATTCTTTTATTAGTATTATTTCTCATGAATTGAATTATATTAATCTGTCTCATAAGGAAAAATATCTTTTAAATTGAATGAAACTTATCTGTACATTAGTGTCTAAGTCATTTATTCTGAATAGAATTTTGAGGTTGGTTAATGGATGAACATAACGGTTCATTGAAAGTGAAGTCACTACCAACATATGAGTCTTGTTTACAAGGAAAAATGACTAAGAGACCTTTCCTCTTAGAAAAGGAAAAAGAGGTAGTGATAAGTTATAATTAATCTATTCTGATTTGTGTAATAAATGAGCATTTGGGCAAGCGGTGAATTTGAGTATTTTGAGTTTTCAAGAAGGTTACTCATGATATGGATATATTTTTTGATGTTTTGTAAGTCTAAATGTCTTGATAAACTCAAAATATTTAAGACACATGAAAATAGCATCATGAAAAATATATAAAGTCACTGCAATCTAATTGTAGTGACGTAAATCTCTCTGCAGAGCTCATAAGTCACTTATCTTATAAAATAATTGCATTTCAATTGTCTACAGCAGACACTCTACAATAGATTGTTGTAGAAGAGAAAAGAAGTAGACTCTTATGAAGATGATAAGATTAATTATTGATTTATTATTAGTTATTTTTTTTCTTTTGGGATAGGTTCTAATAACTACATATCACATTCTGAATTCAATTTCTTTCAAATCAGTACCTTGAACAACTATAGAACTAGTTGGATTTGACGTAAGTCTAATCTGTGACATGTTCAGATATAGGATTGTTCAGCATATGTGCCGAGTGGGAGAATAAGAAAATTGGGATTAAGAACAGAATGTGTGTGTTAATTAGATATCCTAAAGAATGAAAGAAGGTTTATTATAGTGTCGTTAAGAAAATAAGACAATTGTTAACACAACTGTCTGATTTCTAGAGGATTATTTAGTAAACCATGTTCCTAGAAGTAAACTAGTTTTACAGGAATTGAACAAAGAAATAACATATGAGTTAGTTGTAAATTCAGACACTCAAGAACATCTAACTGGTATGTCAGAATTGACGTTCCATTGCATTTACATAGTGGGAGAAACGTTATTAGACATAACAATACTACTACCTCAAGTAGTGAAAGTGATGTTGGACAAATTAAAGAACACTACATGAAAAGTAGTTAATATTTCATTACCAAAAGGTTTTGAGGAAAATATTAAGACTCAAGAACATGAAAGTGTGACTATTGTAGTAATACTTAGTCGTAGTGGGAGAATCATAACAAAGATTGATTGATTTTGTATATTTAAGAGAACTTTCATGATAAACCTCTGAAGATCTAATACAAAAACGATAAGTTACGACTCAACATTACTAGACGAAGTTGCATAAGAAAATAACTTAGTAAGATCCTTTTGATAAGAACTATAAAAGGAATATTTGTGATAGTTGTAAATGCATTGTTAACAGTCTAAGTGGGAGATTGTTAGGGTATATACTATTAATCATGTGTTTAAAAATAGTATTCTAATAATTTTCAAGATTAAATATCTTAGTGGGAGATTGTTAGGTTATATACTATTAACCATGCATTTAGATATAGTACATTATAACAATCATGATAGTTAAAAGTCTAAGTGGGAGATTGTTGGGATATATACTATTAACCACGTGTTTAGATATAGTATTTATTATAGAATAATTATTTATTTATTTTAATAGATCATATATTCGTTTATGGTGCTTGTTTACTTATATAGTAGATGATTTAGTGTATAGAGTTTAAGCGTATACACAAATGATTAAATCATCGGTTCTTAAAAGTATAAAGTTTTTGTTGTTCACAATCTAAGATGGAAATTGGACATGCCATCGGGACGATTGTAGCACAAGATTATATGTAGTTTATTTTGATTATGGGAATGGTATAGTTCCAACTTCTTGTGCTAGTGCATTTTGTATGTATTGAACAGGACCGAGTAGAGATAGTTGCTTTAGACTGACTGACAAAAGCATATTCTCTAAACTATTAAATGTACTTATAGTCTTAATCCTGATATAACTATTATGATCTGTTTATGTTAATCATCGTTTTGATTTATTAAACGGTGAGATTCTAAGATGGGTCAATATTCCTGGTAGATTGGATGATGATAATATATATTGGTGAAATAATAAGTTAGTTGATGGAATCCATGTCTCGGTATAGAGATTGATGATATGCCTTTTTGAGAAGCTTAAAAGTTTTCATCGTGTCAAACCTTGCAAGTGGATTTAAGAATCCGACACATGAAATAAGTTAAGCAATGCTCTGAAGGAAATTGATCATTGAATTAAGTTCATCAGTAATTTAATTTATTGATTAGTATCTATAATCTTAACATGGGGAATTTCAAAATGTAAATAGAGGAGTGCAATTACGAATTTCTAGTGGAATGATTTGTAATTTATTATGGTAAGAATAATTCAAATTAATTATTTGAAATTATTTTCATAATAGGAAGCCTCGGTAATTAATTTTGTGGTCCCTACCGTGCCCATATTTATCTAGAACTCAGAATTTATTGTAAAGGGAAAAAGGAGAAGTATGTGTCTTTCTCTATTCTAAGGAAAGGGAGAAGTATGTATCTTTGTATGTTCTAAGGCAAGGGAGAAGTATATCACTTTTTCTATTCTAAGGAAAGGAAGAAGGACATGACGTTTTCTTTTCTAAGGAAAGGGAGATGTACATGTCTTTCTATTCTAAGGAAAGACATGGTATTCCTTTTACTTGGATTAAGAAGAAATCTCTATAAATAGGGATTCTTCTAACCCTTGAAAATATAATTTTTTCCATAAAATACTTGTCCACCCAAGTATTTAGAGGGTTTGGAAGTGAACTTGGGATTACTGTAGAAGACCGTAGAACTGTGGTATAGTTTGTGGACTAGCTTATGAATTTGCTTGAAGTTTCTAGGTTGTCAACTAGCTTGTTGATTCACTTGAAGGTATCGGCTCATGCTTCAAGAGGTAATTCTGAAATTAAATTCAGAAAGTTTATATGCCCTAACATGATTGTACTTGTTCTAGTATAAACAATGTGTTGTCTATTATTCATGTAAGTTGTATGATTTTGGTATGCTTCCGCTGTGCATATAGTTTTCCAACTACAGCAACTTTAAAATTTACTATAGTAAACTTTTTCAAAAAAATTGTTGCTTATTTTTTTTGTTAAAGAAATATGCCTTCAATTTCCTGTTTCACCTCAAGACCAAGAAAATAATGCTACAGACCCAAATCAGACATCTCAAATTTTTTATCATGCAGTTCTTAAATTCAGTGACGATAGATTCTCTCGAACCTATACATATTATCGTCAACGTAAATACATACTACCAAAAAATCATTTTTACCTTCTTGTTTTACATAAAGAGTAGGCTCATTGTTACTTCTTTCAAAACCATTCTCATGGAAATATGAATCAATATTAAAGTACCATGTCTGTGACGCTTGCTTTAAGACATAAAATGCCTTTTTAAAACTTGTAGACCTTATCTTCTTTGCTATTAACTACAAACCTTTAGGCTGTGAGACATAGACCTCTTCTCTCAAACCACTATTTTAAAAGGAAAATTTATCATCGAATTGGTGCAACAACCAATTAAAATTAGTAGCCAAGGCTAAAAAAGTTTTCACAGTTTTAAATAAGGCAATAGGAGAAAATCTTTCTTCAAAGTTAGTACCTTGTTGTTGGGAATAACCTTTTGCGATGAGCCTTGCCTTGTGTTTTTTGATGCTGCCATCAACATATACTTTTAAACAACCATTTGAGACCAATAGCTTTCTTTCCTTCCGGCAAATTTACCAAGCCCCATGTCTGATTCTTTTGAATAGACAACAACTCCTCTTCCATAGCTTTGCACCATTTATCCCCTCTATTCAACATCTTCTAAGTAAATATGATCTGAAAGAAGTAAAGCAAAAGTACAAGATGGATTGTCAACATATGTGGGATTTTGTTTTTTATCCCTTGTTGATCTTCTTAATGCAGTTGTCTTAGCTGATGGTTCTTTCAATGTTGAAGATGTTGCTGGTGCAATTGATGAGACACTCGATAGACTTGTCAAAACAGGATATGCTCCATACTCTTGATGAACAATATTGTCAGAAGGTAGAAATTAAATATTTGAACTTCCATTTCTTGAATTAAAGTTCCAACTTGCATCTTCATTGAACACAACATTTTTATTTACCATTTTCTCACTCACTTGATTATATAACTTGTAGGTTTTGGATTGTGTTCTATATCCAATAAAGATATATTTTTCACATCTGAGAAAATCCTTTAACAATTCCACTGATGCTAATCTTGAAGCAAACTAGATCATAAAATATTCCTTTACATAAATCAGGCACAACTTTTCATGAAAACATCTTTCATAGATTCAAGCTTCTTTATAAATTCATGTCTTTTAGGATTGATAATCAAGAATAATGCCTGGGTTCATGTGAAATCAATAGTAAAATATGTAATTGATTCAAAATTCATAATAAGATTAAAATAATACAATTGAATCAACACAATTTGAACCTATGAATAATTGAATGAAAACCTAATCAATTTTGGTGAAATTGAACTTGGAGAATTGAGAAGTTCTTGGGGCTCAATGGATGAATGAAACCAATTGATGAAGCCCTACATTCCTTGAGGATCAAAGCCCAAATAAATGGAGGAATTGGAGACTTGAAGCTTGAAACCCTAGGTGTTCTTCATTGATCTTAAGAGAATTTGGAAAGGATAAGTGTGGATATGACTGGGGATTTGAGTGAATGTGAGAGTTGGGGTAATTATAGGGGTACAATGGTAGTTATAGGACTTAAAATTAGGATCAAAACAACATAGTATAGGTATTAAATTCAAAGGAAAAGAGACAAATACCCTTAAGAAATAACTGTCAGAGAACCGTACAGTTTGGACTAACGGACCGTAGAAATTCCTTTGGACCATACTGGTAAACCGTAGGTCGAGTTACTAGGGCCCAAAATTGGACAGCTTTCTACGACACCCTTCTACGGACCGTTTAAATTACTACGGTCCATAGACCTCATCCATAGATATCAACTGTAACCTCAAAATCTTTCTAAGTCTGGTACGAAACCCATCTACGATTTGTTGAACATCCTACGATCCATCTTGTCCATTCGTTTGTCAAACTTCAGAAACTTGAATTTCTCAAATATCAACCTCATTCCTATGAGTTCCATCTACGACCCGTAGAAACTTCTACGAACTGTAGACTAGTCTCGTAGGATTCAACCAGTAGCCATAAATAAGAAAATTTTCCTTTCGTGTTGACTTTCCAATTTTTGAGGTGTTACACCATCGACAATGCTTGTCGGTAATATGACTTACAATATTCTTTTTTCAAACAAATCATTATTTCTTGTGGAACCAAAGGTATTTGGAAGTACATATTATGTTCAAGATGTACGACCATCTGTTTCTAAGATGGACCCTATGGCATTGAAGTGTGTTTTCTTGGGTTATTCTCGTCTTCAAAAGGTGTAACAATATTATTATACTCAACTTTTAAAATATATGGTGTCAAATGATATGATATTTTCAGAGATTACACCATTTTTCTGTACTCCACCTAAAACCACAAGTCAGGGGGAGGAAGATGAGTGGTTAGTTTATCAGGTTTCTCGTGTTGTGGAATCAAGTGATGTTATTCTTCAATCTCCTAGTGACTCTATGCACATGTTCCAACAAGACTGCCAAATTTTCAAGTTTATTCGAGGAGATGAGAGACTGATGATACATGCCCTGCACCAACTCATCCTCCAGAAAATCTTAACCTCTCTATTGCTCCTTATAAAGCTAATATAACGATTTGCAAATCCACATATACTAATACTAATTTTTTTCCCAATGATCGATTATCTCCTATATCTAGATCCTTGATTGCATCTCTAGACTGTATTTCTGTACCCAAATCAGTGAAGGAGACTTTGCATCATCCTGGATGGTCAAATGTGATGCTTAAGGAAATATATGCATTAGATGAAAATCACACATGAGATTTGGTGGATTTACCCAATGTGAAGAAACCAGTAGGATGTAAGTGGGTGTTCACAGTTAAGGTTAAGGCCAGGCTTGTAGCTAAAGGATATGCTCAGACTTACAGGGTGGAATATTTAGATAATTTTTCTCCGATTGCCAAACTCACTTATGTACTCTTGTTCCTTTCTCTAGTTTCTTTTGGGAATTGGCCTTTACATCAGTTGGATATCAAGAATGCATTTCTTCATAGTGATCTTCAAGAGAAAGTGTATATGGAGCAACCATCCATTTTTTTTTCTCTTGAAGAGTATAGGAAAATGTGTCATTTGAAAAAGTCTGTGTATGGCTTGAAGTAGAGTCCACAAGCTTGGTTTGGTAAGTTCAGTGAGGTAGTTTAAGAGTTTGGACTGAAAATGAGTAAATGTGATCACTTTGTCTTCTACCAACAATATGAAGTTGACACTATCCTTTTTGTTGTATATGTTGATGACATTGTCATCAGAAGAGGTGATTCTGCGGGGATCTCTTCCCTTAAGTCTTGCTTGCATGCTCAGCTTCATTCGAATGACTTCGGCCAGTTGAAATATTTTTGGGAGTAGAAGTAAATAAAATCAAGAAGGGAATTCTTCTTCTATCTTAGATAAAGTATACTCTTGACCTACTTGTAGAAACTGGAAAATTGGTAACCAAACCTTGTAGTACTCTAGTGGTTCCCAATGTTCATCTTATGAAAGATGATGGCGGCCTTTTAATAATCCAGAGAGGTATAAGAGGATAGTTAGGAAGTTAAACTACCTCATAATGACTCATTCAGATATTGCCTTTGCCGTGCTGTAAGTCAGTTTATGCTTACACCTACGGTCAAATATTGGGCAACTTTGGAACAGATTCAATGTTACTTGAAAGGAGCTCGTGGACTTGGCATATTCTATTGAAGTCACAACTATACTTGTATTAAGTGTTTTGTAAATGCTGATTGGGTTGGTTCCAAAATTCACAAAAGATCCACTTCATGACATTGTATCTTTGTTGGAGGAAACTTGGTAGCATTGAGAGTAAGAAGCAAAGTTTTGTATCTTGATCTAGTGCTGAATTTGAGTACAAAGCTATGTCATAGTCTACGTGTGAAATTATGTAATTTTATCATCTTTTAACTGAAATGGGGTTGAAGCATCATACGCCAACAAAATATTAGTGTGATAATCAAGTTGGTCTTCATGTTACCTTAAACTCAGTGTATCATGAAAGAACTAAACATATTGAAGTTAATTTCACTTAATTGATGAGAAGATTCAAGAAAACATGATTTCTACTAGCTATATGAAGACAAGAGAGCAACTAGCTGATTTTCTTACAAAGGTGGTTAATTGAACTCGAGTCGATTACCTTTGCAACAAGTTGAGAATGATTAATATACATGCACCAACTTGAGTAAGAGTGTTACAAAATATATATAGACATCATATTAGTAGCGTGCATAGGCATAATTTTAGCTAGTAGATCTGTAGGAATCTCGCATAATTAGCTAGTAGATTGGTAGGAATCCCTTTTTATTTTCTTTCCTAAATTAGCACCTAATGTATTGTATTTAATTATTTATATGTTGCTTACCTATTGGAATAAGACATCAACTCCTATTTTGATTACATCTATTATGGGAAGAGTGAACAAAACATGATTAGACAAGCAACAATAGGCAAATGAGATTGGGTGATCTTAAATTCCTGTTCATCACGACTTCTTCAGCTTTGCCCTTTTTATCTCCATTTTGTAGCTTCTTTTGATCTTAAATCCCTATTCATCTCAAACTTCTTCAAATGCATGTGCAATGACTCCTTTTGGCATAAACATCATTATAAATCATGGAAACAAGTCTGGCTGTAATTCATGCTTAAAGGTTCAACAAATTGGAAAAATGCCAACTTATTAAAAGTCTTCTACACACTCATGTTACTGCATTAAGACCACATGAAAGAATTTTGTATAGGCACTTCATTCCATAGTGACTCTAACTTTCCTCAGATGTGGAATTAAGATTCGAAGTTTGTGTTCCGGATTCTACTTGTTTTAAGCTACTAAGTTCTCAATTAACAAGTTATACTTATTAAACGGATTTCTTTAGAAAAATATAAAGTTTAGACAAAAGTTACTGAATTTGACTGACACTCTACAAAAATCTAGCTCCAACCCCGGCTTTCAACACGACATTTCTAAATCAAAACAAGTATATTCAGTTACTCTTCACATCTTTAGGGATCTCTAGAGCACTAAAATTTTATAATCAATATTACAGAACACATATTGACAATTATAATTAATAAGAATATAATTAATTTTCTTACCTTATCAGTGTTTTTACATAACCAAACCAAATAAAACCCTTCTGATATTAAGTTGTGGTTGCTCATTATCACTTTTTTTTTTGGTGATAACTGTGAATTATTATTACCAGTAACCAACAATATGTCATAACTTCAAGAGCAACTAACCTCATGACCACCTCCCAGGAAGGGTGCCACTATTGGGAAAGGCAAGCACAAAATAAATGTGCACGACAGGGTAATAGCGGAAGAAATCCAAGTCAAAACTTTCCCTTTATATTTGAACCAATAGAAGACAAAATAATGCAAGAAAAACACTGTTTGGGGCAGCAAACAAATCAACCAAGCAAGCAAAAAAAATAAAATCAACACATAAGACACCAAATTTCACATGGAAAACCTCTTTGGTGTGAAGTGTAAAACCCACAAGGCCAAAGCTCCACTAAAATCAAGAAGGGTTACAAAAGTGTTCTCCAAAATGGCCACCAATAAAGTGCCAAACAATTATCAATGCAATTACAAGATAGCACCAAAAACTAGAGAAATAAAAGGAGTAAAATCACTCAATACGCAGCTACTGTTCACGAGAAAAAATATGGATCTTTAGGACTCCAAATCATCCCCACTCAGTTCCAATAAAATATTAGGTTGAAAGGAACAAGCTCTCCAAAAATCAGCTCTATTGGACAAGAAACGAAGCGGGAATCGCGATTTGAAATTTGCTGCTAGGACTTGTGCGAAAATCTGCTCTTCTCTCTATATGGTTGCTGATCAAACTCTTGTGATTCTTCAAAATAAGACCTAAAGAAATTCTTACATATGGACCATAATATTGTGCTTATGGGCAAAGTGGGCTAATCCAAATTTGGCTTAAATTTATCCATAAAGGAAAGGCAGAAGACCCAAAACCTTGAAATTATATTTATCCACATAGGAAGGAAAAAAGACCCAAAACCTTGAAATTATATTTATCCACATAGGAAGAGAAAAAGACCCAAAACCCAACAATTACTCCCCCTACCGACTATGTGGAGGAAACCTCTATCCCGACGATCATGCAACATTCTTCAAACTTCCCTCTTGGCAAAGCTTTAGTCATCATGTAGGAACCATTATCATTGGTATGAATTTTTTTAAGTTCAAGCAACTTAGAATCCAACACATCTCAAATCAAATGATACCTCACATCAATGTATTTAGACCAACCAAGAAATGTGGAATTTTTACCAAGGTGAATAGTACTTTGATTGTCGCAATAAAACACATACCTCTCTTGAGCACAACCAACTTCCCTAAAAAATCTCTTCATCCAGATCAACTCTTTGCAAGATTCAATAGCTGCAATAAGCTCAGCCTTTGTATTAGATGAAACAACACATTTTTTCAATCGAGATTGCCAAGACACAGCCCCCCCTGCAAAAGTAACCAAGTAGCATGAAGTAGACTTACGAGTATCAGCATTACCAACCATGTATGAATCCGTGTAACAACAAAGAATAGGTTCCCATGTACCAAAACACAAAATCAGACTAGAAGTGCCACAAAGATATCTCATTATCAACTTTACAACATTCCATTGCTCTCTTCCCAGATTAGAAAGAAAACGGCTAACAATACCAACGACATGAGCAATATCAGGTCTTGTACACACCATTGCATACATCAAACTACCAAGAGTTGAAGCATAAGGAACTTTCTTCATGTCTTCCTTCTCACAATCACCGGAAGGACAATGCTTTGTACTCAATTTGAAGTGTGGTTCTCTTGTGACAACCAAAATTTCTTGGCCTCTCAATCACAAACAATCTGCATGCCAAGAATTTACCTTGCTGGTACCAAGTCTTTCATACAAAAAGACTTATTCAAATCTTGCTTCAACTTTTTAATCCTGCAAGCATTATGACCAGCAACAATCAGGTCATCAACATAAACAAAAATGATGATAAAGTCAATACTAGAGAATTTTTGCCCAAAAACACAATTTTGTGAAGAAGTCTCCTTGAAGCCTTGCTGACTCATAAAAAAACCAAACTTCCTGTACCATTGCCTGGGAGCTTGTTTTAGACCATACAAGCTCTTCTTCGATTTGCAAACATAATTCTCTTTTCCCTTGACTTCAAAGCCTTTCGGCTGTTCCATATAAATTTCTTCATCTAAGTCACCTTGGAGAAAAGCAGTTCTAACATCCATTTGTTCAACCTCTAAGTCTAGACTTGCAGCCAAGCGTAGAACAACACATATGGATAAGATCTTCACAACTGGAGATAATATCTCATCAAAATCAATTCCCCTATTCTGGTTAAAACCTTTCACAACAAATCTAGCCTTGTACCGTGGAACTGGGCTACCAACTTCATTATTTCACCCTAAAACTTGTCAGGCCCCGAACCTACACCGTGGACGTGGCCGGCAATCGAGAATCATTGCTGGCTCCAAGAGAACCCTTAGCCTAACTTACTTACTCAGCGGAAGACTTAGACATAAGAAAAAGAATCCAAATACAATATAACTCAACATGTCTCAAACTGAACTCATAATGTTTTAAAAATAAACATATAACTTAGCCAAAATGGCAACTCAAATCTGAACTTAAGCCACTAACAAAATGATGACGAATGAACTAACATCTGACTGACTATCTATGAAGCCTCTAAAACAACTGAGATGGATGTCGGGACAGGCCCACAACATCCTAATGAGCTAAAATAATAAAGTAATGAAAAAGGGGGACCCTCCAGAATGCAAGGAGGCTCACCAACAACTCTGAAGCTCAACTGGATCAACGATGTACTAGATTCTGATCCTGGTTACCTGCGTCTGCATCATAATAAGATGCAAGCCAACTGGCATCAGAACATTAAATGTACGAGTATGCGAGTTGGAATGCTAAACATAACTTAAGCTTGAAAAGGATCTGAAAGAAACACTTACCTTGGCTTTACTCAACTCCTGAATAACTTAACTCAACTTACCGAACTCATTTCAGTATAAAGCAGTTTAAAAACAAGTGCAACATAAAGAAAAGCTGATTAAAACATGATATCAACTCTGTGTGTTTGAAATACAATAATAACTCTGTATGTATGCAAATATACAATATGAATTCTATTTGTATATGAAAATAGAAATATTTCAGATGTATATAAAAATATAAAATATTATTGTGAGAGTTTCTCTAACCGACAACCATCACTTAAGAGCTATAGTGATGATACATCGTTTCTTGGCCCCACGCTGCCAGGGCCATCCTGTACCTTCCCGGGGTATAGAACCTGAACTACTAAGTGGATCCACTAGTCTATGCTAAAAAACATTAAAGGATTCATCCAAAAAGTATGACCCTTTTCTACCCAGATGGCTACATGGTTTATGGGGGCTGTGGGTTCTTTGAACGCTCCCCCATATCGGTGCTCAATACTACTCCCAAAATATGATACTAGATCTTTATGTTTAAAAACATACTTTTTCTGTGATTTGAGATTAGTTCTCAAAAACTTAGCTCAAAGGCTATCTTGGAAATCAAAGTTTCCCCTCTTGCTTAATTATGAAAGCATTTACTCTTTTTTGAAAACTAGCCCGGAGGCTCTTTGGAAATCGAGGTTTCCTTTCTTGTTCAAATGTGAAAACATTTTAAACTCTTTGGGAATACATAGTCCCCATATACTTTTGAAGAAATGAACTTCAAGCTTTACTCTTTACTGGACTCAAAACTTAAGTCTTAAAACAAAGTTAAAACATTTGCAAAAAGCTTTTGAGAAACTTTAAGAACTTCTCTAGACTTTGATATTAACTACTCTTGACTTGACTCTTAACTGGTCCTTGAATTGAATTATAGATTCAAGGATTTTGACTTGTGATAGGAAGGATCACATGATGTTTAGGAATGATCTTAAATAGCTAAACATGAGAAAAGTCACGAAATCACCGTCTTGGAACAACTCCGCGACGCGGAGATGTTTCTAAATGAATGGTCGCGAAATTTAATTTTGAGACAGAGGAGTCCGCGTCCTAACTGCTGCGTGGAGAAACTTTTTGGTCACTGGGGGAGCAAGTCCATGACGCGGACTTGCATGCCAGATCACACTCGACTTTTTCCATTTCTGTTTTACAGCCCCAATTCGCCTAAACTTGACTATTGATCTCAAATTCATTTTAGATTCCGATACCCAGCATATGTACTGAAGAACCTAACTCAAAACAACTCTAAAACTTAACGTAAAGATCTCCGAAACTCCTCAATTCATCCCAATTCAGGAATACATGTCAAGAACATCAACTTTCAAACTCTTTTAGGACGAATTTCGCTGAACTAAACATGTTTGGCACGTGAGTGAATGAAACCAATGCTATGATAGACTCACATACCTTGTAGGGATCACCCCTGACGAAATCGACAAGCTAAACTCGACGAACTTGACGATTTCCTTGCTTCTCCTTCTCTTTTCTCCTCTTCTTTCCTCTTCTCTAAAACCCTATCTCTTTTCCAAAAGTGTAAAACTGACCAAGTTCAGTTTAGACCCTTAATTAATTCACTAAAAAGAATTTAATTAATTGGATGAGGAAAGGATTGAAATACCCTTCAAAAATCCGGATTGGATATTTCCTTATTTGAACAACCCAACTTTCAAAGGGCATAACTCACTGGTACAAACTCGGAATTGCGCAAACTCAGCGGTGTTGGAAAGCTTATTCCAAGAAATTTCCAACCATATTTGGAAGTACACCTAACTCATTCTGAGCTAGGAGGTATGACCGTTTGAAGTTGACCAAAAACTCACTTTTCCTAACTTGAACAAATTTCCAGATTTTTCATTATTTCCAAAAATGACTATTTCCAGTTCTTAGCTTCTTCCTAGCTATTTCAAATTGCGAGATGTTACAAAACCCCACCTTTTTTCAAATATTTTTGATATTTAGGTAACATAACCAAATAAAAGGTATGATTATCATGTTGAGATTTCATTTCATCTTCCATAGAATCAAACCACCTTTCTTTTTCTTCACTGGCCTCATCAAGAATCTTGGGTTCTCCCCCATCAGTCAAGAGTACATACTCATTGGGGGAATAACGAGATGAAGGTATTTTATCTCTAGTAGATCTTTTGAGAGAACTCTTTGGAGCATCAATAATAGTTGGTTTCTTACCAACCACACCTTCTTGCATTGGAGCATCAACGACATACTGGTGGTCATTCTGAATATGATCACCATCTTCAATATCAACTTGAATTTTATCATTTTGAAGATTTTCATAATGTGCAGTAGCCAAAGGAACTGGATCAACATCAATGATAATGCTCAACTACACTTCATCCAATTCTAAGTGTAGGTGGTCACTAACAAGTATTAGCCCAACTAAGAGTTGGGGTCGATCCCACAGTGAGTACAGTAGATAATTCGACTCAGAAGTAAAATTGTGTCCTAATCATATGTAGAAGTAAAGGTTTTGCAACGTTAAAGTAAATCACAAAGTTTAAACAATTAATATCAAATGGGGGAATTTAGGTAACCAAATTACGAAAGCTAACACGGGTAGTAAACAAATGGAGATTGGACCTTAGAAGTGTGATAAGTTGAATGCTAATTTAGCTTAATGGGTGATTACTAGTTACTTATAGATGTTTAATCTCAGTGGGTAGACTAGATTTTGAGTGCAATAGCCATTTCTTAATCAACTACTGCATTTCAAGTGAGTTATGTTGAACCTCAATGAGAAAAACACAACCAAACAACCAAAATCTTTAATTAATCCACTCTTTCAAGATGGATTTGTAAAGACGCAATCAAACCCACTTTCTCAAGCTAGATTCTTACAATGCAATCAATACAACCACAATCAATAATTCGACTCTAATACCTATTTCTCAAGCAACAACAAAGAACTAACCTAGAATTGCATTTGCAACTACAATTCTTCAATTGAAGCATGAACTATTGATTGAACCCACTTCGAAACAACAATAAAATCAGTAACTAACAACACCCATTAGCTAATTAATGCATTCAACTATATAATCACACCCCCAAGGATAAGAATTTTAGCCAATCGTAGCGAAAAATAATAAATCATTACCAATGAAGTTTTCCATCTAATTTGCTAACGATCTGCAATTCCCAAATGCTGAAATTTCAGCTAGAAATCCTACAATCTCTACTAAAAAATGTGAATTCAGTGTTCTAGAATGTAAAGCTCAGAAACCGAGAAGTAAACAATATGGGAACTTCTTCTCGTCTTTTAAGAATTGCATTTATACGTTCTTAGAATTTCAGCACGGAGTCAACTCGGCGAAGTAAGTTGGGTTCACCAACCTGTTCGGCGATGCGTCGAGTTGCTCCTCTTCTCGCCTTTTTGGCTTGGCTTTTTATCAAAGCATTTTGTAACTTTCGGCGAGCCACATTGTCATCACCAATCCCTTTGGCGTGTTGTCGAATTGCTTGTTTGCTCACCAAGTTGGTTTCTTCCATGGGCTGTTATGCTGGAACTTTAGGCGAGCTGAAGGTACACTCAGAGAGTCACCAAGTGGATTTGGCGAGTCTCAGTTTTTATCCCCTTCAACTTTTTCAGTTTTTTTGCTCCTTTTTGCATCATAATGTCCTCGCCTTGCTCTTGAGCCTTCATTGTTGCATATCACCATTTTAACATTAGTTATGAGCATAAAATTGGTATTGATGACACTAAATCCTTAAATAATAAGCCCTAAATGAGTCAAAATTCCTGACTCATCAATCAACTAGGATCTCACTGCTTCGAGAATCAACTTTCTTAGCTTTGTCAAGATCTTCAATTATTTGGTCTTCAAAGAACACAACATCACAAATTCTAACATGTTTCTTCTCAACTGAATGAAAGAAACGATAGCCAAATTCATCTTGACCATAACCAACAAAGATACATTGCCTAGTTTTAACATCCAACTTTGACCTCTCATCCTTAGGAACATGCACAAAGGCTTTACACACAATAATTTTAAGATGATCATGAAAAACATTCTTACCAGACCAAACTCTGCCAGGGATATCACCATTCAAAGAAACAGTAGGAGTTAAATTAATAATATAGCCAGCAATATTGAGTGCTTTTGTCCAAAAGGAATCTGGCACGTGATAAGTCGGGAACTTTGACTCATTATTGGCTTGTTACCTAATGAATTTGTATCCTCAATGCATATTTTGAGTTCATAACTGATGTTAAATTGTTTATGTGCAGCAATGAAGGCTTAAGAACAAGGCAATGACATTAGAATGTGAAAAGAAGAAAAAAAGTTGGAAAAACTAAAGAAAAAGAAGGCTGGACCTCGCAAAAGCAACTCGACGACTCGACGAGTGAGCCTCCAGGTCACCAAAATTCCAACGAGTTGTCTCATGAACTAAGCCAACTCGGTGACGGAAATGCACATCGGTAATGCGCCAAATAGAACGGCGAGCTCGACTCAACTCGCCTAATTGAACAGAATAACCGAATGCATGAGTCAAGCCAAAAGGCGATAACGCATAGTAATCGGTGAATCACCAATTTGTTCGGTGATCCCGACTAATTTCGCCATTTAGAATGAGTACTAAAATTTTGGGAAGTTCTTGGAAACAAATAAATTGATTTTTGAAAACAGAAAAAAGGGTTACACTGTTCTTACTGATTTTGGACATACTTTGACAATATTGAACATTCTTGGAGAGGGTTTTGAGTCATAATTTTTGCATTGAGCATTGGGGATTTTGATCATTCGAATGGAGCATCATTTTGTAACTATTTCTTGCATTTCGTTATGTTTTGCTAATCCCCCTTTCCTTAAGGGGCGTGACTATGTAATCAAATGCATAAATTAGCTTATATGTATTTTGATTACTAGATTTAATGTAGTTTTGAAATGAGTTCAGTTGTTTTTTAGTGTTTTCACTTATGAACTGAAGTTACAAGTTCAGTTCTAGAATTAGCTCTCGATGCTTGCTTGTGAAAGTTGGGTAGAGTAGAATAAATGATTGATTATTGTAATGACTTATGTCTTTACAACCGAGCTTCATAAAGTGGGTTAAGTTAAAGAATTGGGTTGTTTTGTGTTAAGCTTGTTGAGGTTCGAAGGAACTCACTTGAAGCATAATAGTTGATTGAAAAATGACTATTATAAGTAAAATCCATCCTACCCATTGATATTCAATGACTTCTAGTAATTACTAATTGCCCATTAAGAGAAATTAGTATTCGATTGCTCACACAATCCTAAGGTCCTCTTTATACTTGGTCAAACTCCGAACTATTTGTTTCGTTAACAATTGGATACTATACTCTCTTGATATTCATCATAGAAACCTATTGATTTAAATTATGTTACATGTTATTTACTTTCGTTCTATAAGAAATTAGAGCACTTCTATACTTCGTACTTGAATTCTTTTCCACATCACTCCTTGTGGGATCAAGCCCAACTCATCATTTGGTTTATACTTGCTAGCAACAACCTACACTTTAAATTATAAGAGATGTAGTTGAGCGTTATCAAAAATTACACCGCTGCGGGGGAGTGGTGTTTAGAATTCTTTTATTGAAATGTTTTTGTAAACTTCTTTGGTTGTAGTAGAATTTTCTTATTAGTGTTTTTGTTGTTTGCTCTCTATAGGTGAAGAAATGAGTGTGAATGGAAGCAACACTGCTAGCCAACTTGGAAACAATGACGACATCCAAAATTTGCACAATGTCAATGCGGATCAAATGGGAAGTGCCGGTGCTATTCGTTTGCCCTCAACTGTGGGCAACATAATTTTTCATGTGACTGGAAATATGCTTCAGCTGCTCCAAATGAAAGGTTTCTTTGGGTTACTTGCTCATGAAGATCCTCATGACCACATTCAGAATTTGGTGATTGTGTGTGGATCGTTCTCTTTCAAGAATATCTCTCAAGAGTCAATCAGACTTCGTTTGTTTCCCTTCTCTCTAGTGGGGGAAACAATGAAGTGGTTGGCTGAGATACCTAGAGACCCTATTACTTCTTGTGAGAAATTCACGGATGTGTTTTATGAAAGTTTTTTTCCTCCCTCGAAGATAGAGAAGTTGAGGAATAACATTCAAAACTTCAAGCGGATTGATGGTGAACCTATTCATGAAATGTGGTTGAGGTTTTGAAAGCTACTTCTCAAATATCCTACTCATGTATTGTCAGATAATGTGCTCTTGCAATGTTTCTTTCGGAATCATACCTTCAATAAAGGTGTCGCCGATCAACTTATTTGGGGTGGAATTATTAGACAACCATTTGTCGTGGTGTCGACATTGCTTGATGAGATGACCAATATTACCTGAGTGTGGCATACAAGGGAGGATCAAGTATCTCCTCTAAGTGTTGGGTTGATGAAAGAAAAAATGGAAAAGAACCAAGAGCGCGATGAAAATATGGCCAAGATGATGACCCAATTGGCTTGTTGATGAAACATGTCATGTGAGATGGTCATAAGACCGTGAATGCAGTTGGTGCTTGTAGTGGGATGAGCCCGGATGATGCACGATTTGAACTCGTGTATAATGAAGGGGTACAATTCTTGTTGAACCAAACAGGGGTTCTCGTCCGAGCTATCAAAGGTCGGGGAGAATCAAGGTTAGACTAAAGACCGTGATGGTGGTTGGAGATATAGGGAACGAGATTGGTGTGATAAAGATCATTATGTGCCTCCTCATGAATTTCCAAAACCTAACGAACCAAATGCCGATCCCGAAAGCTTTCAGACCGAAGATATGTTTGCCCACATCCTAAAGAAGGTGGAACGATTGGACAAAGTACTCAAGGAGATGAAGGCTGATTTCTTAGATTTCAATCAAACGGTTACCTCATTCGGTGTCTATGAAACAACTTGAGACCCAAATGGGCAGAGTTATGGCTCACTTGAATCCGAGGCCAAAAGGGGACCATTCTAGTGATACTATGTAAAACTACCCAAAGAATGAAAATGCATAATGGATGGCCATCGTGACCCAGAGAGGGAAAGTTGTAGAAAGTAATGCAGTTCAAGCAAAGGGAAATCTACTATTTTTGAGAATGATGCACTTGCCGAAGAGTTGAACAAGAAAGCCTCCAATGAGTTTGATGATGGATCGAAAACTGTTAACTCCGGTGATGCTAAGAAGTCAAATTTAGGGGTCGTACCTCCCTCGGTACCTACAAAGATGCTGCCCAAAATTAATCCACCATTTCCTCAGAGATTGAAGAAGAGGGATGAAGACGCAAAGTTCCAAAAAATTCTTTCCATCTTCAAAACTCTTTCCCTTAATCTTCCTTTGGTGAAGGCATTGTTAGAAATTCCCGGTTATTCAAAGTCTATGAAAGAATTGGTCACAAAAAAGAGAAGTATGGAATTCGAGACGATTGAGGTATCCCATAGTAGTAGTGCCTTTATGTCGAACAACGTGGTTGTCAAGAAGGATCATCCGGGGGCATTTACTATCTCTTGCACTATCAAGATATTTCAATTCGGTAAAGAATTATGTGATTTGGGGGCTCGTATAAACTTGATACCCTATTCCATTTTCAAGAAACTTGGGCTACGTGAGCCTAAGCCTACCACTATGCATCTTCTCATGGACGACCATTCTATCAAGCACCCTATTGGAATTCATTATGACGTTTTGGTGAAGGAAGACAAATATATATTTCTGGCTGATTTTGTGATCATCAATTGCGAGATTGATGCTGAGGCCCCTATTATTGTTTGTAGGCCATTTTTGGCCACTTGAAATCCCAAGTTGATGTGGATAGTGGTGAGCTAAAATCTAGGTAAATGTTGAGTAAGTTACGTTCAATATTTGTAAATCTATGAAGAAACCAAGTGACCTACATGTGATATCGGTCATTGACGTGATTGCTAGTATGAGTGAAGTCTCTTGTGTTGGTGAATCTTTGGTTGCCGTCCTCTTGAACTATGAGGGGGAGGAAATTCAAGATTATCATAAGGTAGGGAATGCTCTATCGGGTTTAGGTTCTTATTCTAAGAGTCCTTTGAAACTTGATATCGATTTGCAGAATAGGGAAGGTCCTCCCGCAGAGCCATCTATTGAGGAAGCAATAAAGTTAGAATTGAAGGTCCTTCCACCTCACCTTCGTTATGTGTTCATGGGAGCCAATAATACTTTGCCCGTGATTATTGTGGCGGATTTGCTTGAATGGAAAGTGCAGGCTCTTATTAGTATGTTGAAAAGGATTATCACAGCTATTAGGTGGACGATTGCTGACATTATGGGAACCCCTCTTGGTATTTGTACTAACTAGATTCAATATTTGGCTAGTGATTGTAGGACAAGTATTGAACATCGAAGGAGGTTAAACCATCCAATGTAAGAAGTGGTCAAGAAAGAGATTATTAAGTGGCTCAATGCGGGAGTTGTCTACCCTATTGCAAATAGCAATCGCGTTAGTCCCGTTCAATGCATTCCAAAGAAAAATCGTATGACCGTGGTCCCTAATGAAAAAATGGAGTTTGTGCCAATACGACTGGTTACAGGTTGGCATATATGTATGGACTATTAGAAGATGAATGTGTGGATCAAGAAGGATCATTTCTCGATGCCCTTCATGGATCAAATGCTTGATAGACTTACGGGTCATGGATGATATTGCTTCTTAGATGGCTACTTCGGTTATAATCAAATCTCTATTGCACCGAAAGATCAAGAAAGGACAACATTCACATATCCCTGTGGGACATTTTCTTTCAAAATAATGACCTTTTTATTGTGTAATGCACCGGCGATGTTTCAACGATGTATATTTTTGCCGATATGGTAGAGGATTCGATGGAGGTTTTCATGGATGATTTTTTGGTTGTGGAAGATACATTTGAAGCGTGCCTTAAATACCTTCGTAGAGTCTTGCAAAGATATGTCGAAACAAACCTTGTTCTCAATTGGGAGAAATGTCATTTCATGGTCAAGGAAGGTATTGTATTGGGGCACAAAATTTCAGGGGAAGACATACAAGTTTATCAACCTAAAGTTGAAGTTATCGCCAAGTTTCCTCCTCCTATCTTGGTTAAAGGTGTTGAAAGTTTCTTGGGTTATGATGGTTTCTACTGATGGTTCATAAAATATTTCTCTAAGGTGGCTCACCCTCTTTGCAAGCTACTTGAAAAGGAAAGCGTCTTAAAATTTGATGAAGCTTGTGTCAAGGTGTTTTTATGTTTAAAAGAGAAGCTTGTTTCGGCTCCTATTTATTGTTGCTCTGGAGTGGAACATTCCATTTGAACTGATGTATTATGAGTGTGGTGTGGCTTTGGGGGCTGTGCTTGGCCAATGCAAGGGAAATTTGTTTCACCTGGTCTACTATGCAAGCATGACTTTGAATGTAGCTCAAATGAACTACACTGTCACTAAGAAAAAGTTGTTAGCTGTGGTGTATGCTTTTGAAAAATTTATAGCTTATCTTTCGAGGACCGAGGTGGTGGTACACACCGACCATGGTGCTATACGTTACTTGATGGCTAAGAAAAATGCAAAACCAAGATTGATCTGATGGGTATTATTGTTGCAAGAGTTTGACTTTGAAGTCAAAGATCGAAAAGGGTATGAGAACCAAGTTGCAGACCACTTGTTAAGGCTTGAAACAAATATGGTTGTTTCCGGTGAAAAATATATTGAGGAAGCCTTTCCCGATGAGCCGGTGATGATTGTGTCAAATGGTACTCCATTTTGGTATGTTGATTTTGCAAATTACGTGGTGTGTGGGATTCTTCACGATGGGCTAAATTTTTACCAACAAAAGAGGTTCTTTTTTATATGTTTAAGAAGTACTTTTGGGATGAACTTACCTTTTTCGGCATAATTAGGATATGTGTCCCAGAAGTTGAGGTAGATGCTATTCTTGATGCTTGTCATGCATCACCGGTTGGTGGGCACCATAGTGAAGTGCATACAACTGCTAAGGTACTCCAAAATGGTTATTATTGGTCAACGCTATATCAAATGCGAACCCCTTTGTTAAAAAGTGTGTGCAATGACAATAGTAAGGGGGAGTTTTGCGAAGGCATGAATTACCTCTCACTCCTATTCTAGAGGTAGAGTTGTTTGATGTTTAGGGAATCGATTTCATGGCACCATTTATGAGTTCTTATGGAAACAAATACATCTTGGTAGCCGTTGATTATGCCTCTAAATGGGTAGAGGTGGTGGCCTTTCCTAACAATGACGTAAGAAGTGTGGTTCAATTCCTCAAGAGGTATATTTTCATGAGGTTTGGCACTCCATGCAATCATTAGTGATGGGGGCTCTCATTTTTGTAACCAAATGATCACATCGTTATTAAGAAAGTATGGAGTCAAGAATAAGGTTGCTATCCCTTATCATCCGCAAACAAGTGGGCAAGTTGAGGTGTCAAACCAAGAAATCAAAGGAATCTTGTCCAAGAACATAAATGCAAATCAAACTAATTGGTCCTGGAAGTTAGATGACGCTCTTTGGGTGTATAGAATTGCATTCAAAACCCTGATTTGTATGTCCCTGTATCAATTAGTGTTTGGTAAATCTTGTCATCTACCAGTTGAACTTGAGCATAAAGCTTTGTGGGCCTTGAAGGCCAGAAGATTGAATTGGGAGAATGCGTCGAAGGATCGAGTTGACAAACTCCATGCATTGGAAGAGTTTCGGCTTTGAGCTAATGAGAGTTCATCCCTTTATAAGGAGAAAATGAAGAAATGACATGACACAAAAATCCTTCATCGAGAGTTTGATGTTGGTAATCTTGTTTTACTTTACAACTAACGTCTGGGGCTTTTTCTGGGAAAACTCAAGTCAAAAGGGTCAGGTCCATTCAAAGTAAGTCGCGTGTTTGCAAACGGGCAATTGAAGTTGACAATGAAGATGGGTCAATGTTCAAGGTGAATGGGCAAAGGTTGAAGCTTTACTTTGGAGAATGGCCCAATGTGACAATGATTAATGTGGTGTATTTGGATGATGCTTGAATGCATGTCCACGTCGTGTCACGACGTTAAATAAGGCACTTCCTAGGAGGCAACCTAAGTTTAACTTTTTTGCTATTTGAATAACGTTTGTTGGATATGCAGGTTGGATTTCGTATTTTGGAAGAAAGGCAAATGGGCAAGGGACTAGAACACTCGGTGGGTCGGCGAATGGTCCCCTGAATTGCCCAAATGTGTCTCCCCTTGAATGTCAAAATTGAGGAAAGCTCTGGAAGATTATGTGAGATCACAGCTCACTCGCTGAGTCACTGAGTTGGATCGGTGGACCCGATTCCACCGATTGAGATCACCTTTTTCACCTTCTAAAGGGCTATAGGTTCTGTCAGATTTGGTGGGTTGAGGCCCATTCAGCGGATCACCGAACTGACTCGGCGACGTTAGTAAGGTCATCGAATGGGGCACAAACTGAAGGGTCACTCACTTTTTGAAATCCAAATCTTCTCTTTTATTTGAAATTTTCGACTCCTTTACTCTTTTAACCAAACTGTAAAATACAGTTTGTTTGTTTACGTATCTTGTGCGTTGCATCTGAAGAGTCGTGATGCTCTCTTTCCCCTTTCTCATTGCCGAGTTTTTTTCTGAATCGTTTGAGGTTGGTTTTCCCAATTTTGTTTATTTTAATACTATACTGGTAATGCTAATGGTTAGTGTAATGGGTCTATCATGCTTATTTGAATTTTCTGCTTTGATTGTTTGCCTATTGAGTCATATAGTTTTAATTCCAAATTGAACATGTTAAATCAATCTTTTAGGCCAATTTGTGTTAGTTCCTCGTGTCTGATGTTGAATTTGTTGGTCTTGCATGTTGGCTAGTGTACATATGAAGTCTGAGTAACCCAAATTCGACCAAATGACTAGATTTTGCCCGATGATGGATTGAGTGACGTCGTTCGTAAGGGTAAAATAATCGTGTTGTTGAATTTGAATCAACTAGGGGAAGTCTGGGTACATCGGCTTAAAAATTCATAGTGGACAGGAATTGTTGGAAATTATGCTTAAATTGATGTGTCGTAGGATATTGCTTGTATATAAAAAATATGATTGGGGAGGTGATGCGTTTGCCATTTCGGCAAGCTTCGCCGAGCTCGCTGAGTTGACTCATCGTATCGCCAAACGTCCTACCCAACACTTATCTGCCAGGTTAATGAAGGGAAGCCACTGTTACTTTCAGCGTTGACTCTTCAGCTCGTTAAAGTGATTCGGCGAGCCGCCGAATCGTACTGATATCACCTTTATGACCTTTGTTTTTGCTAAACATTTCTAGAACATTTGGTGATATCTCTCTCAATCATTGAGTATGCTCGGTGACTCACCGAATGGATTTTGGTCTCGCCTTTTTGAATTGAAATTTTTGCTTATATTTTATGTAACATTTGGTGAGTCCTCTTTTGCTCACCGAACTATTTGGCGAGCCTGTCTGCATTTTTTTGAGAACTCTATTTCACTAACCCTCTGCAACCGCATTTATTCTCTTTTGTGTGATTCTACAGCTATGGCTAGACCAAAGGTTCCAGTACGAGGTCCACCACCCTAGAAGAAGGCTAAACGTCTTCTGATCGTGGTGGAGGTTGAGACTCCCCGAACTACTCGTCCTAAACCTCCTCAAGTGAGTGGTAAGGGAAAGGGTAAAAAATAGGTCGTGTTAGAGTCCAGCTCATATCACAGTTTGGTCATTGATTCCATCCACCTCACATCCTCCGAGTCTGAAAATAAGGAAGTTGCAGGGTCCGAGACTCCAAATCTGAGTTGGTTAAGAGAAAACGTTCAAAGTTGCGGTCTAAAGCAGCTCATGATCCACTAATATTGACTCCAGCATCACATGCACAATAAGTGCCTCATGTTCCAGCACATCCTCCATAGTACATGAATAGGTTGGAGGTCGTTAGCTTGCAGACGATACTTGAGGAGAAGCGATTGTCCGCTGACGGAGGGTGGAAAGATATCTTACTATTTGGGAGACCCTATAGTATAACAAATTCTAGAAGTTCACGAATCCCTGGAATTATGTGCCTACATAGGTTCAGAAATTCAACGAGGGCTATGCAAAGTTGATCCGCAAAGGGAAAAAAAAGACAGTGTCGATAGCACCAATTGATTTTTTAGAGATGCGAGGAGAGAAAGTTAAGTGCAGTGAAATAAACATAAATGATGAGTTAGACTGCAGGATACAGACTCGACACTTCTTGGCCGCCGATAAAATCAAGATTCAGACTCTAGATGATTTGAAGGGGTGGCTTTCCCCACTTCTGTGTGATGCCACACCCCTATGGATTGAAGTAGGGGAGTTATGAGAAGGACTTGAACATCGCGATGTAGTACTGGTTCAGTTTATTAGCAACACATTTATGCCATCACAGAATGAGTCCATCATCCAACATACGAAATATGCACTTCTGCGGTGTATCATCACCTAGGAGAGGCTAAATCTTGGGTGCATCATTGCACATGAGATGGTATGAGGGCCAAGCAAAATCAAATCTCATTGCCATTTCTGGTCTTGATCAATGCCTTATGTCACCGAGCAGGTGTGCCCTTTGTGGTGAAGATGGATATTGAGGTTACTCCCTCTTCGTCTTGTGATATTCGTCAGATGGAAGAGGAGTATATGAAGGATGAGGCGGAGAAGAAGAAAGCTTCAGTGGACACATCCCTTGTAGTTGATGTAGAGTCCATGGAGGCTGACCATACTCAGTCCACTTCGGCAGTTTAGCCCTAATGTATACCTGCCCCCTCATTCTCTACTGCTGCTGCTCCTGCTCCTGCTCCTATCTCCCGTCTTCCTTTGACTCAGGCCATGATTTACAAAATGAGCAACCTTTCCCATTCAGCCGATGTGAGGGCTTCTCGGGTTGAGGTCATCATCCTGTCCATGATTGATTAAGCTATAGTTGTTGTACTGGCTCTCATTCGAGAGGAGTTTAGGGAACAATAGGAGTTTATTACGGCCCATTGACGTGCATTGGATTCCCTCACTGCTCGGGTTTAGGTGTGTGAGACGACATACCACAACTCCACTAATTTGACAACCCTATAGGCTGATATTAATGGTTTGCATTGGGATGTGGATGAGTTGAAATTCACGTACATATAGATGTTATGGGGTGGTGTAGATATCCCTGAGAACCCTAGTTCTGAGATGGCTATGGTTCTAGCTGCTTTTGAGATCCCTCTGACTAATCTGACTGGAGTTGCTACAATTGATGAGGATGGGGAGTCTGACATGCCCGAGATGAATGAGAAGGAGTTAGAGGCTCATGAGGATGTCATGTACCTTAAAGACCTGGAGGATTTGGATAGTGAATTTCTACAGGTGGCCACGAAGGCATCAATACGCGACACATCCATGATTGGTTGTAGTGGGTCTAAGCCCAGGGAGGAGATTGTTGTGCAGCCTTCCGGAGCTGGAGTCGAGCAGGTCACTGATGCCCAGGTTAAGACTACCCCAACGACCTAGAGTTAACCTCAGGCTTAGCCTGACAGGGGGATCTTTACTCTCCTCCCATTTCATTCCTTGTTGATACTTTTAGTTTTCATTTTGCATTGAGGACACTGCTTATTTCTTTGGAGGGGGGGGGGGGGTGAAGGTATTTATATACTTACTCTTTTGGTTGTATTGTATTCTTATTTCGTTTTTGGGATATTGTATTGTGTTTATTTTATTTTTGGGATATTTTATTACTTTCATTTGAAACCTCTCCATGTCGCCTTAGTAATGAATGTTTTTGTTTTGGTGTTGATTCATTGACTTCTCTCTCAATTGCTTGAATGTGAATGTTAGTTACTATTCACTTGTACATTTCAGAGTCGGTTGTGATCAATATCGATGACTGGAATAGTGCTCTTGACGAACGATATGTTTGTGTTAGTCCAACGAGGCAATTTGAGTTGCATAAGTCTTGTGTGAACTCTTAGCATCTCATTTGTATGTGAGATTAACTTGTAGAGTTGTGATTGATGATTGTGTTGAATGCTATGTGTGGTGAGGATTGATTGAAATGTGTGCATGATGATACCTAGAACTTGCCCCGTTGGTCCAATTGACTAGCATTAGTGAATGGAGGAAATGATCTTAGGCATGATTTTTTTAGAGTGAACCTAATTGTTATACCTTCTTGTGACAACTTTGTGAGTGTGTGAACCTAGCTTGGCACTATTTTAGCCTAACCTTTTCTTTGGATGACACATGAACACAACTGTTTAGACTGGTTGTTCAAATTGCCATGTTTGTCCCATATGTAACCTTTATAAAGCATTGGTTTGTTTGAAAACCCAACTTAGGCCAAAAACCTAAGTTGGGGGTGTAGCAAGAATGAGGAAAGAATTCGAGCAAGAAGTTCGTGAAATTCGTCCTTGGGAACATGTGGTGAAGAAAAATTTGCATATGTTGTGCATTATTGTGGAAATAAAAGGGGTATTCGATGAGCTATACCAAAATTTTTGTGTGCTATGAATACGCCAATGATGAATTGTGAATATGAAAAGAATGAAAGAAAAGGAAAAATAGTGAAATTTTGAGCCATGTTTCATGAAGGTAGAAGCCACTAAGACAAAATGATCATACTCTTATCCTCAGCCCAATTATAAGCCTTGCAAGACCTTTTTGATCTTGCATAAGCCAAGTGATGTGTTGGTTGGAAAGTATGGGTAATCCTATGGGTAAGAGCATGCATGTTTTTCTCATTGGTAGTGTGAGAGTTGATCTTGATTTTTAATTGTAATTCTTGATTGGATTTGTGAGAGCATGAAATCCTTCTTGATTGAGGGCATTCTAATACTTTTGTTGGGCATAAATTTGCATTTGAAGTGAGCATTTGTGAGCAGAAACTCTAATTGATGATGGCGAGTCATAGTTGGAAACTTTGAGTGCACAGTTGAACATTGCATGTAAGGATTGAACCTTGTATGCACTTTCATGTTGAGTCTCAAGGAGCACTACTTGTAGACATTCCCCTTGACTTGATTGATCTTGTGTTTTATTTGAGGACAGACAAAAGTTTAAGTTGGGGGTGTTGATGAGTTGGGAATTTCGACTCATTATTGGCTTGTCATGTAATGAATTAGTGTCCTCAATGCCTATTTTGTGTTCATAACTAATGTTAAATTATTTATGCAATGAAGGCTTAAAAACAAGGCAAGGACATTACAATGTGAAAAGAAGCGAAAAAGTTACAAAAGCTGAAGAAAAAGAAGGCTGAAGCTCGCAAAAGCCACTCGGCGACTCGCCAAGTGAACCTCTAGCTCGCCAAAAAGTCTAACGAGTTGGATCATGAACTAAGCCAACTCGGTGATGGAAAATGCACTTTGGTGATGCGCCAAATGGAACAGCGAGATCGACCCAACTCGCCTAAATGAACAGAACAACAGGATGTATGATTCAAGCGAAAAGGCGATAAGGCGTCGTAATCAGCGGATCACCGAGTTGTTCGGCGATCCCGACTAATTTTGTTGTTTGGAATGTGTACTGAAAATTTGGGAAGTTTTTGGAAACGTATAAATTGATTTTTGAAAAGAAAAAAAGCTGTTACACAGTTCTTACAGATTTTTTACATACTTTTACTTTGACAATACGGAACATTCTTGGAGAGGGTTTTGAGTCTTTATTTTGGCATTGAGCATTTCAGATTTTTATCATTCGAATGGAACATAATTTTGGTAACTATTTCTTGATTTTTCGTTATGTTTGGCTAATCCCCCTTTCCTTAGGGGTGTGACTATGTAATCGAATACAAAAAATAGCTTATGGGTATTGTTAATTACTAAATTTAATGTTGTTTTGAAATAGGTTCAGTTGTTTATTCGTGTTTTCACTTATTTAACTGAAGTTGCAAATTTGGTTCTAGAATTAGCTCTCGATGCTTGCTTGTGAAAGTTGCGTAGAGTATAATAAATGATTGATAAATGTATTGACTTATATCTTTACAACCCAACTTGATAAAGTAGGGTAAGTTAAGGAATTTGGTTGTTTTGTATTGTTAAGCTTGTTGATATTCGAAGGAACTCACTTGAAGCATAATAGTCGATTGAAAAATGACTATTAGAAGTAAAATCCATCCTACCCAATGAAATTCAATGACTTCTACCCATTAATCAAAATTAGTTTTTGATTGCTCATACACTCCTAAGGTCCTCTTTATACTTGTTCAAACTCCGTACTATTTGTTTCATTAATAATTGGATACCAAACTCTCTTGATATCGATCATTGAAACCAATTGATTTAAATTATGTTGCGTGTTATTTACTTCTGTTTTACAAGAAATTAGAGCAATTCTATACTTCGTACTTGAATTCTTTTCCGTATCAATCCTTGTGGGATCGAGCCAAACTCATCGTTGGGTTTATACTTGCTAGCGACCGCCTACACTTTGAATTATAATTAAGAGGTGTAGTTGAGCGTTATTAGAAGCTTAGCATCTGAAAGCGTACATTTAACCATCTCAACAAGAGTTTTGTTCATCCCCTCCGCTAAACCATTTAGCTGAAGAGTCATTGGAGGAGTTTTTTGATGCCGAATACCCTGCTCTCTACAATATCTATCAAAAGGACCAACCTATTCACCACCATTATCAGAATGGAGTCATTTCAATTTCTTCCATGTGTGTCTCTCAACCAAGGTCTGAAAATTCTCGAACACATCAAGCACATGATCTTTGGACTTCAAAGAGAATACCGAGAATTTTTTAGAATGATCATCAATAAAAGTCACAAAGTAAAGTTCACACCATGAGACTTTACCTTAAAAGGACCATATAAATCAGAATGTACCAACTCTAGCAAATCAAGCTTTCTTGAAGGCGGATGACTGTGAAAAGAAACTCTTTTTTGTTTACCGGCTAAGCAATGAACACATTTGTTCAACTTTGTTAGTTTCACACTAGAAAGAAAATTCTTCTTAGCCAAATTGTCCATTCTCTTCTCGCTCATATGACTTAGTCTTCTATTCTATAAATCTGATGAAAGTATCATTCTCCACCAAATTTACAGATCCTCTAAAAATAGAGCCCTGAAAAACGTACAATTTAGACAACTTGTCACCTCGGTCTACAACCATCAAACCTCTAGTAAGATTCCACTGGCCATCATTAAGGTATCCCAACGAAATCAAATTCAAGCGAACATCTAGAGCATCCTTGACATTATTAAGAACTAGTTTGGAACCATTTGTTACTTTCCAAACAAACTGTCCCAATACTAAGAACTGCAACCTCATGATTATTGCCCATTTTTAAAATCCCGAAGTTAAATGAAGTATAAGAAGAAAATAATTCCTTCCTGGGAGTGACATGAGAAGTACCACCAAAATCCACAAACTAGCAGGACTAATCACGAACAAGATTGAAGGCATTTTCATCACAAGAAACAAGAAGGTCATCGTTGGCAACAACAGTAACATGATTTTCATTATCGTCTTCTCTCTTTTGTTGTTTCATATCACTCTTGTACACAAAAAAATATTTCTTGATATGCGTATTCTTGTGGCAATAGTATCATGTAAGATTCTTGAATCTAGACATTGACTTTCCTCTACTTTTAACTCTGTCATTCTTACCTCTGAACTTGCTTCTTCCTCTGTCTTCAGTAACCAAAACATTGAAGTGTCAAATTGAAGAATATAAGCCTTGAGATCTTCTTCTCATCTCTTCATTCAAGACTCCACTCCTACCATATTACTGTCACGCCCCAAGCCTACACCCTGGACGGGACTGGTACTCGAGAACCATTGTTGGCCCAAAGTGAACCTTTGGCATGACTTACTTACTCAGCGGAAGACTATATGCATATTTATAATGATCAAATAACTATACTCACTTGAATAATATCGTAACTTCGAATGTTTAAAAGTCAACATTCAACTTGGCCAAAATGGAAACCTCAAGTCTCAAAAACATAAGCCAATAATAAAGTAGTGACAAATGAATTTAACTAACTGACTGTCTATCTATGAAGCCTCTAAATAACTGAGATGGATGTCGGGACAGACCCACGACATCCTAATGAACTAATAATAAAACCGAAAGCAATAAAAGGGATTCTTTGGAAGCAAGGAGGCTCACCACAAGACTCTAAGTGCTCAAATTAGATCAACGAGGAACTGGATGCTGATCCTGGTTACCTACGTCTAAATCATAATAGGATGTAAGCCAACTGGTATCAGTACATTGAAGGTACGAGTATGCGAGTTGGAAAGCTAAACAATACATAGGCTTGAAAAGATTCTAAAAGAAACACTTACCTTGGCTCTTCTCAACTCATGAATAACTCAACTCATAATAAAGCAATAAGACACATGCAATATATGAAAAGCTATATAAAACAGTAAAAGCAACTTAGTTTGTTAAAGAAAATGCAATAACAAACTCAACTTTACTCATATAACAAATTAATATAGTTTATGTGGGAGATTCTCTAACCGACAACCACCACTATGAGCCTAAGTGGTGGTATAAAGTCTTGCCCACGTTGCTAGAACTGTCTTATACTTTACCGTCATATAGAACGCTTAACTTAGTGGATCCACTAGCTTAAGCTAAAAGCATCTTAAGGACTCATCTAAAATGTATGATCCTTTACTACCCATGATGGATACATGGTTGATGGAGACTTGAGTTAATATGAACTCGCATCCCCATATCGATGCTCAATACTAGTCCCAAAATATACTTAGTTCATATGTTTTTAAAACAAACTTCTTTCTTTGCTTTGAGATAATTACTCAAAAACTTAGCTTAAAAGCTCTCCTGGAATCGATGTTCCTTTTCTTGCTCAAATGTGAAAACATTTTAAACTCTTTGGGAATACATAGTCCCCATATACTTCTTTGAAGAAATGAACTTCACATCTTTACTCTTTGCTTAACTTAAAACTTAAGTCTTAGAACAAAGTTAAACGATTGTGAAAGACTTTTGAAAACTTTAAAGAACTTCTCTTGACTTGCTTCTTAACTTTTAACTTGACTCATAACTTTCCTTGAATTGAATTATGAATTCAAGGATTGTGATTTGTGACAGGAAATATCTCATGATGTTTAGGAATGATTTTTGATAGCTAAACATGAGAAAAGATCAAAATTTCACTCTTTGAGGGTGGGTTTGCGACGCGGAGAAGCATTTAAATTTTGTTTTCGAAAATAACTTTTGAGGCAGAATGGTCCGTGACCACTCTGCGACGTGAAATAGCTTTTCCCAAAATTGGGGACTAGCTCCGCAACGCGGAGGCATTGCCAAATTTCGACCGACAAAATTTCTTCTTCGTTTTCTAGCTCTAAACCCTCTAGACTCCATGGGTTCTTTCCCAAAACACTTATAATCGATTATATGTTCAAATTACATCATATTCTACTCAAAATCAAACCGAAAATCACGAATTCAGATCAAACAACTCCTTAACGATTTCAACGAATCAAGAATTTAATAGAACTTCAACAAACCCATCAAGAACTCAATTTCTAAGCTTTCAAGAACTTAAATTCGCTGAAATAAATCATGATAGGCGCATGGGTGAACTAACCCAATGCTATGTGATCTCACATATCTTTTAGAGACACCCCGATGAAATCTACAAGCTTTCCTTGACGAAATCTACGAATATTGAACGTTCTTCACCTTTCTCCTCTTTTCTCCTCTTCTCCAAGACCTAGCGTGAAAATCACTTTTCGAAAACTGAATAAAGTCGAACTTTACCCCATTTAAACTCCTAAAAACGAATTACAGTAATTAGGTAAAGAAAAAACTAAATTACCCTTCCAAAATCCGGATTAGACTTTCCTTAATCCAACAGCCCAACTTCGAAAGAGCATAACTTACTCACACGAACTCGGAATCGCGCAAACTCGGCGGCGTTGGAGAGATAATTCCAAGAACTTTCCAAACATATCTGGAAGTATACTGAAAACATCTTGAGATAGGAGTTATGGCCATTTGAAGTTGACAAAAACTCAACTTTTCCTAACTTAAACAAATTTTCCAGATTTTCATTCTTTCCAAAAATGACTATTTTAAATTATTAGCTTCTTCCTAGTTATTTCAAATTGCGAGATGTTACAATATCTCCCCATTGAGGACATTTTTCCTCGAATGAGATTACTCTTACTAGGCTAAGGGTGTAACAACAAGTTCAAACACGCAACAAGCAATTGCAAAAACAAACAACATGGTCACTCATAATTTAAAGAGCACTAAGAAGAGAATTAGTACCTTGGTCTGCATTTTCTCCGGACTCAAAGAGATGTGGATATCTCTTCTTCATATCCTCTTCAGCTTCCCAAGTAGCTTTTTCAACAAATTGGTTCCTCCAAAGGACTTTGACTGATGCTACCTCTTTTGTTCTCAACTTGCGAACTTGGCGATCTAGAATCTGCACAGGAATCTCCTCATAAGATAAGCTATCCTTGAACCCAATATTTTCAGTTGGTATGATCAATGAAAGATCACCCATGCACTTCTTCAACATAGAGATGTGAAACACCGGATGAACCGCTACTAACTCTTGGGGTAGCTCCAACTCATAAGCTACATTGTCAATCCTCTTGGATATTCGATAAGGTTCAATATACCAGGGACTAAGTTTTCCCTTCTTACCAAACCTCATAACACCCTTCATGGGTGAGATTTTTAGATATACCCAATCATCTACTTCAAACTCTAACTCCCTTCTCCTAACATCAGTGTAGGATTTCTGACGACTCTGCGCCATTTTCAATCTCTCTTGAATCACTTTCACCTTCTCCATAGCTTGATGAACCAAGTCTGGTCCTATCAATCCTGCTTCACCAACTTTAAACCATCCAATAGGAGATATGCATCTTCTCCCATAAAGAGCTTCATAAGGAGCCACTTGGATGCTCAAGTGGTAGCTATTGTTGTAAGCAAACTCAATGAAAGGTAGGTGATCATGTCAATTCTCTTTGAAATAAATCACACAAGCCCTCAACATATCTTCTAAGGTCTGATTAGTGCGCTCTACTTTCTCATCTGTCTTAGGATGAAAGACAGTACTTAATTTAACCTTTGAACCCAAGCCTTTTTGGAATGACTTCCAAAACTGTGCAGTAAATTGCGCACCTCTGTCTGAAATAATGGAGATCGGAACCCCATGAAGTCGTACCACCTCTTGAAGATACAACTTAGCATAATCTTATGCCGAATGAGTAGTCTTTACCGACAAAAAGTGGGTTGATTTTGTAATTCTATCGACAATCACCCAAATAGAATCATGCTGCCTGCGAGACCTTGGTAAACCTATGATGAAGTCCATATTAATTATCTCCCACTTCCACTGCGGAAGTTCTATATTCTGGGCGAAACCACCGGGCCTTTAGTGCTCTACTTTAGCTTGTTGGCAATTTGGGCGCTTAGCAACAAATTCTGCAATGCCTTTCTTCATACTATTCCACCAATACACCTCTCTCAAATTATGATACATCTTTGTGGATCCCGGATGAATGGAATATCAGGAGCTATGAGCCTCCTCCATCATCCTCTCTTGGAGTCCATCCACCATTGGTACGCACAATCTACCTTGATATCTCATCTCCCCCTTGTTCAAAAGCTAATACTGTTTGCTTATGAACATTCACCTTCAATTCAAGCAAAATGGGATCTTGGTCTTGCTTTTCTTTCACTTCTAACACTAATAAAGATTCATCCCCATTCATCACCACTATTCCTCCTTCTGTGGAATTCATTAGTCGGACTCTTAAGCGTGCAAGTCTATGCACATCTTTTGCTAAATCTCTCTTTTCTTCCTCAACATGGGCAGTACTACCCATAGAAAACCTGTTTAAAGCATCAACAACATCATTAGCCTTACCTGGGTGGTAAAGAATACTCATGTCATAATCGTTGAGTAATTCTAACAACCTCCTTTGTTTGAGATTAAGCTCTTTCTGAGTGAATATATATTGAAGACTCTTGTGATCAGTGAATACATCAACATGAACACCATACAAATAATGACGCCATATTTTCAGAGCAAATACTACGATAGCCAACTCTAAGTCATGGGTGGGGTAATTCTTCTTATGAACTTTCAACTGTCTGGAGGCATAAGCTATAACCTTGCTATTCTGCATTAATACATTACCCAAACCAACTCTAGATGCATCACAATACACCACAAAGCCTTGCGTACCTTCTGGTAAGGTCAAAATTAGGGCAGTAGTCAACCTCTTTTTCAATTCCTGAAAGCTTTTCTCACAAGCTTCAGAACATTGAAACTTCACTATTTTCTGAGTCAACTTGGTCAAAGGGGACAAAATAGATGAGAACCCCTCGATGAACCTTCTATAATATCTTGCCAAGACTAAGAAACTCCTAATATCAGTTGGAGATGTGGGTATAGGCCAACTCTGCACTGCCTCTATATTTTGGGTATCAACTCTAATTCCATCACCAAAAAATATGTGGCCCAAGAACGCCACAAACTCACGCCAAAACTCACATTTTGAGAACTTAGCATACAAGTCCTTATCTTTCAAAGTCTGAAAAACTATTCTAAGATGGGTAGCATGATCTTCTTCATTCTTTGAATAGATTAGTATGTCATCAATGAAGACGTTAACAAACATATCTAAATAAGGTTTGAAGACTCTATTCATAAGGTCCATGAATGCTACAAGTGCAGTAGTTAAATAGAATTACATGACCAGAAACTCATAATGACCATAACGGGTCTTAAATGCTATCTTGGGAATATCACATTCCCTTACTTTCAAGTGATGGTAGCCAGAGCTGAGGT
Source organism: Solanum verrucosum (assembly GCF_900185275.1). Taxonomy (NCBI): domain Eukaryota; kingdom Viridiplantae; phylum Streptophyta; class Magnoliopsida; order Solanales; family Solanaceae; genus Solanum; species Solanum verrucosum. The sequence continues at coordinate 946,841 of NW_026020353.1, forward strand.
CTATTTTTGAAAAACAAGAAGCACCCTGGAGCTGATCGAAAAGATCATCAGTTCTCGAAAGAAGATACTTGTTCTTGATGGTAACTTTGTTCAATTGACGGTAATCTATACACATCCTAAGGGAACCATCTTTCTTCCTTACAAATAAGACCGGAGCACCCCAAGGTGAGACACTTAGCCGAATAAACCCTATCTCTAAAAGGTCTTTCAACTGCTCTTTAAACTCTTTCAACTCTGCTGGTGCCATTCTATATGGCAAAATAGATATAGGACGAGTATCTGGAAGAAGATCTATATCGAAGTCTATTTCTCTCTCAGGAGGGACTCCAGGAAGATCATCTCGGAAGACTTCTAGAAACTCTTTTACTATAAGAACTGACTGAATGGGAGGTATCTCAACACTAGAGTCATTAACTCGGACTAAGTGACAGATACAACCCTTAGAAACTAACTTTCTTGCCTTAAGGTACGAAATGAAACGACCCTTAGGCACTGCTGAACTACTTTTCCACTCTAAGACTATCTCATTTGGAAATTGGAACTTGAAAACTCGAGTTCTACAATCAAATGAGGCATAACAGGCATGAAGTCAGTCCATACCAAGAATGACATCAAATCTACCATATCTAGCTCAATTAAATCAGCCATGGTACTCTTGTGATTGACGAAAATGGGACAATCACGATAGACTCTCTTTGCTAGAATAGACTCACTAATAGGTGTAGAAACATTGAATGGTTCATTAAGTTGCTTAGGAATAACATCAAAATTCATAGCAACATATGGAGTTATAAAAAACAAACTCTCTCCCGGGTCTAGCAAAGCATAAACAGTAAAGTCAAAGATGTGGATCATACCAGTGACAACATCAGGAGAGTTCTCTTGCTCCTGGCGATTAGTGATAGAATAAAGGCGGTTTGCTTCTCTGCCAGTACCGGAAGTAGCTCCTCTAGGTGCAGCTCTGTCTGGTGGAGCAATTGATGAAGATTGGGCCCTATTCCCCTAATTTCCACTACCTTGCCTGTTCTTTGGGCACTCTTTCATGAAGTGACCCTCTTGTCCACACTTAAAACAACCTTTCTGGCCATCACGACACTTACCTGGGTGGGTTATACCATACCTAGCACATGCAGGAGCCCAGTTAACTCCTTGTGCCACACTACCCTCAGACTGTGCATGTTTAGCTCTGAAGTTCTACGAATTCTGGCCATTATACTCACCTTTGTTTCTAGTGCAGGTGCACTAGCAGATGACAGAGGAGGTCCTTTCTGTTTTTGTTGGAAGGACGAACGATTCACATTACCTCTCTGCTTCCCAGACTCATTCCCTGTCTTAGCCTTCTTGTTTCTGAATTCATTCCTATCTCTCAACTTCTCTTCCTCAACCTGCTGCACATAGACCATCAACTTTGATATGTCCATGTCCCCAATTAACATAGCTGCTCTGTCGTCTTTGCTTGATAGATGGGACAACCCAGCAACAAACAGACTCATCCTACTCCTTATATCCGCAAATCATCTCCGGAGCATAACGGGACAGTTGGGTGAATTTCAACCCATATTCATGAACACTTAGAAAATCCTGCTTAAGTGTGAGGAACTCACGTACCTCGGCCTCTTTCAATTCTCGGGGAAAGAAACACCCCAAGAAAGCCTCCTCAAAACAGGCCCAACTCACATGCGGTGCATCCTCAGCTCTACCCCCTTTCCACTGATCAAACCAAGTCCTCGCAACATTCTTCAGTTGGTATACAACTAGCTCAACTATCTCAGTATGAGCAACATTTATCACATCAAACACCTTTTTCAGTTCATCCACAAAGTTCTCCCGATCCTCAGAAGTGCTTGAACGAGTGAAACTTGGAGGATTCATCCTCAAGATATCATGAATCATTGAAGTTTTAGCCTCTCCTTGTCGATCTCCTCTTTGTTGCCCAACCTGGTTAGTCACAACTTGACTTAACATTCTTATGGCTTCTCTAAACTCAACATTGGTAACTTCCCCTTGGGGTTGCACTTCAGGTGCATTTGCTAACTCCTGCTCCTCAACATTCCTCCTAGCAGGACGACCTCTGATAGCTCTTCATGGAGGCATGATTAACTGAAAATACACGCAAGCACAGATTAGAAGGAAACATTTTAGAGATCAAACTCTAACGCACGAAATGAGTGTGAAGGAAGTGAGTAGTTTTCCTAAGTGTTCACCATCCTAATTATAGATGTGGCGCCATTCACACCGATAACTAGGACTCTACAAACACGGCTCCCTAGGACTCTTGAACTCTGTGCTCTGTTACCAAGTTTGTCACACCCCGAGCGTACACCCTGGGCGGGACTGGCACACGAGAACCATTGCTGGCCCCAAGCGAACCCTTGGCCTGACTTACTTACTGAGTGGAAGACTATATGCATATTTATAATGATCAAAGAACTTTACTCACTTGAATGATATCGTAACTTAGAATGTTTAAAAGTCAACATTCAACTTGGCCAAAATGGCAACCTCAAGTCCAAAAAACATAACCCAATAATAAAGTAGTGACAAATGAATTTAACTAACTGACTATCTGTCTATGAAGCCTCTAAACAACTGAGATGGATGTCGAGACATGCCCACGACATCCTAATGAACTAATAATAAAACCAAAAGCAATAAAAAGGATCCTCCGGAAGCAATGAGGCTCACCACTAGACTCTAGGTGCTCAAACTGGATCAACGAGGTGCTGGATGCTGATCCTGGTTATCTGTGTCTGCATCATAATAAGATGCAGGCCAACTGACATTAGTACATTGAATGTACGAGTATGCGAGTTGGAAAGCTAAACAATACATAGGCTTGAAAACATTCTGAAAGAAACACTTACCTTGGCTTTTCTCAACTCATGAATAACTCAACTCATAATAATGCAAAAAGACACATGCAATATATGAAAAGCTTTCTAAAATAGTAAAAGCACCTTAGTTCGTTAAAGAAAATGCAATAACAAACTCAACTTTACTCATATAACAAAGTAATTGTCACGCCTCAAATCCCATTAAGATGGACATGCACCCGATGCCCTAAAGGCCCGAGAAAACCAACATACCTGCCTACTATACATATAACTATGACAATCTTGTGACAAGTTCACATAGGATGCAGTGATACGAACCAACATAAGTAGACCCAAAACTTATATACAAGACTTAGCCGTTGAGGCCACAACTTGTTAAGACGCAACTGAAGCATATACATAAGTCTACAAAGCCTCTAAAAGATAGAAAACCATAGAGTAGGTCAGGACAGACCACGCCTTACTCTTAACTACGATACAATACCAAATAAATCTACCAAGGACTCATTAAAGCTCCGAATCAATCTGGAGCTCACCATAAGTAGCTGAGTGTCATGTGCTCCTACTGAGGAGGTCTACTAGCTGAAGTACCTATGCCTGCAACATGAAATGCAGCGTCCCCCGCGAGGGACGTCAGTACGAGAAAATGTACTGAATATGTAATGCAATAACATATCTAAATAAGAGTTCAATGAAACTAAGTATCAATATATGTGTGCATAAATCAGAACAGAAGACCACTTTGGTTAACTCTTGTGGAATAATGTATGTTACATTCTTGTATTTACCTTTCTGTGTGTTATGATCTTTATAAGACATTTGATACGAATGACCAGCTGATCAGTGGTAGAAGAGGATGACCCATGCTAGGCATTTTAACCTCTGGGATGCGGTCCTCATTATTATACCAATTGGGATCGGCCAATTCTAGGCTTTCGCCCCTGAGCTGCCACCTTTAATTATACAGATTACTTTACTTAGATTTTTTAATTTTTGAGATTGTTGTTTTGGTGGTCATAATCATTTTTGACATTTGGAACTATGGCAGTAGTAGAAGACATGAAAATAATACGTCAAGGCAGTAACAATGACATAATGAGCTATGTAACATCAATGCATCACTTGTGGCATAAATGACATAATTGACTTCAACTGACTAAGAGAAGGATTCACCAAACTTGATTTTGCAAATACCATTTTTATACTAGCACATAGGAGTATAATTACCCAAGTATAGAGTACTGAACATATAATGAAGTAATTCTATACACTAAGGAGAGGGGGAAATATTGTTAGCAATTTGGACATCATACGCTACCACTATGTTTCCTTTACTAGGAATAGAACTTAGGAAATTCACTTTTTGATATTAATCTCAAGTATCAGATTTCATGCCGAAGAATATTGAATCGAATAGCCTTACATACATTATCCTTTGATCAATACAACTATCACGATTCAGCCTCCCCTTTCAGGTTTTAATCTACAATATAAGTCATGATAAATTTAAATTAGTAGCTATCACACCGTGAGCCTCGTAAAACAGTAGCTAACTTTGACGGATAATGAGCCCATACAACCTTTAAAACAATGTGTATCACCACACCCTCCTTCTCTGCCCAATACATACATTATATATCCTTTTCCAAGATTACCCAAACTGCACCAACAACAATACACATAAAACAACCTCAAATATTCTTTTATCATACAACCAATTATTGAACTCACCACCCCCTTGAGTTCTTTATGATAGCACACCCCTAATTCCTCACTCAAACTCATATATAAGGAGGAAGAAAATGGAGCAGTCATCTTACCTGAATTTCTGCAACTTCGCCTTATAACTTGAATTCCTCTAGAACTTCAACTTCCCTTCACACTTAAACCGAAGAAGAAGAGAAAAGTATATTAATAACCAAGGAAGTGAGCAATAGCTTCTTGAAATATTATGCCTTTATACCTGTACTTGAGCATGAGTAACATGTTTTCCTAATCATCCATGGGAGAATTAAGCTAAACCCATAAGTAATTCACTTACCTTGTCCTGCAGAGATGAGGGTTTCTTCAAGAACCCTAGAAGAACTTTAAGGCTGTTGCTTAATCCTTAAGAGAAAAGAGAGAGGAAGAGCTGGAGTTAATCCTCAACAATATGTGTTAAAATGAAGTAGAATAGCAGCCAATATATCTTTATATTGAGCTTTCTTCACCTTTAAGAATATCCACTAGAAAGCTTCATTTTTAGCCACTAATTGGTCAAGTAGGTGATGCACCTGCTTATGTACATCAAGCAGCTCAAAAGGTCAAACTAGGTGATGCACTTACTTGCTTTCACTTGGGCTTAAATATTGGGCCTTGACAGATTTGGCTGCTAGGTTTTCATTTCATTTTATTTTATTTAACATAGTTTGGCCCTCAATTGAGTCCATTAGCATAGGCCCAAATCTGATCTATAAACCTTGGCCTTTTTAACTAGATCCATATAGTTCAAGTAGGTGATGCACCTTCTTGGTTCTTTTGGACTGGTTAATAAGTCAAAGTAGGTGATGCACCTACTTGTCACCTACTAGCTTAGTTAAGTCAAACAGGCAGCTCACCTATTTTAATCGATTTTCTAAATATTAATATCTTTTTCTTTAACTTAGCACTTAACTTTCAACTTTAAGCTCAATTACCAACATCCCATCTCGAGATTAAATATTTCCGCTGGAGTTATAACTTGCACTACACATGCTGCAACGTACAAGGCATCACATCACCTTCCGAGCTAGTTTAAACTAACACTAATCAAATAAGAAACATGGTCCCTCACCTATACTATAAAGCTATGTCAAGTATCATAAGAACAGAACAAGCATATGCATAATACGGGCTGTTACATGCTTCCCCCCTTAAAACATTCGTCCTCGAATGTTAGCATGGTTATCCAGCCCAAACAAGTTCAAGCCTAAGTATTACTATTACTCACATTAAACATATAGACTTACACTTACTTGTTAACGCCTCAACTTAACATTTTCATCTTTCTCCTTGGTCTGGAAGAGATGAGGATACTTCAATTTCATTTCTTTTTCCACTTCCTATGTAACTTCTTCTACTTACTGGTTCCTCCATAATACTTTATAGAAGCTACTTCTTTATTCCTTAACTTCCTAACTTGTCGATCCAGAATAGCAATGGGTACTTTTACATAAGTGAGATCTCTCGTAACTTGTACATCTTCAGTAGGAGTAATATGAGATGGGTCACCTACACATTTTCGAAGCATTGAGACATGAAACACCGGATGAATGGTTGAAAGTTCTTGAGGTAGCTCTAACTCATACGCAACTTGGCCAATTCTTCGGATAATTTTATATGGCCCTATGTAGCGTGGAATCAACTTTCCCTTTCTACAAACCTCATTACCCCTTTCATCGGTGACACCTTCAAGAACACCCAATCCCCTATGGAAAATTCTAGTCCTCTCTTTCTAACATCCGCATATGATTTATGTCGACTTTGAGCTGTTTCTAGCCGCTGTTGAATGACCTTGACTTTTTCCATAGCTTGATGAACAAGGTTTGGCCCCAATAAGGCAGTTTTACCCGTTTCAAACCAGCCAATTGGGGATCTACATTTTCTACCATATAAAGCTTCATAAGGTGCCATTTTAATACTTGAATGGTAGCTATTGTTATAAGCGAATTCAATAAGCGGTAAATGATCATCCCAGCTACCCTTGAAGTCTAATACACAAGCTCGCAGCATATCCTCAAGTGTTTGAATTGTACGCTCTGCCTGACCGTCTGTTTGGGGGTGAAAGGTTGTACTTAAATTCAATTGTGTTCCAAAACTCTTCTGAAATGACTTCCAAAAATTTGCAGTGAATTGAGCTCCTCTATCAGATATTATTGAGATTGGCACTCCATGTAGTCAAACTATCTCTTTAATATACAACCTTGCATATTTTTCAGTTGTATAAGTAGTCTTCACCGACAAGAAGTGTGTTGATTTGGTGAGTCTGTCAACTATTACCCATATGGAGTCAAACTTCCGAAATGAGCGAGGCAAACCAGTGACAAAATCCATATTGATCATGTCCCACTTCCAAAATGGAAGTTCTATACACTGCATATAACCTCCGGGTTTTTGGTGCTCTACTTTTACTTGTTGACAATTTGGATATTGAGCCACGAATTCCGCAATGTTCTTCTTCATGTCCCCCCACCAATACATTTCGTTCATGTCATCATACATTTTAGTTGACCCCGAATGGACAAAATATCTCGAATGATGTGCTTCCATCATAATCCTATTTCTTAATTCATCTACATTGGGTACACACAATCTGTTTTGACATCGAAGTACTCCCTCTTGCGTAAGCTCAAATACCTTTCTCATACTCTGTTGTACATTCTCCTTAAGCTTTAATAAAATAGGATCAATGTACTGCTACTCTTTCACTTCCACTACTAATGAGGATTTTGCCGCATATTGCACAATAACACCTTCGTCTGGAGATTCAAGAAGGCGAACCCCCAAGCTAGCTAGTTGACATAGATCCTTAGTTATTCATTGTCTTTCCACAGACTGCCCATAAGTGCTTGCCATTATTTTATGACTTAACGCATCAACTACTACATTTTCTTTCCCGGGATGATACAAGATATCAATGTCATAATCTTTTAATAGCTCCAGCCATCTTCGCTGCCTCAGATTTAGGTCCTTTTGCTTGAAGATATATTGCAAACTCTTGTGATTAGTGTATATGTCAACATGAACTCCATACAAGTAGTGGCACCATATCTTCAAATCAAAGACAACTGCTGCTTGCTCTAGATCATGGGTTGGATAATTTTTCTCATGTGGCCGTAACTGCCTTGAGCTCTAAGCTATTACTTTACCATGCTGCATCAATACACAACCTAAGCCCACTCCCGAAGCATCACAATACACTGCATAGCTTTCCGTGCCTTCTGGAAGTACCAATACAGGTGTAAAAGTTAGTTTATTCTTCAGTTCTTGGAAGCTTCTTTCACATTCATTACTCCACTGAAACTTAGTTTCTTTGTGTGTTAACTTTGTTAAGGGTGAAGCAATGGAAGAGAATCCTTCAACGAACCTTCTGTAATAACCTACCAATCCAAGAAAACTACGGATCTCCGTAGGAGTTGTAGGTCTTGGCCAATTTTTCACGGCTTCTATCTTCTGGTTATCAACCCTTATTCTTTCATCGGATACAATATGACCTAAGAATGCCACAGATTTTAACCAGAACTTACATTTAGAGAACTTTGCATACAACTTACGATCATGAAGAATTTGTAAAACCTGTTGCAGGTGATTAGCATGGTCATCTTCTGATCTTGAATACACCAAAATGTCATCTATAAATACTATCACGAACACATCTAGAAATGGCTTGAACACCCTATTCATCAAATCCATACAAGCTGCTGGTGCATTTGTTAGCCCGAATGACATGACTAAAAACTCCAAATGACCATACCGTGTCTGAAAAGCTGTCTTGGGAATATCTTTATCTTTGACCCTTACTTGGTGATAACCCGACCTCAAGTCGATCTTTGAAAAACACCTAGAACCTTGTAACTGTTCAAACAAATCATCAATTCTAGGGAGGGGATACTTGTTCTTAATCATTACCCTTTTCAACTACCGATAGTCGATACACATTCTTAATGAGCCATCTTTCTTGCATACAAATAAAAACTGGTGCTCCCCATGGGGACATACTAGGTCTTATGAATCCTTTTTCTAATAAGTCTTTTAATTGCTCCTTCAACTCCCATAATTCTGTCGGGGCCATTCTATACGAAGGAATGGAGTAGGTTGAGTATCTAGAATCACATCAATACTAAACTCTACTTCTCGTTCTGGAGGCAAACCTGGAAGATCTTCAGGAAATACATCAGGAAACTCATTCACTACTGGACTGGATTGAAGAGTTGGTGGCTCCGCATCTATATTTCTCACTCTCACTAGATGACATATGTATCCTTTGGACATCATCTTCTTTGCCTTAAGATAAGAAATAAATTTACTTCTTGGTGCCCCAATATTACATTTCCATTCAAGGACTGCCTCTTTTGGAAAATGGAAATGCACTAACTTAGTTCGACAATCTACCATTGCATAACAGGAAGCTAACCAATCCATACCCATTATAACATCAAAATCTACCATTTCTAGCTCAACAAGGTCAGCTAATGTATCACGATAAGAAAAAATTACAATGCAATTATGATAAACCTTTCTAGCTATAATAGACTCACCAATCGGTGTAGACACTTCAAATGGCTTCACTAATAATTCTGGTGTTCTTTTGAACTTTTCAGCAATCAATGGAGTAACATATGATAGTGTAGGCCCCGGATCAATTAATGCATATACAATATGTGAAAAGATGGACAATGTACCTGTAACCACATCCGGCGAGGCTTCTAAATTTTGTCGATCCCCTAGGGCATATGTGCAATTCTGAACTCCACTAGAACTAGTTGCTCCCTTAAATCCTCTACCACAACCAGTAGGCATCTGTCCCCTACCCATAGAAGGTGCTGATGATGATGATGCAACAACTGATCTAGTAGGTTGTGCCACACCACCCACACCCCTATGAGGGCAATTTCTTATTAGATGACTCGGTGTACCACACCAAAAACAAACATCTGTCCCAAACCTACATGCACCTAGATGATTCCTTCCACATTATTTACAAGACTGTCGAAGTGGTCTTGATTGGCTCATACTTCCCTGCTCTTGGTACCCCGCTGTTCGTGAACCTTGGCTTTCACTTCTTTACCCAAACTGATTGCCCCTAGCTTCATGAAACCGAGGTGGGGCACTAGCTGTAGAGTAGGAAGATGATGGCCTAGGCGTTCTGTTAAAGAACCGAGGCCTAAACTCACCATGGGATTGTGTAAACTGCCCCATGGATCTGGCCCTCTTAGAATGCCCTGCTTTCGACTCTTGTGTCCTTCTTCTTTGCCTTTGATCCTCCAACTTTTGCGTTAAATCTTGCATCCTTTCTATATCCATATCTTTATTCAACGAAGCAATTGTACAGTCTTTAACAAGATATGAATCTAATCTATCCACATATCGATGAACTCTATCCTCCATAGTAGTTACTACATTATGAGCATACCTGGCCAAGGAATTAAAGTTGAGACTGTACTCTCTCACACTCATATTTCCTTAGTGGAGATTTAAGAACTGATCCGCACGGGCCTCTCGGATCTCCAATGGCAGATAATGGTCAAGGAATGCCTTTATAAACTCTTTCCACCTAGTTGAAGATGTATCTATTCCCCTAGTTTGCTTCCAAGCTTCATACCACAATATAGCCACACCCTTTAATCTATATGCTGCTAGCTCAAGAACTTCTTTACCACTTACATGCATAACATCCAAAGTGCGTTGGATTTGATCTTTAAAATCTTGTGGATCCTCATTAGGATCTAACCCGGTGAATGATGGAGGGTCCAAATTAAGGAAGTCATGTATCCGTGTGCCAGCTGCTCTATCTACACCACTAGCACCTGCAATTGGACCTTCTTGCCTTTGGCCGTGGCCGGCAACTATACGAGTCAATAATTGGACTGCATTTCTCAAATCTTGCTTGGTAGCATTAATAGTGGGTTCTTGAGGTGCAGCTTCCCTCCTTAGATCTTCTGGAGATGGAGGGGTTCGGGAAGTCTGTGATAGAGAGTCATCTTGAGCCTCACTTTGAACAGCTTGATTAGGTGGTGGTTGGCTGGTCCCTTCTTGGGCAGCCACATCTACTTGCTTACCTGTACTTTTACTCCTTCTCATAACCGGCATCTTTGCTATAATAAAAGCAATTAAGAAGTTAAATACGGTTCACCTACAACTTTGGTTCTATCGCACTGTCTAAGAAATGAAAGAAAAGAGACAACTCCTACATGTCCCGTAGCCTCCTATTTATAAATGTGGTGCACAACACATCCATAAGCAAGACACTACCCATACACGGCTTTGTAGACTCCCTAGGATGACCTGCTCTGATACCACTTTTGTCACGCCTTAAATCCATTAAGACGGACAGGCACCCGATGCCCTAAAGGCCCGAGAGAACCAACATACTTACCTACTATTCATATAACTATGACAATCTTGTGACAAGTTCACATAGGATGCAGTGATACGAACCATAATAAGTAGACCCAAAACTTAAATACAAGACTTAGCCGTTGAGGCCACAACTTGTTAAGACGCAACTGAAGCATATAAATAAGTCTATAAAGCCTCTAAAATATAGAAAACCTTAGAGTAGGTCGGGACAGACCCCGCCTTACCCTTAACTACGATACAATACGAAAATGAATCTACCAGGGACTCAATAAAGCTCCGAATCAATCCGGAGTTCACCAAAAGTAGCTGAGTGTCGTGTGCTCCTACTAAGGAGGTCTACTAGCTGAAGTACCTGTGCCTGCAACATGAAATGCAGCGTCCCCCGCGAGGGACGTCAGTACGAGAAAATGTACTGAATATGTAATGCAATAACATATCTAAATAGGAGTTCAATGAAACTAAGTATCAATATATGTGTGCATAAATCAGAACAGAAGACCACCTTGATTAACTCTTGTGGAATCATGTATGTTACATTCTTGTCTTTACCTTTCTGTGTGTTATGATCTTTATAAGACATTTGATACGAATGATCAGCTGATCAGTGGTAGAAGATGATGACCCATGCTAGGCATTTTAACCCCTGGGATGCGGTCCTCATTATTATACAAATTGGGATCAGCCCATGCTAGGCTTTCGGCCCTGAGCTGCCACCTTTAATTATACAGATTGCTTTACTTAGATTCTTTAATCTTTGAGATTGTTGTTTTGGTGGTCATAATCATTTTTGATATTTGGGACTATGGCAGTAGTAGAAGACATGAAAATAATACTTCAAGGCAGTAACAATGACATAAAGAGATATGTAACATCAATGCATTACTTGTGAGCATAAATGACACAATTGACTTCAACTGACTAAGAGGAGGATTCACCAAACTTACTTTTGCAAATACCATTTTTATACCAGCACATAGGAGGATAATTACCCAAGTATAGAGTACTGAACATATAGTGAAGTAATTCTATACACTAAGGAGAGGGGAAAATATTGTTAGCTATTTGGAGATCATACGCTGCCACTATGTTTCCTTTACTAGGAATAGAACTTAAGAAATTCACTTATTGATATTATTCTCAAGTATCAGATTTCATGCCGTAGAATATTGAATCGAATAGCCTTACATACATTATCCTCTCATCAATACAACTATCAAGATTCAGCCTCCCCTATTAGGTTTTAACCTACAATATAAGTCATGATAAATTTAAATTAGCAGCTATCACACCGTGAGCCTCGTAAAACAGTAGCTAACTTTGACGGATAATGAGCCCATACAACCTTTAAAACAATGTGTATCACCACACCCTCCTTCTCTGCCCAATACATACATTATATATCCTTTTCCAAGATTACCCAAACTGCACCAACAACAATACACATAAAACAACCTCAAATATTCTTTTATCATACAACCAATTATTGAACTCACCACCCCCTTGAGTTCTTTATGATAGCACACCCCTAATTCCTCACTCAAACTCATATATAAGGAGGAAGAAAATGGAGCAGTCATCTTACCTGAATTTCTGCAACTTCGCCTTATAACTTGAATTCCTCTAGAACTTCAACTTCCCTTCACACTTAAACCGAAGAAGAAGAGAAAAGTATATTAATAACCAAGGAAGTGAGCAATAGCTTCTTGAAATATTATGCCTTTATACCTGTACTTGAGCATGAGTAACATGTTTTCCTAATCATCTATGGGAGAATTAAGCTAAACCCATAAGTAATTCACTTACCTTGTCCTGCAGAGATGAGGGTTTCTTCAAGAACCCTAGAAGAACTTTAAGGCTGTTGCTTAATCCTTAAGAGAAAAGAGAGAGGAAGAGCTGGAGTTAATCCTCAACAATATGTGTTAAAATGAAGTAGAATAGCAGCCAATATATCTTTATATTGAGCTTTCTTCACCTTTAAGAATATCCACTAGAAAGCTTCATTTTTAGCCACTAATTGGTCAAGTAGGTGATGCACCTGCTTATGTACATCAAGCAGCTCAAAAGGTCAAACTAGGTGATGCACTTACTTGCTTTCACTTGGGCTTAAATATTGGGCCTTGACAGATTTGGCTGCTGGGCTTTGATTTCATTTTGTTTTATTTAACATAGTTTGGCCCTCAATTGAGTCCATTAGCATAGGCCCAAATCTGATCTATAAACCTTGGCCTTTTTAACTAGATCCATATAGTTCAAGTAGGTGATGCACCTACTTGGTTCTTTGGACTGGTCAATAAGTCAAAGCAGGTGATGCACCTACTTGTCACCTACTAGCTTAGTTAAGTCAAACAAGCAACTCACCTTTTTAATCCATTTTCTAATTATGAATCTCTTTTTCTTTAACTTAACACTTAACTTTCAACTTTAAGCTCAATTACCACCTTCCCGTCTCGAGTTTAAATATTTCCGCTGGAGTTATAACTTGCAGTACACATGCTGCAACGTACAAGGCATTACATCACCTTCCGAGCTAGTTTAAACCAACACTAATCATATAAGAAACATGGCCCCTCACCTATACTATAAGGCTAGGTCAAGTATCATAAGAACAGAACAAGCATATGCATAATACGGGCTGTTATAGTAATATAGTTTATGTGGGAGATTCTCTAACCGACAACCACCACTATGAGCCTAAGTGGTGATACAACGTCTTGCCCACGCTGCCAGAACTGTCCTATACTTTCCCATCATATAGAACGCTTAACTTAGTGGATCCACTAGCTTATGCTAAAAGCATCTTAAGGAGTCATCTAAAAAGTATGATCCTTTACTACCCATGATGGTTACATGGTTTATGGAGACTTGAGTTAATATGAACTCGCACCCCCATATTGGTGCTCAATACTACTCCAAAAATATACTTAGCTCATATGTTTTTCAAACAAACTTCTTTGTTTGATTTGAGATAATTACTCAAAAATTTAGCTTAAAAGCTCTCTGGGAATCGATGTTCCCTTTTTTGCTCAAATGTGAAAACATTTTAAACTCTTTTGGAATAAATAGTCTCCATATACTTCTTTGAAGAAATGAACTTCAAATCTTTACTCTTTGCTTTACTTAAAACTTAATTCTTAGAACAAAGTTAAAATGTTTGTGAAAGACTTTTGAAAACTTTAAAGAACTTCTATTGACTTGCTTCTTAACTTCTATCTTGACTCTTAACTTTCTTTGAATTTAATTATGGATTCAAGGATTGTGATTTGTGATAGGAAAGATCTCATGATGTTTAGGAATGATTTTTGATAGCTAAACATGAGAAAAGATAAAAATTTCACTGTTTGAGGGTGGGTCCGCGACGCGGAGAAGCATTTAAATTTTGGTTTCGAAAATAACTTTTGAGGTAGAATGGTCCGTGACCGCTCGTCGACGCAAAATGACTTTTCCCAAAACTGGGGACTAGCTCCGCGACGTGGAGGCACTGCCAAATTTCGACCAACGAAATTTCTTCTTTGTTTTCAAGCTCTAAACCCTCTAGACCCCATGGGTTCTTTCGCCAATCACTTAGAATTGAGTATATGTTCAAAGTACATCAGATTCTACTCAAAATCAAACCGAAAATCACGGATTTGGATCAAACAACTCCTCAACGATTTCAACGAATCAAGAATTGAATAGAACTTTAACAAACCCATCAAGTACTCAATTTTTAAGCTTTCAAGAACTTAAATTCACTGAAATAAATCATGATTGGCGCGTGGGTGAACTAAACCAACGCTATGTGATCTCACATACATTTTAGGGATCACCCCCGATGAAATCCACAAGCTATCCTTAACGAAATCGACAAATCCTGAACGTTCTTCTCCTTTCTCCTTTTTTTCTCCTCTTCTCTAACCCCTAGCGTGAAAATCACTTTTCTAAAACTAACTAAAATCTGACTTTACCCCAATTAAACTCCTAAAAATGAATTAAAATAATTCGGTAAGGAAAAGACTAAATTACCCTCTCAAAATTCGGATTAGACTTTCCTTAATCCAACAGCCCAAGTTCCAAAGGGGATAACTTACTCATACAAACTCGGAATTGTGCAAACTCGGCGGCGTTGGAAAGATAATTCCAAGAGATTTTTAACCATCATATCTAAAATTATACCTAAATCACCCTGAGCTAGGAGTTATGGCCGTTTGAAGTTGACCAAAACTCAATTTTTCCTAACTTAAACAAATTTTCCAGATTTTTATTCTTTCCAAAAATGACTATTTCAAATCATTAGCTTCTTCCTAGTTATTTTAAATTGCGAGATGCTACAATTACATGGTCACAACACCACTGGGAGCAGAATTAGTCAATGAAACTCGAAGAGTTTCAAAAGTGTCTGGCTAACTATTAAGAAGCCATGGTCCCTATATTTCTTTACCAAATTTTCACCCATTCCGGATAGCATGTCAAAAACACCCTGAAAGTCAATAATATAATCAGAAATAAGAGTGCCCTCTTTATACCTAATGTTTATGAAATGTTTCAACCAAAAACAATTTATTATAGGTGTCTGGAGTTTGTCCCACAAATTTCTAGCATGTGTCACATTCACAATGTAATTTCTAACATTAACTTCAACCCTTTATCTGGTATAGCTACAAACTTACAAGTGCTCAAATTCCCATTCCTCATCCTCCATAGACTGAGGTTTATCGGAAGAAAAAAAAGGGAAATGCATTGTCTTGAAAAATAAAATATATTTCATCTTGCCTTTCCAAGTATGATAATTACTACCATTCAAACAAACCATCTTGCTCATATTTGACTCCATCATTCAAAAAGACAATCAACAGACAACCTTGAGCTCTGATACCTCATGAGTTGGGAATTTTGACTCATTTAGGATATATTATTAAAGGATTTAGTAACTTCAATGTCTGTTTTACGCTCATTACGGATGTTAATATGCAACAATCAAGGTTTCAGAGTGGGGCAAGGACATTATTTTGCAAAAAAGAATGAAAAAATTGAAAAAGTTAAAGAAAAAAGATGTTGGAGCTCACAAAAACTACTCGGTGACTCGCAGAGTGGGCCTCCAGTTTGCACAAAGTTCTAGCAAAATAGCCCATCGACCTAACCAACTTAGCAAGAAAATGGGTAATTTGGCGACACCCCGAATCGATCGGCAATAGTAATCAAGTTAAAAGTTCCAGAATAATTTGATGAAGAGGCCAAGCCAAAAGGCGAGAAGAGGAGCAACTCGGTGGATTCCTGAACTGGTCTAGCGATCGTGACTTACTTCACCTAGTTGACTCCGTACAAATTTTTTGCAAACATCTAAATACAACTTTTGAAAGAAGAGAGAGAGTTCCCACATTGTTTCCATCTGGGTTTTTTAGAGTTTACATATTCTAGAACAATGTCTTTACATTTTTAGTAGGTTTTGGGATTTAGGTTTGGAGATTGTATGTTTAGCTTAGAATTCAACATTTGAGGATGGTAGATCATTAGAAAATTAAATGGAAAACTTTGTTGGTAACAATTTCTTGATTTTCACTATGCTTAGCTAAAACCTTTTTATCTTAGGGGTGTGCTCATGAAGTCGAATGCATTAATTAGCTAATGAGTGTTGTTAATTGCTGATTTTAATGTTGTCTTGAAATAGGTTCAATTAATTGTTTATGTTTTAATTGAGGAATTAAAGTTGCAAATTCAATTCTAGCTTAGTTCTCTATGCTTGCTTGAGAAATAGGTTATAGAGTAGAATGATTGATTGATAGTTGTATTGATTGCGTCTTTATAATCTAGCTTGAGAAAGTGGGTCTGATTGCATCTTTACTAACCCAATTTGAAGAGTGGGTTAATTAAGGCATTGGGTTGTTTTGTTGTGTTATGCTTGTTAAGGTTCGAGAGAACTCACTTGAAGCACAATAATTGATTAAAAAATGGCTATTGTACTCAAAACCTACCCCACCCATTGAGATTCAAGGACTTTAAGCAACTAGTAATTACCCATTACGTGAATTTAGCATTCGATTGATCACACTACCAAGGTCCAATCACTATTTCTTTACTCCCCGTGTTAAGTAATCTTTGTCCTAAATTCGCTACCAAACCTCCACCCCCCATTTGATATTAGTTGTCGAAATTTTGTAATTTATTTTAAAGTTGCCAAACCTTTACATATACAAACAATTATGACCTATTTTTACTTCTTAATTAAATTGTCTACCGTATCACTCCCTGTAGGATTGACCCCAATAATTAGTTGGGTTTATTGTTGTTACCGACCGCCTACACTTAGAATTGGATGAAGTTTAGTTGATCACGGTCCATGGCTAATCATTAGATGCCCTAATTTCTAGGGTAGTGGCATGTGAGCAGAGCGACAGACAAGCCACTGATTTGACAGCCTTAAGAGCTGATATTTTTAGAATTTGATGTGATGTGGACGAGCCGAAGTCCATGGACATCTCTATGTTATGGGGTGGAATTGATATCTCTGAGGGGCCCAGTTCTAATATTCCTGTTATTTCTGATATTCATCCAGATTTTATGCCGGAGACGTAGCTGTAGTTGAGGATGATCGGGAGACCGATGTAGAGGAGACAAATGAAGAGGAGGTAGAGACTCATGATGAGGTGGTGTACGATAGTCTTGAGGTCTTGGAGGGTGCCATAGTCCAGATGGTGATGGAGGCTTCTTTGCATGACACGTCCATGATTGGCTCGAGTGGGTCTCAACCCACGAAGGAGATCGTTGCGCAGCCTTTCAAAGTAGGAGATTAGCTGAGTAATGGTTCCCTGATTTAGGCCACATCAACTACACAGAGTTCACCATATGCTTGACCTAACAGATGTATCTTGACTCTCCTGCATCTTTTGATTTAGGCCACATCAACTACACAGAGTTCACCATATGCTTGACCTAACAGAGGTATCTTGACTCTCCTGCATCTTTACTTATGTTTTAGACATTTATTTTCTCATACATTGAGGACACTGTTTATATCTTTTTGGTGGGGGGAAAGTATGTTGATACCTACCCCTTGGGTTGTATTTTGTTTTGTTTTAGATGTTTGTTTGTTTTTACTATTTTGGTGTAACTATTTGTGTCCAAATGTTCTCGTTCGTTATGGCTTAAATTGTGAATGTGGGTTTTAAATCTTATTGATCCACCTCCTGATCACTTGATTTGTGAATGTTTTGGATGTTCTCTTGTACTTTTAAGTGTCGGTTGTGACCAATACCGATGACTTGAATAGTTCTCTTGCTGAACAATATGTTGTGCTAGTCCAACTTTTAGCATCTCATTGTGACTAGCCGATTTGTCGAGGTGAGTTTTTGCAATGATAGTTGCACGCGAGCTTAACTTGTAGAGTCATATTCGATGATTGTGTTAAATGCTTTGTGTGGTGAGGTTTACATGAAATATGTGCATGGTGATCTAGAACTTGCTCCGTTGGTCCAATTGACAATTTTTTGTGAATGATAGAAATGATCTTAGGCATAAATCCTTGAGAGTGAACCAAATTGCTATATTTTTTGGTGTGACTGCCTTGTGAGTGTGTGAACCTACCTTGGAACCATTTGAGCCTATCCTTTGCTTTGGATGAAACATGAACACAAATGGCCTTGTCCTTCCCACCTAAAACCTTCATGAAGTATGGGCTTGTTTGAACAGCCAACTTAGGACAAAGGCCTAATTTGGGGGCTCTAGTAAGAATGAGGAAACAAATCGAGCATGAAGTTCATGAAATCCATCCTTTGGAGACTTAATTTGAAGAAAAAGATGAAAAAGATGTTACACCTCCATATAAAAAAGGAAAAGCAACAAAAGAAAAGAAATGAAAAAATGGTGTTAACTATGGAGTGTGGAAGGAAAGGAGGTGTTCGATGAGTTTTGTGTGCTTTGAATATGCCAAGGATGGGTTGTGAAGATGAAAAGAATGAAATAAAAGGGAAAAAAGTTAAATTTGAGCCATTCTTCATGAAGGTAGAAGTCACTAAGCCAAAATGATTATACATTTACCCTCAACTAAGTTACAAGCCTTGAAAGACATTTTTGATCCTACATGAGCCGAATAATGTGTCAGTTGGAAAATACAGGCAAGCCTATGGGTAAAATAGTGCATGTTTTTCTCATTGAGAGTGTGAGAGTTGATTTTGGTTCCTTATATTGAAATCTTTCATTGGCTTTGTGATAGCAAGGAATCATTCTTGGTGTGTGGGCATTCAAATACTCTTGTTGTGAATGAATTTGCATTTGAAGTGAGAATTGTGAGCTTGAACTCTATTTGATGATGGCTAGTCATAGTTTAAAATTTTAGTGCACAATTGAAGATTGCATGTCTAGATTGAACCTTGTGTGCATTCATGTTGAGTCTCAAGTAGCACTCTTTGTAGACATCCATGTTGGCATGATTAATCTAGTGTTTTACTTGAGGGTAATTAAAAGTTTAAGTTGGGAGTGTTGATGAGTCGGGGATTTTGACTCATTTAGGGTTTATTATTCAAGGATTTAGTGTCTTTAATGCCTATTTTACGCTCATAACTTATGTTAATATGCAACAATGAAGGTTTCAGAGTGAGGAAAGGACATTATAATGCAAAAAGGAACGAAAAAGTTGAAGAAAAAAGAAGCTGGAGCTTGCAAAACCCACTCGGCAACTCACAGAGTGGGCCTCCAGCTCGCTTAAAGCTCCAACAAAAATAGCCCATGGACAAAACCAATTTGGTGAACAAATCAGTAATTCGACGACACGCCGAATCAATCGGAGATAGTGATCAAGCTCGCAAAAAGTTCCAGAATAACTTGATGAAAAAGCCAAGCCAAAAGGCGAGAAGAGGAGCAACTCGATGGATCGCCAAACTGGTCGGCGATCGCGACTTACTTCGCTGAGTTGACTCCGTACTAAAATGTTGCGAACATAGAAATACAATTTTTGAAAGAGGAGAGAGATTTCCCACACTGTATGCTTCTGGGTTTTTGAGAGTTCACACATTCAAGAACATTGTCTTTATATTTTTAGTGGTTTTTGGGATTTAGATTCGGAGATTGTAAGTTTAGCTTGGATTTCAACATTTGAGGTCTAAAGATCATTAGCAAATCAGATGGAAAACTTTATTGGTAATGATTTCTTGCTTTTCACTATGCTTAGCTAAAACCCCTTATCTTAGGGGTGTGATCATGTAGTCGAATACATTAATTAGCTAATGGGTGTTATTAGTTGCTGATTTTAATGTTGTTTTGAAGCGGGTTCAATTAATTATTTATATATTAATTGAGGAGTTGAAGTTGCAAATTCAATTCTAGCTTAGTTCTTTATGCTTGCTTGAGAAAGAGGTAATAGAGTATAATTATTGAGTGATAGTTGTATTGATTGCGTCTTTAAAATCTAGCTTGAGAAAATGAGTTTTACTGCGTCTTTACGAACCTAACTTGAAAGAGTGGGTTAATTAAGGCATTGGGTTGTTTGGTTATGTTATGCTTGTTGAGGTTCGAGAGAACTCACTTGAAGCGCAGTAGTTGATTGAAAAATAGATATTGTACTCAAAACATAGCCTACCCATTGAGATTCAACAACTTTAAGCAACTAGAAATTACCCATTACGTGAATTTATCCCCCCCCTTATTTGATATTAATCGTCAAAATATTGCGATTTTATTTTAATGTTGAGAAACCCTTACTTCTACAAACGACTAGGCCACATTTTTACTTCTTAATTGAATTCTCTACCATATCAATCCCTGTGGTATCGACCCCAACTCTTATTATGTTCATACTTGTTAGCGACCACCTACTCTTAGAGTTGGATGAAATGTAGTTGAGTGTTATCAATACCACTTTGTTGGGAAAGGCAAGCACAAAATAAATGTGCATAGCAGGGCAATAGCAGAAGAACCCAAGTCCAAACTTTCCCTTTCTATTTGAACTAAGAGAAGACAATATAATGCAAGAAAAACACTACTTGGGGCAGTAAACAAATCAACCAAGCAAGAAAAATAAATCAACACACGACACCAAATTTAACGTGGAAAACCTCTTCGGTGTAAAGAGTAAAAACCACAAGGCCAAAGGTCCACTAAAACCAACAAGATTTACAAAAGTGTTCTGCAAAATGACCACCAACAAAGTTCCAAAGAATGTGCAAACCAACTACAAGATAGCACCAATAACTAGAGAAATAAAGGAGTGAAATCACCCATTACGCAACTACTGTTCACGAGCAAATATCTGAAGCTATAGGACTCCAAATCACCCTATCTTAGTTCCCAATCAATGATTAAGTTGAAAGAAACAAGCTGTCCAAAAATCAACTCAATCAAACAAGAAACGAAATGGGAATCACGATTTGAAATTGGATGCTAGGGCTTGTGCGAAAATATGCACTCTCACTTTTATCTCTTGCGGCTGATCAAACTCTTGTGATTCTTCAAAATAAGAACTAAAAGAAATTCTTACATATGCACCATAATATTGGACTTATGGGCAAAGTAGGCTAATCCAAATTGGGTTTAAATTTATTCATAAAGGAAAGGAAAGAGACCCAAAACCTTGAAATTTTATTTATCCACATAGGAAGGAAAAAAGACACAAAACCCAATAGCCACAAGGATCAGGCCTTAGCTAAAGAAAAGAAAACATGATCCTGTTAATTATGTAACCTATACATGAGTACTTTATTGCTATGTGCTCTCTTTGAGGCAGTTAACATATATAATTCTTCAGCCAACTATACATGGATTCCTTTAAAGTGTTTCCAGTTCCCCGGAGTGCACTATTATGCCTGTCTATACTTCAATACCTTCTTTGATCCAGTAACAATGACATAATAAGTGGTTAATTAGCTGTATCCTGTAAATGTTTATCACATAAGTAGCAAATGTCCTCATCAATTGGTATATTCATTCTGTGCATTCTTTCACTAGTAAGGAGCCTGTTCTGTGCCGAAAGCCATACAATAACTTTGTGGTTTGGCTGGGACACTGCATTCATACTAGCTCAATAATAGGATGCCTTTTCTATTCACCTAGCAAATCTAAGTATCTTATTGTAATACAATAGTTTACTTTGAGAGTGAGTTTGTACTTGTCATTTACATACAATTTTTTCAAAGAGTGCTTTATCACTTACTAATATATATTGCTTACAATTCTATTGCGAAACTGTTCTTTTGATATTTATTATATATAGGTCCAAGTTTATAAGACTTTTGGCAATTGATATTTATCATATCTATTGTTTAGTGTTTTTTACCTTTTATGGTGATTCAATTCGATAGAAGAAAAATTAATAAGTAAATGAATGAAGCATTTTAATAGAAAAGATACTTAATAGGATAAAACCATACGGAAATCTCAGCAGATATTTCATCAACCAAAATAATAGTTAGGCATAGGCAACATATTAATAGTATGATTCATTCGCATTTTAGACTAGATGACATTCTATTTTAGTGTCATTATTTCTCCAATACTCTTAGGAACTCCTCCAGATCATACAACCGATGAAGTATTAGTTGCTCAAGCATAGGAAAATTATCACTACCTGCTTCCCAACTTTGCAGATCTCCGGCTAATGTTTGTAGGTATTTTAATTTGTGAAACACAACATCATCATCTAGTTTCCAAATTGTTCCCTTGAATTCATAATGCCCTTTGAGCACCTCAAGATTCGGTAAATTAGCCAGAAATTTCATATCTTCCCATGGTATACAAGTATATGATAATTTCAGTTGCTTGAGATTAGGAGGGACATTATCCCCAGAGAAAATCATCCGGTCAATGGTAGTTTCTATTACTATGTTTAGTGACTCCAGCACATCTAGAAGATGATTGACAAAATCAAGAACGTCATCAAGAAAGTCTAGTGTACCCAGCTCCACCAGAAGAATTAGAGAATCAATAATTGCAAGCCATTCAGGATGCCCAGAATCATCTAAAATCTTTAGCTTTTTTAGATTTGGAGTTCTTCTTATGATTTCCATAACAAAAGGAGAGTTATCGAGATGAAGTGTTTGCAAGTTATTGAGAAACAAAGGTAGTTCTGTTTCAAGGCCATTCAATATCCAGATGTATTATCTCTGTCATGTTCAAAAATCTAGTGGGTGCTTCAACTTTGCCTCTTCAGCCCTTGCAATATTTCTCAATTTAGCTAGTGAAACAACTCCCTTAAATCTTGCAGCAACATATTTCAAATGTTCAAGTTGAGGTATTACACAAGAGAAATAGTATTAAATTGATAATAAATCCAACACCTTAAGAAACTTGAACTGTGAAAAAATGGAACGTGTGATACCAATGCTATGCCTTCTAAATAAATTAATTGTGGTGAAATAAAGGTAAGGGTTATACTTGTAATACCACTTCTATGCCTTGTAGGATAAACTTGCTTCTCTTGAATTTCCAATGGAAAGATCACTCGCCGTTGATCATCTATGGCTTCTGAGGTCACAGTGACATTCCCATTCATGATATGCACAACATATTTAGTATGAGCTTCACTTAGGAGTTGGTGAAAAAAATCGTGAATTATGCATGTTTTCATCCATCAATTAGCTCTTCGTTTACCAGTCAAAATTAGACTTTGATCAATCAACTCTTCTAGATTCTCCTCTGCCACCACTTCTGACCTTTTATTGTTTCTTGCCTTTACGAATTTTCTGAGCAATCCATAGCCTTATCAACTTGGAAGCATCAATCTCCATGTCTTCAAGAAAACCTCCAACATAGACAAAACATGCCTTCAAATATTGGGGCAAGTAATTATAGCTCAAAGAAAGAATTGATTGGCACTGTTTAGATACATTACCAAAGAATGAGTTAAGATTTTCCTCAACCTTCTTCCAATTATCATGTGTTGGGTCCATTTTTCCAAGAAGTCCAGGAACAACAACAACCGAGAGAGGTAATCCTTGACATTGTTGTACAATATGCTTCCCCATTTCTTCTAGGTGAGTGATGAAGGTTGCTATTTTTGTATCTGATGCTAAGTGTTGTCATGTTAGTCCTTTTGACTTGATATTTTTGTTATAACTTGAATTAATTTTAATACAAAGTTCACGAATGTAGAAGATATTTTAATATGTGGTGGAGGTTAATTTAAGCACAAAATAGGGAGTCAATTTTTAGGATTTAGGGGATTTGACACCACTTTATGTATATGTATATACAGTAAGCTTTTGCTGAATGAAATGATATGCTCCCTTTCTCCAAATTATCTCTCCATTATCATATTTGTCTTCTCTGTCTCTCCTTCAATTAGCATCAGAGCTAAATTGATTTTCAGGGACTGTTATGAGAGAGAAAAACACAACAAGATCACCTACCAAGTTTAACTTGTCTAGGTCTTTTTTTGGTTCAATTTCCTTTCACATTGCCTCTAGCAGCTCTCCCCTTTCACCCCTATCTTTAATGGTGAGAACTACCAAGTTTGGGCATTGAAGATGAAAACATACTTGAAGGGTCTTGGATTATGAAAGTGTGTTGAGGAAGACAACGCTTTAGAGCCTTTGAGAGAAAACCCAACTATTCAGTAGATTAGAAGCCATGAAGAAGAGATCGCAAAAGGTCCAAAAGCCCTGTCTTTCATTAACGCAACTGTCTTAGATTCAATTTTTATCAGGATCATGACATGTGAATTTGCCAAAGAAGCTTGGGATATGCTGAAGCAAGAATTCCAAGGGAATGATAGGACAAGGCAAATGCAAATATTGAATCTATGAAAAGAATTTTAGATGTTAAGAATTAGGGGGAAAAGTAGAAGAGTAGAGGATTGTTGAGAAGGTGATGGTGACACCTCCAGAAATATTTAAAGAAAAAATCTCCTCAATTGAAGATACTTGGGATATGTCTCGTGTCACATTGAATGAACTATCCAACGCTTCTCTAGCTATGGAGAAAAGGAAAGCTTTTAGAGAGGAAGAGAGTATTAGTGAAATCGCTCTTATGGTTGTTCAAAGATCTAAAGCTCAGTTGGATGGTAAATCAAAAAGACAACAAAATGGAAGACATGGTAAGGAGAAGAAGTAGCAATACAACAACCGGGGGAGATATAGAAGATCCAAGTATCCACCTTATCCCTATTCTAAAAAGACCAATCATACAAAGAAGTTTTGTTGCTACATACCTGGAGTTCAATGCAAGTTGTGAAAATAGTTTGGTCGTGTGGATAAGGTGTGAAAAACAAATCAAAACCAGCCAGCTCAAGTTACTGAAAATGTTGATGATCCCGAAGAGAAGTTGTTTGCTGCTTCTATTGCTGAAGAATACAATATAGCAACTCAAGATCATGATGTGTGGCTTGTTGATAGTGGATGCACACATCACATGACAGCTAACCTGAACATTTTTGAATGGCTGGATAAAAATTATTTCTCCAAAGTCAGACTTGGAGATGGCAGACTTGTAGAGGCAAAGGGAAAATGAGCAGTTGCTGTTCAAACTACCTCAGGTATGAAGATTATATCTAATGTATTATTTGTTCCTGAAATTAGCCAAAGTCTTCTCAGTGTTGGCCAATTGCTTGATAAAATTATGCCATGTTATTTAAAGATAAAACATGTGAAATCATGGATCCAACTGGTATAAAATTGCTCTCAGTCAAAATGAATAACAAAAGCTTCCCTCTTGATTGGAAATATACTGACATTGGAGCTTATGTCATCATACAAGATGAAACTTATGTCTGACATAAGAGGCATGGCCACATCAATTTTAAGTCTTTAAAATTGATGTAAAATAAGGATCTTGTTGCAGATATGCCTTCCACAAATGAAACCTCTAATGTATGTGGGGTTTGTCAAATTGGGAAGCTAAGTCAATCACCATTTCCTATTAATCAAGCCTGGAGAGCTACTGAAAAGCTCCAACTAATACACATTGATGTGTGTGGACCTATGAGCACTCTTTCTTATAATGGCAACAAATATTTCTTTTATTCATTGATGACCTTACAAGGTTTTGTTGGGTTTGCTTTCTGAAACATAAATGTGAAGTATTTGTTTCGTTTCAATGGTTTAAAGAACTGTTGAAAACCAATGTGGCTCTTTGATAAAAATCTTAAGGTCTGATAATGGGACCGAGTTCACTTCCAATCAATTCAAGGATTTTCTTTTAGAAAGTAGGAATTCATAATCAATTTGCAGTCAATTACACACCATAACAAAAATAGGCCCATATGAAAATGGCTCGGTGTTTTCTATTTGAGAAAGGCCGGCCTAAGGTGCTATGGGCTGAAGCTGTCAATATCGATGTATATCTAGAAAATAGATTGTTGATGAGAGCAGTTGAAGGAAAGACTCCATACGAAGCATGGATTGGAACCAAGCCATCAGTTGCTCATCTTAAAGTATATGGTTCTATCTATTACTCTTGTATTCCTGACGTTAAAAGGGTAAACTTGATCAAAGAGCTAGTGTTGGAATATTTGTGGGATACAACAACACTTCTAAAGGATATAGGATTTTAAATCCTATTTCACAACAAATCCATGTAAGTAAAAGTGTTAAATTTGATTACGATACTGGATGGGACTAGAAGAAGATGGTTGTTTCTTCTTTATATATCACAGATCAAGAACAAAGTGCCTTAAGAGGAAAATGCATTGCAAATTCCTGAATAGAGGGGTGCCATGGCGGAGGAGCTCAATATGATTAACAAGAATAATATATGGGTACTTGTACCTAGATTGTCACACCTCGAAGCTACCCCCACGACGCGGACATGGGACCTAGGATCATGACTGACCCACCCCAAGCTAACCCTTCTTGCATATCATAAGCATACTTAAAGATATTGAATTAAGAAAGTACTGTGCAGAAACTGAAATCATCATAAAACTGAAATGATGGGGAATACCCATTACTATTTGATTAAAAAAACTGTGAGTTTAATGACAATAGAAATATCAAACTCCAAAGCTAAAACTGAATCTAACTATGTCTGAAATAAAGACTTTACTAACTAGAGATGTTGGGAAATGCCCCAGCTAAATATAGCAAAACTGAAACTAAAGACTGAAAGTAGAATGATAATCATGTCAATCGTCATCAAAGAATGATGACTCACCACTGATGTTGTTGAACTGGAGATCGAGAACTGATCTATGCGTGATCTGAATGCTGAGGACCTGAACCTACATCACTAGAAGATGTAGCGCAGAGTATGCATTAGTACTTGAAAGGTACTGAGCATGAAGGATAGAAATAAGCTGAAAAATATACATAACTGAACAGAGCATACTGAACAATAATATAAGATGAGCATGATAACTATACTGAAAATACTGAATGTGAACTAAATGGAATGCATTGACCAAGTTAATAACATGTTGAAACTGAATATTGAACTGTAACTGGTAACCTGGTCGATGCAATAGAATCTGACTGTGGGAGCTACTTATAACCAACATAAAACCATGTGAGTTAAACGTGGAGTCCGATGTATATGCCCCATCGGGAGGACCCAATATACCCTGCCAGACATATAGAGACATGACTGGTGTGATCACTAAACTGATGCCCACAAAGGGGACTTATAAGCCTAGACGGGCACGTAGTTCTAGAACTATGAGGGTGATTGACCTTAGTCCACTCGGTATTAAGCCTACTCCCAACTGATTATGTAAATAAAGTTCTGTAATACTGAATAGCTCAAAATATTGACATGCTTACTGAAAATGCAACATTAATGTACTAATAATGAAACATTCTTAACTGAGGCATCTATATCTGAATAAACTGACCTAGCAAGTGTAATCCATGAACTTAACGAATCTACAAAACTAGGGTTCTGAGTTTTTATACTAAGAACTAAGCAACAAATTTAAGAAAACTTGATAATTTTATTTGGATTAGTCTAACAACTGCATCACAACATTAATTCTGAAATTCTAGAAACCCTAGGTCTAACATGGTATAGAGAATCAAGAATCTGACTGAATTATAGGCACCTAATGGGTGAAAGGAACCCACTAGTTAAATCCCACATACATGGTGACGAATTTCACAAAGAAATCTTTCGATATTGGGGCTTGAACTTACGGAAACCTTGTTGCATTCTTGGAGAGGGTTGGTCGACTCTTTCTCCTTCTTTTTGTTCATCTTGATGATTTTTTGGAGTATGAGTTGACTAGGGTAAGTTGTAATTAAGTTATTAGGCTAAAATTGACTAAAACGATGTAGTTTAGGGGTCCAACGCATAAGGAAAATACCAAACGACCACTGACTTAAAATTTGTCGGGGCCAACCGACGGACTGACCCACGGTCAATCCTATCAACCGTCGACTAGCTTCAGAGAGGAGATGTTGAGGGGTCTGATCCATGGCCCGGGGTCTGACCTAGGATTCGTGGGTCCTGCCGTGGATCGACCATTAGACATTTTTCTAGACTGTTTCTGGGAAGGGCTACAAGTGGCCTTCCACGGACCCCACCTACTGTTTGTGGGTCAACCTACGGTCCATGGGTGGTGCCCATCGTTGGCACCTGCAACTTCTAAAATTTGTATTCAGTCTGTCTAGGATACAGGGTGTTACATTATCTACCCCTTGGAATATTCGTCCTCGAATGAAGATTAAACTAGCTGAAAATGGAGGGAAAGAGCTATAAACCCTACCCTTAGCACTGGAAACTGGAAACTGAAATCTGACTAAACAAAGTTCCAAGAACATGCAAATACGCTGAAAATGCAAGTACGCCTGAAGGAACGTGATATTAAGTCTAAAGCTACACATGAATGACTGAAAAACTAGAGATGAACTATTACCTCAAGCTTGAATGGAATCGGAAGGAAAGAGATGAGGATACTTGGCCTTCATGGCTGCTTCTGCTTCCCAAGTAGCTCCCTCTAAAGACTGACTCCTCCACAAAACCTTAACTGAAGTGACTTCTTTGTTTCTCAACCTTCGAATCTGACGATCAAGATTATGAATTGGCACATCCTCATAAATATGACTATCCGTCACAACCACACTATCCAATGGTACTTAGAAGCTGGATCACCAACACACTTCCTCAACAATGAAATGTGAAAGACCGGATGCACTGCTGCTAGTTCTGCTGGCCAGTCTAACTCATAAGCCACTTTACCAACTCATTTCAAGATCTTTTAAGGGCCTACATATATAGGACTGAGCTTCCCTTTCTTGCCAAATCTCATCACCCCCTTCATAGGTGACATCTTCGAGAAAACCCAATCATTAATTTGGAACTCCAAGTCCCTTCTCCTTACATCTGCATAGGATTTTGGCAAGTCTGAGCTGTCTTAAGTCAATCTCTAATGAGCTGAACATTTTCCATGGCATCATGAACCGAATCTGTCCCTCTCAAGGTTGTTTCACCTACTTCAAGCCAACCAACTGGAGATCTACATCTACGCCCATACAATGCCTCATAAGGGGCCATCTGAATGTTGGAATGGTAACTATTATTGTAGGAAAACTCTATAAGAGGAAGGTGATCATCCCAACTACCCTTGAAGTCGATCACACAAGCTCTCAACATGTCCTCTAGGGTCTGAATGGTACGCTCCGCCTGCCAATCCGTTTGTGCATGAAATGCGGTGTTAAGATTAACTTGAGTACCAAGACCTTTCTAAAATGAATTCTATAAATGAGAGGTAAGCTACAGACCTCTATATGAGATGATAGACAAATGAACCCCATGCAGCCTGACTGCCTCATTAATGTAAAGCTTGGCGTAGTCCTCCATTGAATCTGTCGTCCTAACAGCCAAAAAGTGTGCGAACTTAGTGACTTTGTTAACTATCACCTAAATGGAGTCATGCTGTCTGTGAGTACGAGGTAAACGTGTAATGAAGACCATGTTGACCACTTCCCACTTCCATGTAGGAATGTCAATCTCTTGTGTCATACCTCCTGGTTTCTGATAATCTACCTTCACTTTCTTGCAATTAGGGCACTTAGCCACAAATCCGGTATATCCTTTTTCATACCATTCCACCAAAAGACTTCCCGTAGATCACGATACATCTTAGTGGTGCCTGAATGAATATAATACCTGGAGTTATAGGCTTCTTCAAGAATCTGTTATCTCAACTCACCCACCTTAGGAACACATAATCGACCCTGATTGCAAAACACACCATCTCCCCCTTGGAAAAAAACCTCAACTCTCTGCTGATGAACTGCACCCTTTAGTTGAAACAATATAGGATCACTGTCTTTCTTTTCCTTAACCTCCACATCCAATGAATATTCTGGCCCATTCTGGACTGTTACACCACCATCTGATATGCTCATAAGGCGAACTTCCAAAAGAGCAAGCATCTGAACATCATTTGCTAGTTCTTTTCTTTCTTCCTCAATATGTGCTACACTACCCATAGGTAGTCTGCTAAGAGCATCTGCTGCTACATTGGCCTTACCAGGATGGTAAAGAACATTCATATCATAATCTTTGAGGAACTCAAGCCTTTTCTTTTGGCGAAGATTCAACTCTTTCTAGGTGAACACATATGAAAGGCTCTTATGGCCTGTAAACACATCTACATGAACACCATACAAGTAATGTCTCCAAATCTTTAGGGCAAATACTACAGCTGCAAGCTTGAGGTCATGAGTCAGATAGTTCTTCTCAACACCTTAAGCTATCTAGAAGCATACATTATATGTAACATTCCGGAAACTAGTAGCTTAAACTAGAGCCTAACACAATGATTAGAGTCATAAATAGCTCCCGATACTTAAAATAAATATTTTTGGGTTAAGGCGTCAAGGTACACTCCCCAAGGACTAGCCAAGGATCCTTGAGGAGGACCCTAAAACCCTCCTCAAAACTGCCCAAAAAGCAGTCACCTACGTGAGGGACCTACGGTCAGTAGGTGCACCCACGCCCAATAGGTGGGGGCTGTGGTTCAATCCCCTCAAAAATAGGTTGCAGTCCCTTGAACCACAGATCTGCAGGATGCCACATGAATCCACTCACGTTCGTGGGTCCTGGGTCGTAGGTCACCCCTGAAACTGCCATTTGGCAGTTAAGTCTAGGGATCTTTTGGAGATTTCCTTTTTAATTAATAGTTATGTGGTGTTGTTTTAAGCCTATTTTAAACACCTATATAAGTATTTTTCCTACCTAAATTAACCTATCTAGAGTCATAATTCCTAAATCCCCAAATCAAAACAAAACCCACTCCAAAATCTTCTCTCTGGAATCCCAAGGAAGAAGAAGATAAACTTAGGGCTTGAAGAAGGAGGCTTTTTAATACGATTTTGTTGGATCTCTTCACCTAAGGTATGGTAGTCTTTGATTCATGGAATATTTTCATCCATGAAACCCTCAAACTCTCAATTTCAAAGTAGGAAATTCCCTAAAAGCTAGGGTTTTCACTTCAAGTCATGGATTCTTTATAAAAACGTTTTAATGATTTAATTATCATATATTATGATTGAATTGTTGATTATTATGGTTTTTATGATAAAATCCCCATAACCCTAATTTGTGACTTATGATGTGGGTGAATTGTAGTAAGATGAATATTATGAAATTGTACTTGTAGTAGTTTACTTATTTGAATCATGTTACCATCCATATTGAATGTAGTAATTCTAGATAAGTTGGTTGAATGTGATCTATAGTCCTTGAAGGGCAAAACATGAGAATTAGCTATGTGTGTGAGACTGGGGTGTATACAATTAGATTACTTTGAGAGTAAAGTGAATATACTATAATCTAATTGTTGAGTTGATTGGATTATTATACTCATGTACACACTTAGGTATGAATACCATGTAATGTGAAACGTTTGTCACATATAGTGATTCTTAGGTTTCAAGACTAGTCTCATCTATTGAATATAGGAGCTTTAGCATGAGTTTGTTGGATAGAGGGTCAAGACACTCTTCCATAATTATCAATTTAAGTCAAGACTTAATATAAAAACAATGGGAATGATTCTTAGCACTTATATTTTAGTGATATGAGATGGAAGCCCTCACGATAGTAGATGTCGGGTTTCTAGGTACAATCTCTTGGGATGGAAGCCCTCACGTTAATAGAGGCCGGGTTTTCTAGTAGCAATACCCTTATCCCATAAACTATGTGCCCTCATAGGTCTTTAGATAGTGGATCCATCTAAGCTAATAGTTTGGTTCTACCTTAGGCAAGTAGGACAACCCCTTTTCGGTGTGGGGTAGACACCAGATTCCATGATTAAGCTCTCATGGTCTATGTCGGTTAAAGCTAATCCCACTATGATAAAATGAACTACAATATGAGTTATGTACTCTAGTTACTCAATAAGTTTTCATTAGTACAAGTAGGAGTATGGGATCTTATTCATACACTGCACAAGGAGGTTTTAAAGGTATTTATGGTATGTTTCCATTATGGCATGATGATCAATATGTTGAATATACTTGTGTCTTATGCTTTTGCACTTATTTTCATGATGATTCTTAAAATTGGTAAATTGCGCAGTCTTCAACTAAAATGTCCTTCTTTTTCGCATGTTTCCAGGTTTTCATGCATAACTACCATACTTAGTGCATTTTTGTACTAACCTATATTTCTTCTACATTTTTCTACAAAGTGTAGGTTCCGGTGTTTGAGCTGATCTTTCTTTGATACAAGCTTGGATCGACTATTCTCTTAGCTTGAGGTGAGTCCTCATGGATCCGAGGATGAGTGATATCTTGTTGTTCATTTTCTTTCATTGTATTAGACTTTTAGATTTCTATTTTAAGGGATATGACCCTATTTGAGACATTGATTGTAATAGATGGCTAAATGAGACAAAGTCTAGACTTCCGCTTTGCTTTTATGAAAACTTCTTAAGACTTGAAATGTATTTTTACTCTTTATTGTTCTTTACTTATGTGATGATATGCTAAGTGGCTTACATGGTGCCTTTAGGGGCATTGTGCACCTTGTTACGTCTAAGGCGTACCCTTGGGTCATGATATTATAACCTTACCTCGCTGCATCAACACACAAACTAGGCCGACTCTGGATGCATCACAATAGATCACATAACCATCTAAACCCTCTGGTAGAGTCAAAAGAGGAGTTGTAGTCAACCTAGTTTTCAGTCCTGAGAAGCTTTTCTCACACTCATCTGACCACTGAAACTTAAATTTTTTCAATGTCAACTTAATCAATGGAGAAGCGATGGATGAAAATCCTTCCACGAACCTTCTATAATAACCTGCTAAACCCAAGAAGTTTCTGCTATCTGTAGGAGAGGTAGACTGGGTCAATGTTTCACTACTTCTATTTTATGAGAATCCACTCGGATCCCTTCACTAAACACAATATGCCTAAGGAAAGCAAGAGATTGCAATCAAAACTCACATTTGCTAAACTTAGCAAATAACTGGCAATCTTTGAGAGTTTGTAGGACAAACCTCAAATGAGTCACATTTTCTTCCACATTCCTAGAGTAAATGAGGATATCATCAATAAAGACGATAACGAACAAGTCCAAATACTGCTTGAACACTCTGTTTATCAAATTCATGAAAGCTGAAGGAGCATTGGTTAGTCCAAATGACATAACTACAAATTCATAACGAGCATACCGAGTTCTGAAGGCTATTTTTGGGATGTCACTATATCTGAATCTGAGCAGATGATAACCAGATCTGAGGTCTATCTTCAAAAAATGACTAGCACCCTGAAGTTGGTCGAACAAGTCATCAAACTTGGGGATATGATACTTATTCTTGATTGTGACTTTTTTCAACTGTCTATAATTAATGCACATCCTGAGGGAACCATCTTTCTTTTTCACGAACAACCCAGGTGCACCCTATGGGGAAATACTAGTTCTGATGAAA
Organism: Solanum verrucosum; assembly: GCF_900185275.1. Lineage (NCBI taxonomy): Eukaryota > Viridiplantae > Streptophyta > Magnoliopsida > Solanales > Solanaceae > Solanum > Solanum verrucosum. Next base: position 980,547 of record NW_026020353.1, read on the forward strand.
CCCTTATCTAGAAGGTCTTTCAACTACTCTTTCAATTCCTTAAGCTTAGTTGGAGACATTCTGTAAGGAGGAATAGAAATAGGCTGGGTATCTGGAAGGAGATTAATTCCAAAGTCGATTTTGCTTTCGGGAGGAACTCCGGGAAGATCATTTGGAAACACTTCTGGGAACACATTTACCACTTGAACTGACTCAAGAGTTGAGGTTTCGGAGCTTGAATCATAAACCCAAACTAAATGATATGGATAACCCTTAGAGATCATCTTTCTACCTTAAGGTAAGAAACAAATCTACCTATAGGCGCTAAGCTACTACACTTCCATTCTAAGATTGGCTAGTTTGGAAACTGAAAACGAACAATCCTAGTTCTACAATCGACTGAGGCATAATAGGAATGTAACCAATCCATGCCTAGAATGATATCAAAGTCTACCATTTCTAACTCTACAAGATCTACTGAGGTGACTTTATGAGAGACTGTGACAAGGAAATTTTTGTATACCCGTCTAGCAAGGACTGGGTCACCAATTGGAGTAGAGAGTGAAAAGGGTTCTGAAAGAGTTTCTGGACTAACACCTAAGATTACTGCTATAAAGAGAGTTACAAAAGACAAAGTAGCCCCTGTTGTCTTTCCACGGAGTGAACCATATGTGAGCCACATCCTTAACCTGATAGGATGCCAATTCCACCCTATCACTACCTGTCACTTACATCACTCCAAAGATTTTCTTAACCTCATCAATGAAATTATGTGGGTCCTCACCAACTTGCGAACCTAAAAACTAAGGCGGATTCATCCTAAGAAAATGTTGAACTATAGCTGCCACTGATCCAAAACTAAGGCAACTTTTTCTGTTTGATCACACTTTGAGCCAAAAGATGAATCGCATTCCAAAACTCTACGTTTGAAACCTCAATGTCTAGGACTAGAGGAACTGCATTAGCATTGAGTAAATTAGCATTCCTTATGTAAGCTTCTACCAGGATGCATGATAGCATATAACGTCGAATTAGAAATGAGAAGTTTGATTATACCTTACTCACAATAAGAGTATCCATGAAAGTGAAGTTTTTCTAAAACACTTCGTAGCCTCCTTCTCATTAGATGTGGTGCACTTCACATCCATGAAAATGACTCTACTTAGTGTGGCTTTTCAGATATCCTAGGACTCTTGAATGTAATGCTCTGATACCAAGTTTGTCACACCCCAAAGATACCCCTAGGGCGTAGACACGGGACCTAGGATCACGAGTGACCCCAAACTAACCTTGTTGTCATCATAAGCATACTTAAAGATACCGAATTAAGAAAGTACTGTGCGAAAGGTCAAATCATCATAAAATTGAAATGATAGGGAATACCCATTCCTATTTGCATATATAAACTATGAGTTTAATGACAACTGAAATATCATACACCAAAGCTAAAATGAAATCTAACTATGTCTGAAGTGAAGCCTCTACTGACTATAGATGCTGGGACAGGCCCAGCTAAATCTAGTAAAACTGAAACTAAAGACGGAAAGTAGAAAGATAATCATGTCAATCATCCTCGAAGAATAAGGACTCACCACTGATGCTGCTGAACTGGAAATAGGGAACCGATCTATGTGTGATTTGAATGCTGAGGAAGAACCTACATCACGAGAAGATGTAGCGCAGAATATGCGTTAGTACTTGAAAGGTACTGAGCATGCATGATAGAAATAAGCTGAAGAATATGCATAACTGAACAGAGCATAATAGATAATGATATAAGATGAGCATGATAACTATACTGAAAATAATGAATTTGAACTTAACTAAATGCAACGACCAAGTTTATATAACATGCTGAAACAAAATACTGTACTATAACTGGTAACCTGGTCGATGCAATAAAATCTAATTGTGGGAGCTACTAATAACAGACATAAAACCACGTGAACTAAACATGGAGTTCGATGTATACGCCCCATAGAGAGGACCCAATATACCCTACCAGAGGTATAGGGGCATGACTGGCGTGATCACTAAATTGATGCCCACTGAGGAGACTTATAAACCTATGGGGGCACGTAGTCCTGCGACTATGAGGGTGACTGACACTTAGTCCACTCGGTATTAAGCCTACTCCCAACTGATTATGTAAATAACACATTATAAATGAAGTTCTGTAATACTGAATAGCTCAAAATACTGATATGCTTACTGAAAATGCAACATTAATGTACTGATAATGAAACATTCTTAACTGAGGCATGTATATCTGAATACACTGACCTAGCAAGTGTAATACATGAACTAAACGAATCTACACAACTAGGATTCTGAGATTTTATGCAAAGAACTAAGCAACAATCTGATTTGGATTAGTCTAACAACTAAATCACAACATAAATTCTAAAATTCTAGAAACCCTAGGTATAACATGAAATAGAGAATCAAGAATGTTACTGAATTCTAGGGACCTAATGGGTGAAAGGAACCCACTAGTGAAATCCCATATACCTAGTGACGAAATTCACGAAGAAATCTTTCAATTTTGGGGCTGGAAGTAAAGGAAACCTTGTTGCGTTCTTGGGGAGGGTTGGTCGACTCTTTTTCCTTCTTTTTGTTCAACTTGATGAATTTTTGGAGAATGAGTTAACTAGGGTAAGTTCTAATTAAGCTAGTATGTTAAAACTGACTAAAACGATGTAGTTTAGGGGTCTAATGCATATGGTAAAGACCAAATGACCCATGGCTTAAAAGATATCGGGGCTAACCGACGGACTAAATGATAGTCTATGGACAGACCCACGGTTTGTCCTTTTAACCTCGGAGTGGCTTCAGAGAGAGGCTATTGAGGGATCTAATCCACATCCCTTGGTCTGACCTACGATCTGTGGGTCCGGTAGTGGGTCGACCCCTAGACATTTTCCTAGACTATTTCTGGGAAGGGCTGCAGGTAACCATCCACGAACCCCACCTACGGTCCGTTAATCACCCTACAGACAGTGGGTGGTGCCTGTTGTTGGCACCAGTAGCTTCGGAAATCTGCATTCTGCTCTATCTAGGATATAAGGTGTTATATAGGTCTCTTGAGAAGTAGACTCTTGGAACTAAATGGGTGTTCAAGATTAAGCTGAATTCAAATGGAACACTTAACAAGTACAAAGTAAGGCTGGTTGTAAAGGGCTATGTGCAACCACATGGAATTGATTTTCACAAAACCTTTTCACCAGTTGCAAGGTTTGATACCATTAGATTGCTACTTGCAGTTGAAGCACACCAAGGTTGGCAAGTATTTCAGTTGGATATTAAGTCCGCCTTCCTTAATGGGTACCTTGTAGAGAAAAATTATTTAGAGATCCTGAAGGTTTTAGAGGAGTTGGAGACGAGGTATATTTTTTAGGAATAGCTCTTTATGGCTTGAAACAGGCACCTAGGGCCTGGTATGCACAGATCGATAGCTACTTACTAAATTTGTGGTTTAAGAGAAGTTGCAATGAAGCAACCCTGTATATTAGACTTCAAAATGATGATTTTCTCCTAGTTTATCTCTATGTTGATGAACAGTTGGTGACTCGCAACAACGTACAGTCTATCACAAACATCAGGGACCAACTGAAGGTATTTGAAATGAATGATCTAGGAAAAATGACTTATTTCTTGGGAATCGAGGTGAATCAATCTTCTTAAGGAATCTTCATTTCTCAAAAGAAATATGCTACCGAAATATTGATGAAGTTTTATCTTGACAAATGCAAACTAGTAAGTACGCCTGCAGTTCAAGGAGAGAAACTGATGAAGGAGGATGAATTTGGTTTGGTCAATGCTTCGATTTATAGAAGTTTGATTGGTTCCTTGGTGTATTAATCAGCCACAATGCCTGATATTATGTATGCAACTAGTGTGCTATCAAGGTTTATGCATTTACCAACTTAAACTCATCTCAGTACAGCCAACAAAATTTTGAGGTACATTCGAGGCACCAATGATTATGGTGTGTTTTTATAAAAGAACCACATATACAAAATTGTTGGGGTTTACTTATAGTGACTGGGCTAGGTCGCAAGACGATATGAAAATCACTTCAAGATATTATTTCACTCTTACATCATGTCTCATTTGTTAGTGCACAAAGAAGCAAGGGTATGTGGCTCAATCAATAGTTGAAGCGGAGTACGTTGCTGCCTCCCGTGCCGTTAATCTAGCTTTATGGTGGAAAAAAATCTTGATTGACTTGGGGTTTCATCCAAGAAAAGCAACTGAAGTCCTTTGTGATAGCAAAATCCAGTCTTTTATGGAAATACTAAACACATTAAAATCAAATACCAATCCATTCGAGAAGCTGAAAGGGAAAATGAAGTTTATGTTTTGTATTTGTGGTGAAGATCAATTAGATGATATTTTTACAAAGCAACTACAAAAACAGAGATTTGAGCTTCCTAGAGCTCAGCTTGGAATATCCAGCAGCACTTGCATCAAGGAGGAGTGATGGAGGTTGTTCTGATGCAAAGTGTTGTCATGTTAGTACTTTTGTCTTGACATTTTTGTTATAACTTTTGAATGAATTTTAATTCAAAGTTCTAGAATGTAGAAGATACTGTAATATGTGGTGGATCTTGATTTAAGCACAAAACGGGGAGTCAATTTCCAGGATTTAGGGGATTTGATAGCACTTTATGTATCTATATATGTAGTAAGCTTTTGCTGAATGAAATGATCTGCTCCCTTTCTCAAAATTATTTCTCTATTATCATATTTATCTTTTCTTTCTCTCTTTCTATGAGACAGACATGGATCTTTTTTGAATAATTTTTTGGTGAATAGATTCCAACTATCATCAAAACTTAGAAAAAGATCTACAATTATATGGAAAATCAAGATAACTGACATAATCAACAACATACTTGAATAGAGTGGTTAACAAAATTCAGCTTTTACGGTCATCGTTTGGAAATATTCTCTGAATTTCATCCCATGCCTCAATACTCCAAATATAATCTATAACAATTAGAAATATAGTTCCTTTAAGACCTCTATACACAATCTCCAATAGTTGATCATCACTCATCTCTTGATTGCTTCCTGTTATTTGAAGAGACAACTTCAAGAAGCATTTCCTCTCATTGTATTCTTGGGAGATAGTGACTCATGCATTTTTATCAAATTGAGAACGAATATATGAATCATCAAAAACTTTTTTTGCAGGAGTTGTCTTACCTATACTGTAATGAACCGGAAGGTAATTTTTGGAAATTATCTTAAGGTTATCATTTTATCCCTTCCAATAGTTTCCCCCAGTGATCAGTTTGTGATGTTGATTTGATAATTTTGAACCATTCGTTTAACTAGAGTTAATTAAATGACGGGTATCTTTAAATAACTAATTCAGTTTGTGACCAGTGGGCTAACACATAATTTATTTAATACCACTTGACTCATACTTATTACAATAAGTTATTAGGGTTTGTTGCTTTTAATACATAATTATTTTATTAAGAAAATAGAAGAGAGAAAAAGGGATAGGCAAGGCGGAGTTGGACGACCGTCAAAGGGGAGGCCTGCACTTCTTGAGGTCAGAGCTAAGTGAATCTACAACTCTTTTACTTTATGTGAAATTAGGATATGACACTTACATTTGTATAATAATGTTATTAAGGGGCAAACAGGGGCATGTCATTACGTGTTTGTTGATGTTGTTTGGCAAGAAATATGGCAAAATAATTTGTAGTGGTCAATAAGATAATGCTGACAAATAGTGAATAAGAATTAATGGTGCCAATGATAGGTGAATCATTAAGGATAAGTGATTATGATGTTTATTGTTGCTTAAAGTAGGTCAACTTGAAAGTTGAATTCATCCTGACGGCCTAATCCAGATTTCCATTGAAAAATTTCTTAAGCTTATCACATTATGATTCAAGTTTTGATATTTGAGATAAATAATTAATTATTAGATGTAATATATTATATTAATAATATTAGATTTATTACATGTGGAGGAATTGAGATTTAACTGTAACTTTGAAATTAGGAAATATGAGGCTTGGCATGTTAATTAGCATCAAGATTAGGATTTGGAAGCCCAGCGAAAGGGCAAGGCTCAAGTCCCAGAGTGATTGTTAGATTATTTCAGGCAAGTTGATTTCTCAACCCTTTCCAAGTGTATAGAATTATGTATTTCATTGTCGTATGCGTTGGGGAGTAATGAGACTTGCTGATGGTTTTACTTATCCATATTGAATAATTCTAATTATGGAATATGGGTTATAAAAGAAAATGTGATTAGTTATTGGTATGTGATGTGATGAGAATGGTTTGAAAGGGCTACTAATTCATTGTTCATGTTGTATCACGATTGTGATGTTGTGCGTTGTACATTATTATGAAAATGGTCATCTTCTCCTTATTTGTGTGAACATGTGATTTGCATTGGTTCTAAGATATGGGTGTGACAAGTGTTATGTGAATTGAGGAAGAATAAGATATTAAAGAGGATGTACTATTTCGAGGGACGTGTAGGGCGCCGCGATGAATGTTATGATTTGAGGGACGTGTGATATGTCATGATGAATTTTATTGAGGGGGTGTTGCACCCGCGGTGGATTTTATTACTGAGGGTCATGCCGCACACTGCGAGAGATGCATGGACAAATATGTTCCCAATGGGTCCCAGACTAAGAGATAACAAGTGTGTATCCCTAGATAAGGCATGCATCACTATTCTTGACATTACATTTCAATGCATTGAATATCTTTATTATTTGTGAATTTGTGAGTGCCTTTCTGTGGAACTTCTGATTGGTGAACTTGATCTCGTGTATTATTGATCTGAAATTGTCGAAATGTTGTTATTGAGCTATGTGCTATATTATTTGTGAACTGTTAGGTTGGACTAGTTTTATGCAGGTTCTAGGTATGTATGTTCATTCGGGTGGTAGGAGTACTCGTATTCTATATTCTTAACTTGTCTTTAGGAGTTCACTTGCTGAGTACTGTGTAGTTTGGTGCTCTCCCCTTACTTCTACATTTGTGTACTTTATGAGCCCGAATCTTCATGATACTCTCTCTTATCTTCTTTACCGAGGCTTCCCATAGAGATATATGAGGTAGTTGATTGTTATCTCAGCAGACCTTTTCACTGCTATTTATGATCTTGTTCTATTCTAGAAACAATATCATTTGAGACCTTATATTTTTTTTAAATCTATTGTTATACAATAGAGGCTTATGCATGTGCCAACTAGGTTTTGGGGATTTAGTTAAGTTGACTTATTATCCGAATTAGTAATTGTGTATTAAACTTTTATTTTTATTGTTTTTCCATATTTTATCATAATAGTTGGGTTTTAGGCTGACCTGTCTTGGTGGAATAAGGCGAGTGTCATCACATCCATTTTCGGGTTGTGACAAAATGGTAGCAGAGCCCAGGTTCATAGGTCGCATGCGTTCACACGCCAAGTCTAGTAGACTCTCGAGGATCAACGCAGAGATGTCTATTACTTATCTTCGAGAGGCTATGGCGACTTTCAGGAAGAATCTTCACTTCTTGAATCTTTGTCGTGCTTTCTTTGATTGTTTTGATTATTATCGCTTCATTTCACTCTCTCACTTATAGTGATGACTCGTGTGTGGTTCTTCATGCGAGTAGTTAGTGTTGTGTATGGATTTGAGGTTAGATTTGTTTCAGAAGTGATAGACTTATGGAAAGTTTATGTGGTCACATTCAGAATGTTCAGTGACTTGAGAGGGTGAGTTCAGTGATGGCTTGATGAAGAATTTTGAGGATATCTGAATGATGAGGTTAAACAATAGTTTGAGATACTTCATGAGCATATTATCTATTTTGGGTTAGTTACCCATCAACACGAACAATATTTTGTGTGGCATACATGATATTTAGAGTGGTTCGATAATTCAAAGAGGAATGATTAAAGGGACCGCTAGATAATGAATACGGTAACTTTGGAAACTACAGTTAGCAAAGTGGCCACAACATATATGAGTTGTTTAGTGAATGATGACAATTATGTTGCTCCAATTGAGGTCAGAATCTCTACTACAATTTCATAGATTGAGTGCATGTCAAAGAGGGTCATGAAATCACTACTACAATTGTATTTATGATTACTTGATTAGACTTATGGAGTGTTATTTAGGCTATTGACCTGATCTATGAAATAATGCATAATGTGTTATGCTAGAGACCAAATAGATCTGGTAATGTACTCTAACTACTTAACATATAGAAATGTGTGGGCTATTTGGGTACAATCTTCTCGGTAGGTGTGATGTGTTCTAGTGGTAAATCTAACGGACTTTCACGATGTGGTATTAGTGGTATATGGAAACGGATGCGTCAATTGTTAAGCGTGAATATAACTACTTAAGGAGTTATCAGTTGTATCACATGCTCGTATAATGAGATTTGATGTTGCATTCATATTTGAGAAAACCGCTAGCTTGTTACTACGGACGAATGGGTTAAGCATTGTTTATAAGAGAAATTTTAGTGGTGGATCTTTGGTAGTGTATTAATGCGTTTAGGTTGTAAAGTGTATCTCAAGAATTCTAGATAAGGAAAGGTGATTTCATCGTAAGCTCCAAGGGACTGTAACTATATCGGAATGGCAAGCTTATGGGTAAAGAAAGTCCCAAAGAGTATACTTGTGTGAAGGTAATTGAAGATTTTAGTAAAAAAATGTGTCTATAAAATTGAGTTAGTCCTTTGAATTTGGTTAATATGATTGAGTCTAAGGTGTCATGTCAATGATAATATTGACTTCATGATGATGACAACATCTATTGAACGTAATGGTAATAAGAGTTCGTGATAGATTAAGAATAGGATGTGACTTTATGATAAGGTTTGCAGGTTAAATAAATTTTGTATGGTAGTGATGACTTGCGAGTGTCTAAGGCTGTGGTTTGCTACTATATAGGGAGTACTGTGGTGACATAGGATAATGTATGAGCTGTTGTGTAACACCCCAGATTTTTATTTTTTTTGAACTAAGACTCGAACCATGTTTCTTTTTGAGTAAGATTTTATCGAGGAATTTAAAATTTCTTAAGTAGTAAGGTCAGGTTACTATATATAGCATCTTGAGTTCCAAAAAGAATTAAAGAGAATTCATTCAAGTCATTACTTAGTTCTTTTAAAGATTTGGGTCAACATCAAATGACCATAACTTTTATCACAGGATGAGTTAGGAGACCCATAAGATATCAAATTAAAGGTCTTGGAATCCTCTTTCCAACACCGCCGAGTTTGCTAATTTTCGAGCTTGTATGAGGAAGATATGTTTGTTTGAAGTCAGGCTATCTAAATAAGGAAAGTTACCCGAAAATATGAGGGATATTTTGGTCTTTTCCTTACCCAATCAGATTTAAGCGTTTCTAGTAAGGTTTTATGAGTCTAAGCTGATTGGAATCAGTTTTAGTTTTTCCTAAAATACGGTTAGGGTTTTTAGAAGAGTTAAAGAAGAACAAAGAGGAGAAAAAGTTCAAAGTTCCAAGCGTTCGTTCAAGAAATTCAAGATTTCGCCAAGAACCTAGTTCTTTGAGGTATGTAAGCACGCCAATCATGAGTTTGTTTTGCGAATCTATCCATAAATACTAAGCAATTTAAGTTCTTGATGAGTTCTTGAAGTTTCATTCTAAATCTTGTTTTGTTGGGATTTCAATGAGTTCTTGAGATGAAAGTTAGGATTGAGAGTTTTTTGTTTTTGTATATTTTTGTGTACTTATGTTAGGTATTCGAATCTAAGTAAGTTGGGAAGAAACCATTCGATTCTAGGCGAATTAGAGCCAAAATCGAAGAAGAAAAATTCGTCGAATTGTTATGGGGGAGGGCATGCACTAGAGGAGGCTGGGGTGGCGCCCCAGGAGTGCGCCAAGAAGTGTTCTCTGAAGTTTAGGGGGTGGCACCCCACGCTAGGGTTGCCTGCCCCCACCATTTTCCATCATTTTACCGGCCTAAGTTCTTTTAAAGTGTACCTTTGCAACCCATTGATTCAAAACACTCTAAACTACTTCTAAAACACCTAGAAATCATTCATAACATGAATCATAACCATGAATTCATAATTCAAATTCAAGGTAGAGTTAAGAGTTAAGTCTTGAGAGTTCTTTCGAACATTTTGAGAAAGTTCCTTTGAGTCCTTTTGAGGAGTCTTCTATAATTTCTAATAACTTGTTTCAAGACTCGAGTAGGTTAGTATGAGAATGAGGGGAATGTATTCGTGAGTCTACATTATCATGGAGATCCTTCATATCATGAATCATAAGTCTTGGATTCATAATTCAAATTATAGAAAGAGTTAAGAGAACAATTAAAGAAAGTATTTGAGTTATATCATAAATCCTTTGAGATCAACTGTCGATTTGAGCTATGTTTTTAGGAAGTTAGTATGAGAATGAGAAGAGTCGTATACATGGGTTCCATATTGTTATGCAGACCCTTGAGCACTTGAGTTTGAGAAAGAGTAGAGTTAGTTTATTTTTTTCAAAATGAATATATGGGAACTATGTATTCCCAAGAGTAAATGTTTTCACATTTAAAGGAGGAGGAAACTAAGATTTCCAAAAGAATTTTGAGCAGTTTGAGTATCATCTCTTTTAAGAGAGATTTTTGAGTAATAATATCAAAACACATAAAGAGTTGTGTATTTTTAAACATATGAGCTAGATATATTTTGGGAGTAATATTGAGCAACGATATGAGGGAGAGTTCTAACAACTCACATCCCCCATAAACCATGTAGCCAACGTGGTAGAAAGGGTCATACTTTTTAGATGATTCCTTAATACTTTTAGCATGGACTAGTGGATCCACTTAATAGTAGGTTCTATACCTCGGCAAAGTATAGGCCAGTTCTGGCAGTGTGGGCTAGACGTTGTATCATTACATAGCTCATAGTGATGGTTGCCCGTTAGAGAACTCCCACAGAGTTATATTGTATTTTTATATACAAATTGAGTTATTATTGTATTCTTCAATATATAAAGTTGCTATCTACTGTTTTAAAACCTTTCCATATATTGCATCTTTTGATGTTGCTTTATCCTTGAGTAATCAGAGTTGAACTATGTTTCTCTAAGTTGAGTATCTTATTATTGAGTTGAGCCCTATTTTCTCTGAGTTGCCTTCAACTATGTTTCACTGAGTTGAGTATCTTATTATTGAGTTGAGACCTATTTTCTCTGAGTTGACTTGAACTATGTTTCACTGAGTTGAGTATCTTATTATTGAGTTGAGCCCTATTTTCTTTGAGTTGAGTTGAGTTGAGTGAGTTCAGAAGAGGTAAGTATGTTTCTTTTCGATTAGTTTAAGCTTATGTTTAAGCTTTAGAATTCCTCTTACAGGCTCGTACATTCCATGTACTGAGCCATTTGGCCTGCATCGTTTCATGATGTAGATACAGTATTCAGGATCATCAATAGGCATTTCGTTGGGGTCATGTGATATTCCAGTCTGCTTTGGTGAGCTTTCTTATATTCCGAAGGACTTCACCTTTATCTTACAATTAGTAGTTTTGAGATGTCGTTAGTCTTGTCCCGATATCCTTCTGTAATAGTAAAGGCTTCATAGATAGACAGAGTTGAGGAGTTTATGTATTTACTTTTATTTTGAGTATTGCACAGACTTATAAAAAGGTTGAGTATTTGAGTTTATTGAAATTAATTCAATTTTAAGCTTTTGTATGCTTGAGTTAGTCTTTCGCTTGAAGCCAGCCAGGATGAGGGTTCGCTTGGGGACCAACAATGGTTATCGAGTGTCGGCCACGTCCAGGTTGTAGGCTCGGGTCGTGACATGTTGGGACACCACTGAAATGAAATCGAAAGGAGCTAGAGTCATAATGGAAAGAATTAGTGGGATTTAGTATAGCCTTCGAAAGGAGGACAGAGCAATGATCTCATTTCAAGGGCCAAAAATAAATCTTCAGAGGGAGTGCAGAAGAATTGGGTTCAGCGACATATGTTTCCATCTCTTTTTCTCTTGTTAAGGTGATAATATTATGTGTCATTCATATGGGTTAAAAAACTATTAGATAAGATTTGAGAAAGAAGTCTACAGATGTTCGGGTCGAGTGTGGTGATAAGTTCTTTTGTAATTTCGAGTTGGTAAATGGTATGGTTAAAATCCAAATTTAGGTCTTTCATTGTAAGTTTATGTTTGTGGTAGTATGTTTGTCAAGGTGTGGATTGGTAAAGTAAGAAATGATAGATCACATTGAGTATTGAGTATTTCGAAGGACTTGTGCATGGATTTGATCGTAAAGTTTGTTTATTTTTATTGTTAAAGGACCTAAAAGAAAATTTTACTTAAAACTGTTGGTTCAGAGTATAAGGAAAAATGTCATGGGTTGTTAGTCAAAGGATAAGATTAGTAAGCGAGTCAGTGAAAAGAGCAAGAGTCTCGTGTATTGAGAAGTTCAAGATATTTAAAATTTGCGTCAAGGGAAGAATTTAAGAAAAGTGAAAGAATATAACCTCTCGTACAAACCCTTTGTTTGTAGTTCAAGCTTGTATTGACTTTTGCGTATGAGCTCACACATGACTGTGAGATGTGAACTGGTTCGGCACAGACTTACTAGGGGTTTATCATCGATTTTTATGAAGATTGAGTTTTTGTTTGGGTGACAAAAATGATGTGTGGAAGATTCTATATGGTTATGTCGGACTAGATTTTTCAAATTATGGTAGGTAACTTATGGATGTGCAACAGTATAGACCTACGGTTCTACATGGTTAATAAGGATTTCGAGGAGATTGAAACTACTTTGTTGATGGAACTATGCAAACTATCGTGATGTGTTATATAAGAACTTGATGGTAAATAGGGATTATATGCTCATACTATACAAAATTATCGGGGGTGACCAGAATTTCATTAAGTTTTGGAATGAGGTATATGATGGTTTGAATGGTAATTGAAACTTGGTTTGTGAATGATTTCGTGGAGTTGACACTGAACGTGATTCAATAGTTTTGTCTTGATGAAAAAGTACTATCAAATTTAAAATTAGGGCTATCAGCCTTGGATGGGACCCATATCTAACATGGGATGCTTAAATGGAAAGAGAAGGAGCCATTGTTTGAATTTTTTGAAGGCGACAATGTGTTTTCTAAGAAAGCTTTGATACGAGTCATGACGATTTGAGAGTAAGGTAAATGGTCGGTATGGTTATGAGATTTGTTAGTATTAAGAGTGTTGGCTTTAGTGTTGTACTGTGAGAAGTATGTAGGGTTTTAATAAATCCAGTATGTGTAAGATTGTAAAAAGGACCAAATCGGTTGATTACAGGTGGCTAAAAATAAAAGAGATAGAGACAGATGAATGGAAGTGTTTGATATAGGCACTATGGAATGAGTATCTTTTGTTATTCAACCTTGGTTCTGTAAATTTTTATGTGACCATCTTCCTCGGTTTGGACATTATTTGGAGTATGATTTACTGCGTATGCCACACATGTTTCCATATCTATAGGTGAATCCCCAGTGGTGGATCAGGTGTACTGATCCTACGATTGTCCTCATGGTAGGGCGGCATCCTTGGGATACTTCATTTCAATTATGAAAGATTTGGTGTTGTTTGAGATAGTTGAAGTATACTGGTGATTCTACATGCACAACATTGCTTATGAGAACTTATAAAAGAGCTACAATGAATAGATATATATTTTCAATAGTTTTAGTATACATGTCATAGTCGAGGTCACGTTTCTTCTATGTGTGATTGAATGTGGTGGGTCATTGGATCTATTTCTAATGTTCTTAAGGGTTGTTTCTAATCACAACTACCGGCCTAGCATTTCGATCGTGTTGGTAGAAGTTCTACATTCTCGAGTGTACCGCTTGTTGGGTGGTTACTTGATCTTGTCTTCTTTGGGTCAGATCTGTTTGATTCTCACTTGATGAGTACCTGATGTCAAAATATTAAATGTTTATAACTTAAGCTCGTGGAAAGATTATGTTGTGTGAATGGAATCTCTATAAGATCAGTGATAATTTGTGCATTATGAGTGTTTGGTGGTTTGTTTAGGTTCACTTATGATTGTAGCCAGTATTGAATCAGAATGTTATTGTGGGTTAGGTGAGAAAAGATTCATCCTGATAATTGTGTTACGGTCCTGTGGGTTTCGATTCAGATTGGGTTCACAGGTTAGTCTACGGATTGGTAATCACCGCTGATTTGTAATTTTAGTTCGAAATTTAAGTTCTTACTAGTTGATCTTGATGAGATGGTCTTAAGGAGGATCTTACTTTGAGAGATGAATACATAGTCTGAAAAATCATAACTCAGGCTTTTGGTAACGTCGATTATTCTTCCTTCTTCTTCATTCTGTTAGAGGACGAACATGGTTTTTTGTGGTGGATAATGTAATGATCCGGAAGGTCATTTATGGAAATTTTCAGTAGGTTACCATTTTACCCCTTCCGATAGTTGGCCCAGTCGTTTCTGATCAATTTATGAAATTGGTTTGGGAATTTTGAACTATTCGTTTAACTATAGTTAATTAATTGACCACTAGTTTTTAACATTCCGTTTAATTTGTGGCCAATGGACTAACCCATAGTTTATTTTATACCACTTGAACCATATTTATTAGAATAATTTGTTAGGGTTTGTCACTTTTAATACATAATTATTTTATTTAGAAAAGAAATAGATATAAAAAAATTGAATAGGCGAGGGGGAGTTGGACGACTGGCAAAGGGGAGGCGCACACATCTTCAGGTCAAAGCAAAGTGAAGCTCAAACTCTTTTTCTTTATATGAAATTAGGATATGACATTTACATTAGTATAATAATGTTATTAATTTGGGGGGGGGGGGGGGGAGGGGGTGAATGTAGAACTTAAGATATAATAAGGTCAAATAAAAAATATAACTAGGGGAGTCTTAGAAATAGTTTCTAGAGAATAAGAACAATGGACTGATCTTGTATTCAGTCTGTTAATGATATTATATAGAATTACAACTTTAATAGAGTCACAATCCCACTATACAACTAACTAATCCACTAACCGAACTCTCCTAAGCTTTAGGAACACATTTCTGCAATATTACAAAATAGGAAAAACTATCAGAATTAAAAGAAAACAAATACCAACTGAAAGTTAAAATATAGCCATACTATAGACTTAGTGAAATTAAACTAGTAATGATGTTGTCAACTTTAACACCCCTTCTCAACATCAGCTCTTTGTCTTAACCAAGCCTAGCTGCTTGCAGAAACTCTGCAACTTGTTGACACTAAAACCTTTGGTGAACAAGTGTGCAATTTGATGTTCTGTTTTGATGTGCTCCAAACCAATCTCTCCTTACAAAACTTTTTCCCGAATAAAGTGGTAATGTATCTCCACATGTTTAGTCCTTGCATGGAAAACTGGATTTTCAGCCACATAAATTGCTGACTGATTAACACAGTACAAAGGAACTACATAGCATACTAGTTGTCTTAGATCCTTCATCAACTCCATAAGCCATGTACATTCCTGAGCTGCAACTGCTATTGCCCGATACTCTACCTCTGTTGTTGAGAGTGACACGGTTGCCTACCTTTTGTTGCACCAAGAAATTGCTCCAGTTCCAAACTTAAACACAAAACAAGTAGTTGAACGACGGGTATTATGGTCTCTTCCATAGTCAGAGTCACAATATCCGATCAGTTTGCATTCTTCACCTTTCTTATACAAGAGACCATAGTCAATTGTACTCTTTACATATCTCAAGATTCGACGAACTCCATCCAAATGAGACTTCTTTGGATTTTGCATGTAACGACTCATCACACCTACTGCATAAGAGATGTTGGGTCTTATTAAAGTTATGTAAATCAAACTACCCACCAATTGCCGATACATTGTTGCATATTCCAAGTCTTTCCCTTCATGAGCACACATCTTAACATTTGGATCCAGCGGTGTTGAGGTTGGTTTGCAATTGAACATCCCAAACTTCTTCAATACATCTTTGGAGTACTTCTGCTGATGCAAGAAACTTCCTTCTTCACTGCGATCAACCTCCAAGCCAAGAAAATGGTTAAGATGTTTGAGTTCCTTCATCTAGAAGCGTACTGACAAAATCTCCTTTGTTCTGAGAATTTCTTCTTCACAGTCTCTTGTTAGGATTAGATCATCCACATATACTAGCACAATAGCTAGTTTTCTGCTAACAATTTTCACAAACAGGTTGGAATCTGACGGTGCAATTGAAAAACCACTATGAGTAAGAAATTCAGAAATCTTACCATACCATGCCCTTGGCGCTTGCTTTAATCCATAGAGCGCCTTCCGAAGCTTACACACATACTCAGGATAATCATGACATTGAAAACCCATTGGATGACATATGTAAATCTCTCGATCCAACTCTCCGTGCTCTGCATTCTTTATATCCATCTGCCAGAAGTTCCAATCTTTACTAGCTGCAAGTGCAAGTAAAACTCGGAAAATAGTAAGCTTTTCCACTGGACTAAACATTTCATCATAGTCTAGTCCATATTGTTGAGAAAAACTCTGAGCTACAAGATGAGCTTTGCCCCTTTCAATTGATCCATTTGTATGACGCTTTATCTTGTAAATCTATTTATAGGAAATAGGTTTGGCATCCCTTGGTTTTGTCACGAGCTCCCACGTTTGATTCAGTTGTAGCACAGTAATTTCCTCCTCCATAAGCTTTAATCAACTATGGATTCTAGAATGCTTCCTTAAAAGTTTCTGGTTCCTTTTAATTTTCATATTTTGCAATGGCAGCATTGGCAAAATTAGGATTTTTCTTTCTGATTCTTATTGACCTTCTGAGTTAAGGTGGTGAATCTGCTCCAATTAGCTCAGCCTCTTCACCTGGTTATTGGTATATACCAGTTTGCCACGGATTTTGAGTCACGTCTTCATCAACATTGTTTTCATTAGCTTCACCTTCAGCTCTATCTAGACTCAATTGGATATGGGAAGAGTCCAACACATCTTTTAAGACATTTGAATTTGACAGTGGTTCCTTATTTGCAGACCACCAGGAAGAAGCTTCATCAAATATCACATTTTGAGAAGTGTAGCACTTTCCTGTTGTTTGATCACAACATCGCCACCCTTTTTGTTGAGTGTCATAAAGATACACCTAACAACCTTTTTGTCCATCTTGCTACGTAAATGATTTGGTACAAATACATAGCATACACATTCGAAAACACAAAAATAGCTAACAGAGGATTTCATGTTCCACAACTTCTCAAAAGGTAAAAGAAAATGTAACCTTTGTTGAGGAAGTCTATTGATCACAAAAGTTGTAGTCTTCATATCTTCCGCCCAAAATTGTCCTGGGATAGTTTTTGCGTGAAGGAGGCTCCGACAGATTTCTGCTAGGTGTCTGTTCTTTCTTTCTACTATGCCATTTTGTTGTGGCATATTTGGACATGTGAACTGATGGCGTATTCGACACTTTTCAAGAAATTCAGAAAATTCATATGAGGAATATTCCCCAACATTGTCAGTTCGCAAACAAAGAATTTTCTTATCAACTTCTCCTTCAACAACCTTTTTGAATTCTTTAAATTTGAAAATACCTCAGACTTCTCCTTTAAAAAATAAATCCACACGTACCTGGAAAAATCATCAATGAATGTCAACATATATTTCATCCCACCAACAAAGAGTTGCTTGACAGGGCCGAACACATTTGAGTGAACTAACTCTAATGGTTCCTTGGTTATATATTTTGAATCCTGATATGGCAACTGATGCGCTTTACCATACTGACAACCTGCACATATTACATCCGTCATTAGTGAAAGTTTGGGAAAACCCTCAACATTGACTTTTCCATCATGACTCTAAGTTTAGAGTAGTTAACGTGACTCAACCACATATGCCATAAGTCTACCATCTCATTCTTCTTTGTCTTGTCTATATATGTTGTTTCTGCCGACATTACATAAATAGAATTTAACCTTTTCCCCTTCATTACTGGTTGTTCTTTAACCTCAAGACATTGGTATATTCTTACATCTTGCGGACCAAATAGAACACAATGACCCGAAGATGTCAATTGAGCTACTGAAAGAAGATTTTTCTTCATACCTGGGACATGATAAATATTTTGAAGAAGCATCAGATCAACACAAATATTTGGGGACACAATAGTCTTACCAATGTGAGCTATCAGTAATTTTGTGTCATTAGATGTCATTATTTCATGACTTCCCTTGTACTCAGACAAATTTTGCATCTTCTTTTAGTCACCAGTCATATGGTTTGAGCATCCCGAGTCAATAATTCAGTCATTCTCATAGTCAATTTGCTTAGAGGTTGTAACTGTAAGAGCTAACTCCTCTTGTTCTACCGCAAAGAACGCTTCAGCATCCCAATCATCTTCACTATTTTCCTTTGGACCGGAGGTAGCAGCAATTTTGCTCTCAACAATCCTCTTTTTGAACCAGAAAATATTGGCTTTATGTCCCTTCTTCCAACAGTTATGGCATTGCCCTACAAACCTCTTATTGTTTACCCTATTATTCCTCGAACTTCCCCTGGATGAGAGCTTCCTTCTCCTTGATGACTTTTTGACTTATCATCAGTTCTTTTTAATCCACCGGCGTTGTACTGCTTGGGGTTCCCTTTGCTTTTGTTGACGTAGAGTGCTTCCTCCTCGCCTTTAAGAGAGACTCCGCTCATTTGCTTAACCAAGGCTTGCTGACCTGCTAGAAAATTCTCAAATTCTACAAGTGGTGGCTGATTTTGCCATCCTTGTACAACAACAATGAAGCTTCTATATTCAGGCTTCAGACCATGGATGATAATCCGCTTCATCCTCATATCTCCAATTGGAACTTGTGGATCTAACTCTGAAATCTTTCGACATAGCATCTTCACCTTATGAAACTATTTTGTCATGGTGCATTGTCCTATCGAGAGTAATTCACTCTCTAGGAATTGGAGCCTTGTATTAATTTTCTTTGAAAATAGCTTGGCAAATGTATCCCAAGCCTGCTTTGGGGTGGTGGCGTCTCGTAAGTGCTCTAGCACATCCTCTTGAGTCATTGTTTTCAAAGAGAACATAGCCTAACCAGCTTTTATCTTCCACTTTCGCATAGTGTCATTTGAATCTTCTACTGTTGGTTGTGCCACCTCGCTACCATTGACAACCTCCCATAGATCTTGCCATTGTATATAAGAAATTATGCAAGTTGACGATGTATTGTAATTGCTGTTGTTGAGATTTTTCATTTTGCCGACTGCTTGTAGGTCTGTCATTGTGTCAACAACAAAAGTCTCAAGAAAAAACTACAGTAAATGATCTCCCAAGGAAAAACCTTGATCTTGATACCAAATGTAGAACTTTAGATATAATA
The DNA here is from genome assembly GCF_900185275.1 of Solanum verrucosum. NCBI lineage: Eukaryota > Viridiplantae > Streptophyta > Magnoliopsida > Solanales > Solanaceae > Solanum > Solanum verrucosum. The sequence goes on from NW_026020353.1 coordinate 999,874, forward strand.
AGCTCAAATAAAAAATATAACTGGGGAGTCTAAGAAATAGTTTCCAAAGAATAAGAACAATGGACTGGTACTGATTTCAATCAGTTAATGATCTTATATAGAATTATAACTTTAATAGAGTCACATTCCTACTAAACCACTAACTAATCCACTAACCTAACTCTCCTAAACTTTAGGAACACATTTCTGCAATACTACGAAATAGGAAAAACTATCAAAGTTAAAAGAAAACAAATACCAACTGAAAGCTAAATATAGCCATACTACAGACTTAGTCAAATCAAACTAGGAATGATTTTGTCAACTTTAACAGGGTGAATGTCATTATGTGTTTGTTGATGTTGTTTTGCCAAAAATAAGACAAAATTATTTGTGGTGATCAATAAGATAATGGTGATAAATAGTGAATAGGGATTAATGATACCAATGATTGGCGAATCATTAGGATAATTGATTATGATGTTTATTTTTGTTTAAAATATGCTAATTTGCAAGCTAAATTCCTGGTCCAAGGATCCTAACGGCCTAATCCAAATTTATGTCAGAAATTTTCTTAAACTTATCACATTATGATTCAAGTTTTGATATATTTAGATAGATAATTAATTATTAGATGTATTGTATTATATGAATAATATTAGATTTATGACATTTGGAGGAATTGAGACTTAACCCTAAGCTTGAAATTAGGAAATATGAGGCTTGACATGTTAATTAGCATCAACATTAGGAACTTGATTATAGATTTTGGTGGGTTTTTGAATCTAGGCTAGACATATAGTAATATGGGTGTTGCTAGTTTTGAAATTTTACTATGATTATTTATTTGAATAGATTGCATTAATTTGCAAGCCCAACAAATGGGGAAAGCTCAAGTCTCAGAGTGATTGTTCAATTATTTGAGGCAAAAGGATTTCTCAACCCTTGTTAAGTGTATAGAATCGCGTATTTCCTTGTGGTATGTGTTGGGGAGTAATGAGACTTGGTGATGGGTTGCCTTGTCCGTATTGAATAATTCTAATGATGAAAAAGGGGTTATAAAAGGCAATGTGATTAATTATTGTTGTGTGATGTGTTAAGAATGGTTTGAAAGGGTTATTGATTCATTGTTGATGTTGTATCATGATTGTGATATTGTTAATTGTGCATTATTATTTATGAAAATTGTCATCTCCTCATTATTTGTGTAAACATGTCATTTGCATTGGTTCTGAAAATGGTTGTGACAAGTGTTATGTGAATTGACGAAGGATAAGAAATTGAAGAGGATGTATCATTTCGAGGGACGTGTCATGTGCCGTGAAGGATATTATGATTCGAGGGAGGTGTTGCACATTGCGACATATTCTATTATCTATGGACGTGTCACATGTCGTGACTGATTTTATTATCAAGGGTCATATCATACGCTGCGATGGATGCATGAACAAGTATGTCCCCCATGGGTCTCGGACTGAGAGACAACATGTGTATATCACTAGGTAAGACATGCATTGCTATACTTGACATTAGATGTAATTGTAATGCATATGTTTATTATTTGTGAACTTCTGAGTGCCTTCCTGTGAAACTTGTGATTGGTGAACTTGATCTCAGGCATTGTTGATCTGAAATTGTCGAAGTGTTGTTATTGAGGTATGTGTTGTATTATTTGTGAATGATTAGGTTGGACTAATTTAATGTAGGTTGTAGTTGTGGAGGTTCAGTTAGGATGGTAGGAGTACCCGTATTCTATATTCTTAACTTGTGTTTAGGAGTTCGCTTGTTGAGTTTTGAATACTTTTATGTTATACACCTGTGAATGTAAATATGGTGCTAAGAAGCTCAATCATAAAATGAATGAAGATGTGAGATTGATGCAAATGAGATCAATTTGTTTGGTGTTTTCAACACTTTATTTGCCGGCAACATAATTTCTTTTTCTTTAGTTTATTTAAATAACTTGACCCAATTGGGTGGATTTTATATATGTAAACTACTAAAATAGTTCAAAAAACAAACAAAAACGTCTGACCAGCCCAAAACTAGCTGGACAATAAATTAAACAAAAAAAACAACTAGCCAAAATAAATTGGAAACAAATTTCCTTGGGAAGGGTCCAAGAAACCCTGTATGTTGTTTGCAAATTGTAAAGTCTTCTCCACCTTCACAATTCTTGCTTTAATGGTATGTTCCTTTCCATCTACATCTTCATTGTACGCCCACTTTTTTCTTCTTCTAAGGATTTTTCATCTTCAACAATGAAGTGCAAAAGGTGTTGCAGAGTTGAGCTCAGCCAGCCAACCATTTCCATTCAAAATCGATGTCTTGATGTCGAGACTTCCTTAGGTGAGTTCCAAAGTGATTACTTTAATTTTTCTCTTGCATAGAATCTATGTCGTATCCCCTTTTTTCGATGTAAAAATCCAATGCTAAATCTAAGAAATTGTATCTGCAACTTTCTCGAGATAATTTTCATCATTCTTGTTGTTGTATCTATAAGTTGAGAAGAATAATTCTTGTAACTCTTTTTCTAAAAATTCAATGCAAACCGCGAGCTATTACTTCTTCTTTTTTCAATGATAAAATTGTTGGTTCTGCTCGAATTCATGAAATGATTGATATTGCATTATCCCTTCTCCCCTCTCCTTCTCTATCTATCATCCTTGTTCTGATTCTTATATTAGGTAATTTTTGCTTGTCTAAATTCATAATTTTTTTTCTTGACTTGGTAACTCTGCAAAAGAATTATAGACAATTCTGTTTGGATTAACAAAAGCCAAATTGGCTAAATAATCAGCCAAAGTATTTCCTTCTCTGTAAACATGTTGGATCTGAACATGACCCTCTTGATAGAGTCCCCAAATATCTTCTATTATCACTACTATACTCCAACACACTTCCCATATTCTAGTGAGAATTTTTATTAGAACTTCTGAGTCTGTTTCCAAACACACTTGCATAACTCCTTTCGTAACACGGTGTGCTAAAGCCTCTCTTATTGCAACTGCTTCTGCCTCTAGATTAGTGCCTTCCTTTATCTCTTCTCCTTGCGCATAGACTAGATCGCCTACAAAATTTCTTAGCCAAAAACCATATGAACCTCTTCCTGGGTTACCTCTAGATGCACCATCCGTATTGCACTTGAGTATACCTTCTGGTGGTTTCCAACACACTAGGAGATAGTATAGCTTTGGTTTATGCTTCTCCAGGCAAGCCACAATGTCGGACCATCTTGTTGGCAAATCTTGTAGTTTAGGATATATTATTCTCCCTAGTTTCCAAAAATCTGAATTGACCCTTAAAACCAAGTTGTTGTAATGGGATGGTCTGCCATGTTTTAGACCGTTTCTCCTCTTCCAAAGATTCCATATGATAATAGTTGGTACAACTCTCATAAGTTGCTTTAAAATTGGAAAACATTCACTTGTCCACCGTTTAATCACTACTTGTGATAGTTGCAATCCTTCTAAACTAATACCTACAACATTAGCAAACAATCGCCACAACTTTGTAACTGTATAAGAGGTTAGAAAAAGGTGAGACATAGTCTCGGATTTAAGTTGAATGCAGAACCAACATGTTGATACAAGATTAATCCCCATGATTTGCACCACTTCATCCACAGGTAATCTGAACTTCTACATCCTTCATATGAGAAAAGACTGTTTAAAAGGTAGTTTTTTACTCCACATATATGTAAAAATGTCTTTTTCTTGATCTTTCTACCTAGTAGATTCTCATGCACTCCTCATGGAGAAATTACCACTGGCCTCAGGCATCCAAATTGGCTTATCAACTCTACTAGTTTGATTAGATGGTGGCAACTTTTTAATAATAATAATAACATAATATTCTGGAAGATGGTCTCTCAGCTTCTGCTCATCCCACCCTTGTGCATCAGTGAATTTTCTTACTTCAATTTCTTCCTCTCCTGCTTCTGGAAGGATGTGATATAGAGTCCCCATGGTGGTCCAATTGTCATACCAGAAACTAGCATCCCCTTTCTCAATTTTCCACCATATTTGATGTTCTATGAGCTCCCTGACAAAAAACTAATTTCTTCCAGATGGGGGAGGCACCTCTACATTAAGCCACAACAGGGTGTAGCTTTTTGCAATACTTGTTAATCATAAAGGCTCCCCGTGGTGATGGTTTGTTTCTTAAATTCCACCATAATTTACAAAATAAAGCATTAGAAACATAAAAAATGGACCTAAAACCAACACCTACTTCTTCCTTAGGGAGACATAAAGTGTCCCAACATAATTTCTTTATCATTCAGAGAAAGGGAAAAAAGAAGTCAATATCTTAAAAGATCATTGAACTATGAGAAATTATCTAGTCATTAAATTTTGTTTTGTATCAATAAAATCCCTCAACTTAATATTTTTATCTTTAAAAATCACTCAACTACATTAATCATTAAAAATAATTTTTTTAAGACAAAATAAATTATTTTATATTCCACTTAAATATGGACCCCACAACTAAACATAGTTTAAAATTTTCATTATAATTCTTCTTCTTCTTATTCTTCTTAATTTACCATTAAAAATATTTGACATGATGAATAAATTATTTTCTATAATATATAAATTCAACTAAACATTTATATATTTGTTATAATATGTTAAATATCAGTGTACATCTTCGTAAATCATCAATGTCTGTTCTTTCATCAAAATATATCTGAATTTTGAACAATAGTGTCCATTCTTCAGCCCATATATTGAGGATGCAATTTCATATTCTGAAATAAAAAACCAACAAAAATATGGAATCATGAAAGGTAACCCGCAAAATTTGCTCTATGTTTATCTACCGAGTTTCAAACCTTGTACCACCTAGTCTGACGGATTAGCCCAAAAAAATCCTAAAAGAAAGATGTTTCACTATAAATCACTTTACCCCATGTTCTGTTTTGTAAATAGTATAATGTACAATAATTATATGGGGTATGAGATAGCATTTTTGGTGATAACTTTGAGTACTGAAAGTTAAAAACAATGTCTATGTACTGATTGGAACAGATAATATGGACTAAGAACTAGAATAATTATATTGGAGAATGACTTCTGCCCATTAGTGACGGAAGTTATCTTTTCCCTTTTGATAAAAAATATTTTCCTTAGAGGATGCATTTTCCATAATTCAAGGTAACACAACGCATTGAAATATAATTTAATCAAGGAAAAAAATTCTGGGAATAAATTCTGGCACATAAAATACACCCAAGACTTCAACTTTTTTTAATGCAAAATATGCCACAAGGTAGCAATTGTTTTTACTAACCTTCTGGATAAACATAAACTATAAGACATGCTATTCCGCAACCCAAAAAATTGGATACACACTGCTAATATAAAGTTATTTATTATTCCTTCAATTGTACAACCACATATAGTATGTTACACTTATGACTTGTAGAAACATAAATTCATTACCATTTTTGTACTGTAAAAGGTGAATCTAGTTAACCATAAAACTTAATGAACTGTCAACTTAACCAATGCTAGTTCCTACATTAATTTCCTAAAATAATCACAACCAACAAAGTACAAGACGCAAATTCAGAATTTTAAGAGAAACAAGTACTCAAATAAAAGAAACTTTAGAAAAAAACAAAAATTAAGAAAACAAACCATCTCTTGAGAGAGGGGATTGATGCTAGTGAGGTTACATTGTTGTACAACGATGTTTTGGAGATGATAAATCTGGATACAAAGGATTTCCTTCTGCAAGTCGAACAAGCTCGAGAACGACGTCGTAGGACTAGTCAAGGCTAGTTGTAATTGATTTTCCATTGCAGACTCCGCCAATCGAAATTTTGACCGACCTCAAAGCAATAGATCGAACCAATTCATGCATCAGATTCAACAAGCAACTGAAGAAGAGGAGCAAAACTAAAATCCATCAGAATCAGTTCTAGGGTTTTCACGGCTATGTAAATGGGGGAAGAAGAGGAGGTCGGGAACAAAACAATTTGTGTGTTTTCTCTTTGCTGATAGTGAACCAATGACCTTTGATGAAGCTGTTACGGACAAAAGGTGGAGACAAGCCACGGAGGAGGAGATCCAGTCAATAGAGAAGAACAACACTGGGGAGTTAACAAGTCTTCCCAAGGACCATCGAGTAATTGGATTCAAATGGGTATACAAGACGAAGAAAAATTCCCATGGAGAGATAGAGAGATACAAGGCAAGACTTGTGGCTAAAGGCTACAAACAAAGGCATGGCATTGACTATGACGAAGTCTATGTGCCTGTTGCCCGCATGGAGAAAATCCATTTATTGATCTCTTTAATGGCACAAATGAAGTGGAAGATCCATCCACTAGATGTCAAATCAGCATTCTTGAATGGATATCTTGAAGAAGAAGTCTATGTTGATCAACCATTGGGCTTTGTGGTTAAAAATCATGAAGATAAGGTGTTGAGGTTGAAGAAAACCTCATATGGATTGAAGCTAGCTCCACGAGCATGGAATAGTCGCATTGACAAATACATTCCAAATAATGAGTTTACTCATTGTTAATAACATATGAGACTCCATACTTTTGTAGAATTCTATTTTCGTAGTTCCTAATCCTCAGTAATTTGTTGTTTAATAGTCTTTATCTTTTCTAGGTCTTGTATAGATTCTTTATATAGCAGCCATATGGTCAATAATAAAATATGCAATTTTCACATGTTTGCTCTCGTTTGTTTATGGTATAGAGCACTTCTAAACTTCTATGAGTTGATCCTTTTTTTTTTCTGCTAAGTCGTCGAAATAGCCCCCAATACTTCTGTGACCAATGCTGATGGAGTCAATAATGCCATCACTATAGTCTAATTCAATCCTATGACCCAACTGCCCATAAAATTAACTGGCAGTCACAATTTCTCCCTATGGAAAACTCAAGTTTCAATGCTTATGCATGGTCACAATATCTATGGGCATCTCGATGGCTCCATCCCTGCCCCCACTCGTACCATCTCACAAAATAATGAAGATGTTGCTAAACCTGAGTTCGTTCTTTGGTACCGCCAAGATCAGTTAATTCAAAATGCTATCTTGGCCTCCGTTGATGCTACATTTTCCCCCAATGTTGTTGTTGCAACCTCCGCCAAAGCTGCCTGGGATGCTCTGCATACTGCGTATGCGAACAAATCTCAAACAAGAATTTTCAGCTTGCGAGACCGACTGGCTCACCGCACTGAAGACTCTCGTCCAATCGTTGATTATCTCTATCAGACTCAATCACTTTGTGATGAACTTACAACTGCTAGTGCGCCTGTATCGAATTCGGAACTCATTGTTAAAATTCTCAGTAGACTTGGATCTGGATTACGAGAACTCTCTGCTGCCATTTGTGCTCCAGATTCAACAATTTCCTTTGAAGAGCTTTACGAAAAGCTCCTGGATCACGATATTTTTTTAAAGTACGAGCACGATAAGAAGCCACTCACAATTAATATCACTACTGTTGTAGCACAAAATACCAGCTCAACTCCTCCTCGCCAGGGTAACAGTAATTACTCCCGTAGTCACCATCCACGTGCGAACACTACTCCCAAAAATCAGCAATGGCAAGCACAACCATGTCGCCCACAAAGAAACAACCAGCAGCAGCCCTTTGACAAGAATCTTTGATGCCAACTATGTGATCGTGTAGGCCATTCTGCTAGGTTCTGCAGATCTAAATCCCATAACCATCTGCAAGCTCGGGCAAACTTTGATGGTTGTTTTCCTCCTCAACAAACCCCTTGGATCGTGGATACTGGAGCCACTCACCATATTGCATCTGATGCTCAGAGCCTACACACTATACATGACTACCACGACACTGAAGAGATCACTATGAGCAATGGTAACACCATTCCAATATCCCATACCATTGATGCTAACATAAGTGCATCAAATCATCACTTCAAACTTCTCAATACCTTATGCTCCCCTCTCATAAAAACTAATCTTATTTCTGCTTCTCAGTTTTGTCGTGGTAATTATTCCTCGATTGATTTTTTTCCTTTCCATTATCTTGTGAAGGATCTGAATACGTGGGCGTCTCTAGTTCACGGGCAGAATAAAGATGGGTTGTATGAGTAGTCATCGGTCTGTACACATCGTTCTCCTCAATGCAATGTGGTTGTTCCAATTCACCTATGGCATCAGCGTTTAGGTCATCCTAATCATCACATTTTGGATACTATCTTGAATAATTTTTCCCTTCCTGTTTTAGATCCTAAAGCTAGTTACACTTGTAATTCTTGTTATTCTAATGAGATGCACAAGTTGACTTTCTCAGAAAAATCACTACAAACTAATAAGCCCCTACAAATCCTTTTTAGCGATTTATGGGGTCCATCTCCGATTTTGTCATTTGATAAAAAAACATATTATGTGTTATTTGTTGATCAATTTTCAAAATACATGTGGTTGTTTACTTTAAAATCAAAAAATGAAACTCTGGAAGTTTTCAAAATTTACATCCATTGCTTGAATAGAAGTTTAACACCAAAATTCAATCTTTTTACATGGATGGTGGTGGCAAATTTCAAAGTTTACAGTCCTATCTCAAAACACATGGCATAGAACACTTAGTGTCACCCCCATATACTCCACAATGAGTTGCTCTAGTCAAAAGACGACACCGTCATGTTATTGAAACTGCTAGAACCTTGTTGCATCAAGCGTCTTTACCATCGCACTTCTAGAGTTTTCCCTATCAATAAGTTGTCTATCTTATAAACAGGCTAACTACACCCAATCTTCAGCATAAGAGTCCATTTGAAATTTTATTTCAAAAGATGCCAAAGTATGACTCCATTAAAGTATTTGGTTGCCTCTGTTATCCATGGCTCAAACCATATGCCAAAAACAAATTAGAGCCCCGCTCGACACCATGTGTTTATTTAGGTTTTTTAATAAACATTACATTCATCGATGTTTTGATCCTTTAACTTCCAAAATATATCTATCATGTGACATCTTATTTTTGGAAAATCAGTTCCCATTTGACAATATTTTTTCTCATTTAAAAAGAACACAACAAAGCTAGCCCATTCAGCAACTTGATATCAATAATGCTTTCCTACAATGTTGTCTCGATAAAGAAGTCTATATGCGCCAACCACCTGGTTTTGAAGCTTCTGTGCATCCGACACATATTTGCAAGCTGCACAAGACGATATATGGCCTCTAACAGGCTCCCAGGGCCTGGTACACTGAACTCAAAAATTACTTGGTTACTTTGAGATTTGTTAAATCCCAATCTGATTCTTCATTGTTCATCTTGCATAATTTTGAGTTGACTATTTATATTTTGGTAAACGTTGACATAATTGTCACGGGTAATCAAATTTCTGGTGTTCACAACATCATTGATAATCTTGCAACCCGGTTCTCATTGAAGGATCTTGGTCCACTTAATTATTTTCTTGGTGTTGAAGTCTTATCTTACCCTGGTGGTCTTTTGTTGTGTCAACATAGATATATTACTGATCTGTTGTAGGATGTTAATATGCACAAATGCAAGGGTGTTTCGACACCAATGGCTTCTACTGTTGCTTTCCCGGAGTCTGCTGAAGATTCTCTAGTTGATGGCTCTCTTTATAAAAGGATAATTGGAAAACTTCATTAACTTTCTTTTACACGTCTGGACATAGCATTTGCAGTTAGCAAACTCTCACAGTCCATGCACCATCCCTTATTATCACATTGGACAGCCATGAAGCGTCTCCTTCGGTATCTTCACCAGACATCTTCGTTTGGCCTTCGAATTGCAAAAGAACATGATCACCGTCTTCTAGACTACTCAGATTCTGAATGGGCTGGAGTTCCTCTCGATCGAACCTCTTCAACAGGTTATGTTGTTTACCTTGGCAGTTCTCTCGTATCATGGTCCTCTAAAAAGCAAAGTTCTATCTCCCACTCCTCCACAGAAGTAGAATATCGGGTTGTTGCAGCTACTGTTTCTTAAACAAATTGGCTAACAAGTTTACTCCATGAACTTAGGTCTTATATTTCCACCACTCCTCGGATATTTAGTGACAATCTCAGCACCACATACATTTGTGCCAACCTGGTGTTCCATAGTCGGATGAAGAATGTTGCTATTGATTTTCACTTTGTTCGTGAAAAAGTTCAAAACAAGCATATCGTAGTTCAACACCTTCACTCGGCTGATCAAGTGGTGGATATACTTACCAAACCACTTCCAAGAGATACTTTTGTCAAGCATTTCTCCAAGTTGGGTATTGTTGACACCACCAACTTGCGGGGGCGTAATAACGGATGCGACTCCTTACTTTTGTAGAATTCTATTTTCATAGTTCCTAATCCTCAAGAATCTGTTGTTTAATAGTCTTTGTCTTTTCTAGTTCTTGTATAGATTCTTTATATAGCAGCCATATGGTCAATAATAAAATATACAATTTTCCCATCTTTGCTCTCGTTTCTTTAGTTGTCTCCATGAATATGCTCTTTATATTAAAGTTCATGATAATGGAGATATTCTACTTGTTTGTATTTATGTTGATGATCTCATTCTAACGTGTAACAACCCATCTTTATTTGAAGCTTTCAAGAAAGCTATGTCCCTTGAGTTTGAGATGACGGACATAGGGTTCATATCATATTACTTGGGCCTAGAAGTGAAGAAATGGAGGAAGGCATTTTCATATCTCAAGAAAGTTATACAAAGGAGATTATGAAGAAGTTCAACATATTTGATTGCAACCCTGTGAACACCCCAATGGAAAGTGGAACAAAATTGTCAAAGTTTGATGATGGAGAAAAGGTGGACTCCACTGTTCAAAAGTCTCGTAGGAAGTCTAAGGTACTTGACATGTACGAGACCAAATATACTCTCACTTGAAGGTCGCTAGAAGAATTTTATGTTACCTAAAAGGTACAATCGACCTTGGACTATTTTATTCTTCTTCTGATGATTTTAATCTTGTTGGATATTGTGATAGTGATTATGCGGGAGATGTTGATGATAGAAAAAGCACATCTAGTTTTCTATTTTTCTTGGGTGATTATGTTATTTCTTGGAGTTCAAAGAAACAATCAATTGTTACTCTCTCGACTTGTGAAGCTGAATATGTGGAAGAGACATCATGTACGTGTCATGCTATTTGGTTGAGGAGATTGTTGAAGGAACTCAATTTGCCACAAATTGAAGCCACGATGATTTGTGTTGATAACAAATCGCCGCAAGCACTTGCAAAGAATCCGGTGTATCGTTATCGAAGCAAGCATATAGACACAATGTATCACTTTATCCGAGAAAGCATTGCCAAGAAAGAGGTAGAGCTCAAGTATGTGAAATCGCATGATCAAATTGCAAATATCTTTACAAAGCCTCTCAAGTTTGAAGATATTCAGAGATTGAGATCAAGCCTTGGAGTAAAGAAGAAAAATCAAAATTAAGTGAGATATTTGTGGGAATAAAATCTTGGCAGCAACTAGTTTGGCAGTCACATTTGTTGAACTTACTTGCCACAAATGTGAAAGTTGGCAAGCCACATTTGTGGAAGTTGGTAGTCAAAGTTTGGTAGAGTTTGACAACCAAACTTTGTGGAAATTGGCTACCACATTTATGTCACTAATGATGTAATTATTTTATTATTATATTATTATTATTATTATTATTATTCCTCTTATAAATAATTTGTGGTGGTAAAGAAATATGTGATATTTTATTATTATTATTATTATTATTATTATTTTATTATTATCATTATTATTATTATTATTTTATTATTATCATTATTATTAATATTATTCCTCTTATAAATAATTTGTGGTGGTAAAGAAATATGTGATATTTTATTTTTGTTATTATTATTTTATTATTATCATTATTATTATTATCATTATTATTATTATTATTATTTTATTTTTATTATTATTATTATTATTAATAAAGAGGTTCAAAAACTCTATAAATAGAGTAGTAATTGAACATTTGAAGACACACCAAAAATAGAGAAGCATTAGAGAGTAGAGAGAGTAATCCACAAACTACTTCTAAGTTAGTGAGAAAATTAGTGTGGAAGTAATATAATTGTGAGTTGTAAGAAATAAAAGAGTGTTGAGTAGTAATCTTTTGGCACTACCAACTTTTTCATCAGTATTATTGTATTACTTATTCGGGTATCATATTTACCTCATTTTAATATTTGGTGGAATTGTTACACTCTTCCTATTGCTATTTAGTTTGGATATTATCCTGGGTGTGATTATCATTTTGTCCAACATCGAGGTCAGTCAGAATTTTGATTGGCGGAGTCTACAATGGAAAATCAATTACAACTGGCCTTGACTAGTCCTACGACGTCGTTCTCGAGCTTTTTCGACTCGCAGAAGGAAATCCTCTGTAGCCATATTTATCAGCTCCAAAACATCGTTGTACAACAATGTAACCTCACTGGCATTAATCCCCTCTCTCTAGAGATGGTTCATTTTCTTAATATTTGATTCTTTTTCTGAAGTTTGTTTTATTTGAGTACTTGTTTTTCTTAAAATTTTGAATTTGCATCTTGTACTTTGTTGGTAGTGATTGTTTTAGGAAATGTAGGAACTAGCATTGGTTAAGTTGTCAGTTCATTAATTTTTATAGTTAACTAGATTCACCTTTTACAGTACAGAAATGGTAATGAATTTATGTTTATGTAAGTCATGAGTGTAACATACTATATGTGGTTGTACAATTGAAGGATTAATAAATAACTTGAGATTAGTAGTTTGTATCCAATTTTTTGGGTTGCGGAATAGCATGCCTTATAGTTTCTGTTTATCCAGAAGGTTAGTAAAAACAATTTCTACCTTGTGGCATATTTTGCATTCAAAAAAGTTATGTCTTGGGTGTATATTATGTGCCAGAATTTATTCCCAGAATTTTTTTCCTTGATTAAATTATATTTCACTCTGTGTTACCTTGAATTGTGGAAAATGGGTCCTCTAAGGAAAATATTTTTTATCAAAAGGGAAAAGATAACTTCCGTCACTAATGGGCAGAAGTCATTCTCCATTATAATTATTCTAGTTCTTAGTCCATATTTTCTGTTCCAATCAGTACATAGACATTGTTTTTAACATTTAATACTCAACGTTATCACCAAAAATTATATCTCATACCCCATATAATTATTCTACATACTACATTTACAAAATCGAACATGGGGATTGATGTGCCGCGAAATCTTGGCACATTTAATGCTTGAAAACTAAGAATTGATATTAGACTCGAGTGCATTTATGTGGATATAATGCTTTTGGTTGTGTTGTACAGGTGAAACATATGAAAATTGGAAAAAGGAGAGAAATGAAGAAAAAGTTCTGGAAAACATTGAAATGAAGACCACATACCATTTCATGGGCCGTGTTCCTCAATACGTTATGTTGTGCCTGCCGTGAAGTTGAACCAGTGTGCATGCCAAGAATAGTCGAAAAGGGATTGGAACCAAGTGAAGAGCACGGATGAATTCACGAGCCGTGGTACTCACTACGGTCCGTTGTGCCTGCCATGAAGTTGAACTAGTGTGCAGGCTATGAATAGTTGAAAAGGGATTGGAACCAAGTGAAGAGCACAGACGAGTTCACGAGCCATGGTACTCACTACGGTCTGTTGTTCCTGCCGTGAAGTTGAACTAGTGTGCAGGCCAAGAATAGTTGAAGAGGGATTGGAATCGAAGTGAAGACCACGGACACCATCACGGGCCGTGGTCCTTTCTACGGACCGTGGTGCAGTTCGTAGTCCTTGTTCCAGTGAGTAGCATTGAAGACCCAAACTTTGGGAAGTCCAAGGGAAGACCACGGAAGGCTTCACGTACCGTGAAGCCTTCGACGGGTCGTGGTAGTAACCGTGAAAATGCCCGACAATTCAGTCCTAGTTTGATTAAGACTCACTTTTAACATTCTATTTTTTAACTACTTTAGGTCATTTTTGTATTATTATTCTGGATCCGACGATTTACTACCAACAACACAATATTGCTTTTAACTTCAGATTTTGGATTGAGATTATTTTTATCAGCTTGAAGTTGGGATTTCAATTATCAGATTATCAAGTGGTTGTTGATTTACCAATTAATTTCGTAGGTATTTCTTAACATGTTTTCATTATCCAGTACTGATTCTTTACGTGAAAACATGAGTGGCTAAATATCACGACTGGGTGTGTGAGATATATGATGACTTTCTAGTTGCGATTCCGTAAAATGAGTAAAAGGCAATCTTTGTCTACAACATGTAGTTTACAGCTTTCATTATCATTTTAGTCTATTGAGTGCACGCTTTAGACAGGCCTGTATCTGGTGTTTGTTCGAGAGAAAAGATCAGTTAGGAAAAAGCTAAACTAAGTTAACGAATTGGAGTTAAAGTTGGAGTTCGAGAGATAGATCTTTAACACCATATCAAATTAAGCGAAGTCCAATATCGATAACACTTTAAGTTTGAGAGAATTAGAGTGAATATTATTTGATTAGGCTGACAAGCGTTAGATTAATTTAACTGGCAAAGGTTCTGTAAACATTGATTTACCTGACACTTAATTTACAGCAGAGCATTATAATCAATGTCATAGTGACTACAAAACCTGGTTTCTTTAAATTATCTAAATCAACTAACAACGAGATTGTCTGTGAACTGTGTATCTAAGTTTTGACTACAAGTGTTGCTGATAGAATACTTTTCAATCAAAACCAATTTACTTTCCATGTTATTTGTTTAGGAAATAGTAACGACAATTGAGTATACGCGACAGTGAAACTTTATCTATAAAGAAATTATCTGTGGGATCGACCTCAACTCTGGTTGAGTTCTGTAAATTGACAACGACCGTTTACACTTCTTATTTGGAGTGTAAGTTTGGACGTATCAAATTTTGGCACCGCTGCCGGGGAATTTCAATTCAGAAGTATTTTACTAGATTTTATTCGATTTGTAGTTATATTTCCTAATTTTACATTTTGTTCTGTGTTTGTGTCTCTTGCAGGTGAGTGCTACTGTGTATAAAAAGTACTAGGAGTAAAGGAGCTCTATTAATCCCTTAAGACTCAGAACTCGAAAAGACTCTTCGATAAATAGTGAATGCAAAAGAACTGGAGGCAAAAAGACAAAGGTTGGGAGTAGAAGTTGAAGCCGCTACAAGAGGTATTCCGCAGAACGACAGTACTAACCAACCTAGGGTGGTAGATGAGAATAGAGGAGTGGATGGATTGATCCCTCCCCAGCGCCAACCAATAACTCCGAGGGGTAGAGCTCAGCATCCAGCACACATGTTGTATGATGAAGATGATGCAGATTTGGATGGAGCTGGAGTCACTGGAGCGATAGTGTTACCTGCAGTACCTCCAAGTGTTAAGTTCACAATCATCAGCACTATGATTCAATTGTTGAACCTTAAAGGTACGTTTAGGGGTGCAACTGGTGATGATGCAAATCAGGACTTGATGAATTTTGTGGCTATCTGTAAGTCACAAGATATTTCTGGGATCAACCAAACATCAATGAGATTGAGGTTATTTCCATTGTCTCCTACTGGAGAGGCGACTAACTGGTTGAATGAGATGCCAGATGACTCTATCAGAACTTGGAATGAGTTGAAGGAAGCTTTCTTGGAATGATTCTTCCCAGAATCAAAAGAGTTGCAGATGAAGGACGAGATTAGTACACACAAGCAGCTACCAGGAGAAGCAATGCATGATACTTGGTGGAGGTTTAGCCAAAAGTTAAAGAAATGCCCCAACCATGATCTTATCGAAAGGCATCTTAAACAAGCATGTTATATGTCTCTCAATTATGTTACTAAACCTGTTGTTGATGCAGCTTGTGGAGGCTCATTTATGAGGAAGTCATTTGCGGAGAGCATGCGCTATTGGATAAGGTCTTCAAGAACAACAGAGCATGGTACACTAGATATGCAAAGGTATGAGAACTTGGGTATACATTTGAGCTTTCCGCTGAACAAAGGAAGAGAGAAGAAGAAAGGGACCAAGGCATGGCACATATGAGGACTCAAATAGACCTGCTCACAAAGCACATTGTTGCCAAGTATGAAAAGGTGAATGTTGTGGGATATCAAACCAGGTATAAAGATCAGGATCTTGACATTGATGAGGAAGCTAATTATTTGGGGAACCAAAGAGGTTTCCAGAATTATAACTCTGGAAATCAGGGTTACAATTCTGGAAATGCAGGTCGGAGCTATGCTAGGGATGGTCAGTATGAAAGGCCAGCAAATAGAGACCAAGGAAACTGGCAAAACAGAGAAGGGTATAGGAATGATCGCAGTGGTGTATATGTACCTCCAAGTAATAGAGACTGGGCGAGTGGTAGTTCTAGCGGGTCTAAGCTTGAGGACATAATGGCTAAGGTACTTCAGAAGGTTGAGTCAACCGATGCAGGGGTGAAAGAAATGAGAGGTGATTTCTCGAGCATGAGTCAGTTCGTGGACTCTCACACCACCTCCATTAAACAAATAGAGCAGCAGTAGGGGCAACTCTCAGCCTCATTGAATCAGAGAAATAATGGATCACTACCAAGTGATAGCATTCAAAATCCCAAGAGGGATGGACACTGCATGACCATCCCCACCAGGAGTGGTAAAGTTCTTTCTGACCCTATTTCTGCAGGTACCAAGTATGAACACATCTTGGAACAAGCTAGCAGAGAGGAGGATGAGACTATATAGGTTGATTATCTGGAAGAGGCCCAACCTAAAGCACAACCTTCTAGAGGAAAAGAGAAAGAGTTTCAGGAAAATCTGCCCTTATAGCAGATTCCCAGACCACCTCCTCCTTTTCCTCAAAGGCTCCAAAAAAGAGTTGAAGATGGAAAGTTCACGAAATTCATCACCATGCTGAAACAACTTTCAGTAAACATTCCATTGATAGATGCCCTAGAGCGGATGCCAGGATATGCCAAGTTCATAAAAGACTTGGTTACCAAGAAAAGAGCGGTAAGTGTTGATTTTTCTAACGATCTTCATCATTGCCGCGCCATTGCTTCCAGATCTCTGGTTCAGAAAAAGGAAGAACCAGGTGCATTCACGATCCCATGCACCATTGGGTAAATTAGCTTTACAAAAGCTCTATGTGATCTATGAGCTAAAATTAACTGTATGCCATTAGCCATTTACAAAAAATTGGGATTAGGAGTACCAAAACCTACATCAATGAGATTGATGATGGCTGATAGGTCAGTTAAGCAGCCTGTGAGAGTTCTATGTGATGTACTTGTGCAGGTGGACACCTTTATCTTTCTGGCTGACTTCGTGATCTTAGATTGGGAAGTGGACTTTGAGGTCCCTAGCATCTTGGGAAGACCATTTTTGGCAACAGGGAGAGCCTTGGTAGATGTTGAGAGAGGTGAACTAAGCTTCAGACTTAACAAGGATGAGGAGAAGTTCAACATTGGCAGGTCAATGATGCAACCCAATGATATGAATGTGGTATATGCAGTAGAGGTTGTTTCTGATGAGGACATGAGGGTACCCATAGAAGAGAGGATGGTTGTTGAAACCTTAGTAGTAGTGCTGATGAACTTTGATGCTAATTTCCGGTCTGACTACATAGAGACTGTTAATGCTTTGAAGGGTATGGGAGCACACTCATATGCTCCAAACAAATTGGACCTGGATTTGAAAAACAGGCCAAGTCCTCCAGCAAAACCATCCATCGAGGAACCACCGGTGCTGGAACTGAAACAGCTACCCAGTCACCTCAAGTATGTATTTTTGGGTACTAACAACACTTTACCTGTGATCTTGGCTGCATATTTAAATGAAGAGAAGGTGCAAGAGGTGATCAAGGTATTGAAAAGGTATAAAAGGGCATTGGGTGGACCATTGCTGATAAATTCGAATACCTCTGGGTATACGCACCCATAAGATTCAGCTTGAGGAGGACTACAGCCCAATCATTGAACACCAGCGGAGACTAAACCCACATATGCAAGAAGTGGTTAAGAAAGAGATAATCAAGTGGTTAGATGCTGGGGTGGTTTACCCCATTTCTGACAGTCACTGGGTCAGTCCAGTGCAATGTGTGCCTAAAAAGGGCGGTATGACTATGGTGGCAAATGCCAAAAATGAGTTAGTCCCACAATGAACAGTCACTAGATGGCGAGTGTGTATGAACTACAGGAATCTCAACAAGTGGACTTTGAGGGATCATTTCACAATGCCTTTCATGGACCAGATGCTTGATAGGTTGGTAGTTAAAGGGTGGTATTATTTCTTAGATGGATACTCTGGCTACAACCAGATATCAATTGCTCCTGAGCATCAGGAAAATACCACATTCAGATGTCCTTATGGCACATTTGCATTTAAACGCATGCCATTTGGATTGTGTAACACACCAACAACATTCCAAAGGTGTATGATGTCCATTTTCTCTGACATGGTTGAGGATACTCTAGAGGTATTTATGGACGATTTCTCTGTAGTAGGTGACACTTTTGATGACTGTTTGTTGAATCTTAGCAGGGCTGTACAGAGATGTGAGGAAGCCAACTTAGTTCTAAATTGGGAGAAGTGTCACTTCATGGTAAAATAAGACATAGTCCTTGGACACAAGGTGTCACAGAAGGGAAGTGAGGTCGACAAGGCTAACATTGAGGTGATTGAAAAATTAACTCCGCCAATTTGTGTGAAGGGTGTTCGAAGCTTCCTACGGCACGCCGAATTCTATAGGCGTTTCATCAAGGACTTCTCCAAAATTGCACACCCCATATGCAATCTTTTAGAGAAGAAGGTGAAATTTGTCTTTGATGACGCATGCCTTAAAGCTTTTGGGTGCCTAAAAGATAAGCTAATTTCAGCACCAATCATTATTGGCCCAGACTGGGTGGAGCCATTTGAGGTGATGTGTGATGCTAGTGGGACTGCGTTAGGAGTTGTGTTGGGACAGAAGCGCAACATGATGTTCCATCCGATTTACTATGCTAGTAAGTCGCTAAATGGAGCACAGTGACTCTACACAGTCACTGAGCAAGAACTATTGGATGTAGTGTATGCTTTTAAAAAGTTCAGAGCTTATCTGCTAGGCACTTAGGTGATAGTTTATACAGACCATGTTACTTTGAGATATCTTATGGAAAAGAAAGATGTTAAGCCAAGGCTGATCTGATGGGTGCTACTGCTCCAACAGTTCAATTTTGAAGTGAAAGACAGGAGAGGTTGTGAGAACCAAGTAGTTGATCACCTTCCTAGGTTGGATGCTGCAAAGAAAGAAGAAATGGAGCTTACGATAGATGATACATTTCCAGATGAGCAGGTATTAGCTGCTACTCTTGATCTTATTCTTTGGTTTGCTAACTATGCTAATTTTCTAGTTAGTGATTTGATACCTGAGGGGCTGACATATCAGCAAAAGAAAATGTTCTTGCATGATGTTGGCAAGTACTTTTGGGATGAGTCTTATCTTTATAGGGTGTATGCTGACAAAATAATTAGGCGATGTGTTGCGGAAGCCGAAATGTTGCACATTTTGGAGGCTTGTCAATCATCTCCAGTTGGTGGTCATCATGGTGGTGCTCGAACAACCCACAAGATACTTCAGTGTGGGTACTATTCGCCCACAATTCATCAAGATGCAGTGGATATAGTGAGGAGCTGTGATGTGTGTTGGTGAAAAGGAACCATCTCTCGGCACCATGAGTTACCCATGACACCTATTCTGGAGGTGGAATTGTTTGATGTGTGGGGTATTGACTTCATGGGCCTTTTTGTTAGTTCATATGGGAAGAAATATATGCTTGTGCCAGTGGACTATGTGTCCAAATAGGTTGAAGTTGTTGCGTTACCTGAGAATATGGAAAGAGTGTTGCTGAGTTCCTGAAAAAGAACATCTTCTCAAGGTTTGGAACATCTAGAGCCATTATCAGTGATGGTGGTTCTCACTTCTGCAACAAGGTTTTTAGTACACGTCTGACCAAGTATGGGGTAAAACAGCACAAAGTGGCAACACCTTATCACCGACAGATTAGTGGTCAAGTGGAGGTCTCCAACAGGGAAATTAAAGCAATCTTGGCAAATACAGTGAATGCCAACAGGACAGATTGGGCACGGAAGCTAGATGATGCTCTATGGGCATATCAGACAGCTTTCAAGACACCTATTGGTATGTCTCCAAATCAATTGGTGTTTGGAAAGGCATGTCATTTTCCAGTTGAGCTTTAGCATAGAGCACTCTGGGCGTTGAAGAAGTTGAACCTAAATTGGAGCGAAACTGCAAACTCAAGGCTGGATCAGATCAATGAGATGGATGAGTTCCGTCTGAGGGCCTATGAGAGGTCTGCATTGTATAAGGAGAGGATGAAGCTATATCATGACAAACATATTCAAAAAGAAACTTCATTTCTAGTGATTTAGTGTTACTCTTCAACTCCAGACTGCGTCTGTTTCCAGGAAAACTGAGGTCTAAATGGTCTGGACCTTTTAAGGTCACACAGGTGTTTCAATCTGGTGCTATTGAGCTAGAGAATGATAATGGTGAGAGGTTCAAAGCTAATGGCAACAAAATCAAGGCATATTTGAGTGTCCCTGATGATGTGAAAATTGTCGAGGAATGCAAACTTGATGAAGTCTGAGTAATCAAGTAACATGCGTCGCACCGTGATTTTAGTATCAACCTAAAGGAACCACTGGAATTTGCAAGAAAAGGGTTCACGAAAAAGTTCACGGTCCGTCACGGGTTGTACGGACCGTCTAGCCTCTCGTAAACCTCAGGTCTGAATTAAAGATTCTAAGTCGAAGTCAGGGAAAGGTTAACGGACCGTGATGTCCTTCACGGGTGACTTCACGGTCCGTCGTCTCCCGAGGGTTGTATTTTATGTAAAGTTAAAGTCACGAACTGTTTCACGGACCGTGAAGCCTTTCACAGTCCACGTCACAGTTCATCACCTTCTACTTAGTAATACCTATATCCGACCCGACCCACACATAACCCATTTGGCAAGAGAAGCGTATATACTATTCTAAAGCGCCAAAGGCCGGGTTTCTTCCTATTACTCTCTCCCCCATAACGACTACCTACAGTCGAAGTCGATCACCACTCACCAAAGAATTAGAACCCTAAAACGTTAGGTTGTGTTAGAGTGTTAAGTGAGTTCCTGAGTTCGACTTTGTGTGCAAACTCTCATTTTCTCCAAGTAAATTGATCGTTCATGGTTTATAAAGCTCAAACTTTCCTAAACCTATGTTTAATCAATTCAATTTTCTTGTTTTTAGCTTGTCATTAGGATGATTAATTGATAGTGGATAATGAATGTAGTGTGTAAGTGATTTCGGAAGTTTTATTTGTTCTTTTGTGTGAGTCTGCCAACTTGTTTTTGTGGATTTATTTAGGGTAAATAGAAATGGGTTTGACAATTCTGCATATAGAGAGGTGTTACTTGTGTTTAAATTGGTGGGAAAATGGCTATAACATTGGATAGGGAGGAAGGTAACTATTTACTGGTCGTGTAAGACCACGACAGGCTTCATGGACCGTAAAAGATGCCACGGGCCATGAACCCTGTCGTGGACCACACTTGGTCCACCCAGCCCTCTGATAAAGTTCACGATCATAATCACGGACCGTGGTGAACTCCACGGGTCGTGAAAGTGTACGTGTACTTGCCTTAGATAACAAATTAAATCGTCCATCATTACACTGACTCTGTCCCAACTCCACGAGGGACTTCACGGTTCGTGGTGTATTTCACGACTCATGAAATTTCCTGTATAGTTTACTTCAATTATAAATATTTTTAATTTTCTTGTATTCAATTTTATTCGTCTTTGATTCCGTGACCTTTCTCGATAATGGATTGGGTGACGACTCTCTTAAGGCAAGGCATCACGATAATAATACACAGGGAACGTCTGAGTACCCGCTAGTGTGGCGCTTTAGTGATGATTGTACTGATTTGGTGTTTTGTTTCTCAGATATTATGGGTCCCAGAAGGAAGAATGCTAACAAACCTGCCCCCGTCACCGCTTCTCAATCGAAGGGTCATGACGACTCCGAGGCTAGTGGTTCTGAAATACGCATAAATGTGACACCTGAAGCGCATTCACCTCGGGCTACTAGATCAATGGAAAAAAGGGAAATTCTCTGGAACTCTCCTCCTCAGTCTGAAGAAAGAGGTGACAGTTCTGAAAACTAGAAGGACTCAAGAAGTCAATCTGACGCTGCCACTGGTAGCCAATCTGCTGATAACTCGAGGGGCAGTGAGGAATCTAAAGGTGGTTCTCAGGATAATGCACACTCATCTCCACCTGCAGCAAATACAGAAGCTGTTTTTGGTACACCAAAAGAAGAAACTATGGGAGAAGATGGTGAGGTAACTCCAGATAACACGATGGTGCAATATGTCCAACTCCGGGAACCAAATCCTGCATTAAGGCAAGAATTGATTGACTGCTTCATAGTTATGTGGACGGTGGATAGATCGGAAGAGTTCTTCAACAAAGGTATTGTGGTAAGTCAAGAGGTTTTAGAAAGAGGCAACTCATGCCTGAGACGAGAGTTGTGATGGCAAACATCCAAGCATTTCCAGATATTTATAGGTTGTTTCAGCTTCACCAATTTGAATGGATGAATAATGATCCTGGGGTATACACTGGCCATCTACCCAGAGAATTTTATGGCATCTATGCAGCTACTCTAATGAACAAGGCTACAGAAACAGAATCATCTAAGTGATCACAGAAAGCACTGTCAGCAACCTTTGACACATTAGAAACAATCACCGTAAGGGGAAAAGTTGTGGATATCTTTGAGGCATCGATCAATAGGATGCTACATGGCCCTGAGTATTCATCACCAGCTTCTGTAGGCTTATTTGAGGCCAAACACCATGTTTTCACTAGTGAAGCGGAGATGGAAGACCAGACTTCCCGAGAGCGCATTATGCGTTGGATTGCCAGTTACATAGCCACGGAAAAAGAGGCAGCAGCGTGGGAGTCTGATTCCCATGTACACATTACAAAGGCATCTCTCACTTTTCCAACCAAGGTTTGGTGGTCTATAGTTCGAGCCCAGTTGCGACCCACAGGAAATGATAAAACTTGTCTCCATGGTTGGACTCTTTGGTTGCTTGCCTCATGGCCGGATACTTAGTGAATGTAGGGCAGATCATTGCTACCAAGATGCTTGATATGGCGTTGAATGAGAGAGTAGGTTTTTCATTTCCCTGTCTGGTAGGGAAACTTTGTTCATAGGCAGGCATTCCTCCAAATCACTTGGTGGATAAACCAACTGACACAACCAAAATAACTGCAGCCTCTAAGATTCAGGATGTCAACAATCCTCTATTCGGAAGTCAGGTGCAGTTGGGCCACTAGCACTGGTACCTCACACACCAGTAGTTCTCCCACAGGTCATTTGTCAGGTTGAACACGGAGCGCCTCCACAGACAACATCAAAGACACCATCATCACAACTAGATTCTAACTCCCAACCTTCAGGTACTTATATCACTATTCCTATTACGTTCCTTGAAAGGTTGGTTACAGATCAGCCTCAGACAAGGACTTTTGTCGACCAAATTATCCACCGGATGCCTCAGCTTAAACATCGCGATGTCTTAGCCGTGGAGAAAAGGATAAAAGATGAAATGCAGAAGGAACTTGTTGTTTTGAAAAATAGGATGGATGGCTTAAAGGCTCATGCCCAAACTCATTTACAGACTTTTGGCTCAAACATAAATGAAGAATTACAGAAGCAGTTGGCGTACATGATAGTACAAGTTGCAAAACTGGCTGAACAGCCGGTACGAGTGCCCACCACAGCCATCCCTGACTCGTTAATGAACATATTTGATGAGCAGCCCGCTAATAAACTCTCGATGACATCTAAGGGGATCTCCCTAAAAGTAAATACAACAAGAGAAAGAAAAAGGCTGGAGAACTTGATGAGTAGACACCTGATGAATTAGCCATAGAGGAAACGCGGAAGGAAAAGAAGCTTGTCGAGTATCAAAGAAGTAAGCTCGACAGAAGGAAGCTCGATAGCAACAACAATGAGATGCAGCTTTAATTGGCGCTTCTGGGAGTGGAGTGCCTGCTATTGCTGAGAGTGACGCACCTACCCCTGTTACTAATGACCAACCTACTCAGATGCTAAGTTCTGAATGTGAACCCGGTGATAAGGGTGCAAATGTTGACCCGATGACCGGTGCCTAGAGCGCCGTAGGTATGACCCCTTCTCATAGCCCTGTATGGTTTACTCTTCTGTATTAACTTTGAGGGAAATTTTATTTTTTTGAGCGAGGGGGTGGTAAGCAACCTTCCATAGCTAAAATTATGGAGGTTGACTATGTATGTTTGACTGTTTGGAAATATGTTTTTTGTTAAGTTGTGTAGTAGCTACTCTGTGATAAATGAGAACCTGAATCTGAATTTGACTGTTAGGATCTTTAGATGGCATCTTAGACACTGATGTGTTGAACATAGCTAATCTGAACAATTAGTTGGTGATCCAAGAAACTGAATGTTGCGACCCTGTGTTTTGTGTGTGTGAGTATTGATTAATATCTAACACTAGGAGCAGAAACTAGAACTTGCCTAAGTAGTCTTGCTTGAATCTGAAGAAATACCGGATAGGAAAGGATCAGTAGGCCATTTTTGTTAAATCAATAAAGCCAAAATCCAAGAACCAAATGAAAAGCTTACGACTTGAACCCAATTTGAGTCTTGAATCAATCTTTGTTCTTAACCTAAATATATCATATCATTGGTTTTCCGATTGTAAGATATCACAACTCAGGCCAAAAGCCTAAGTTGAGGGTGAGTACAATCCGAACAGAAAAGTAAAAGGAAAAAGAAGATTCAACCAGCGAAATAAATGCTTATAAAAAAAAACTTACTGAGTTGGGTTGAAATAAAGAAAATGAGGGTTTCACTCAGAAAAGAGTGTGTGAAAATGAAACTTTGGAAAACCAAGGGATTAGTCACTCACAAAACCAAACATCCATTCCCTAGCCCCAATCCTATGTTACAAGCCAATAAAAGTCCTACACTGATCCCATTCCAGGTTTTTGAAAGATAGAACGTAGAAAACAAGGGCAAGCCTATGGTAGTTTGTTGTTAGTGTTAGATGTTCTTTGAGAGTGTGAGCGTAGTATCCAGTCCCACTTATTTTGAGCAAGGGACTTCTTTGGTGTGAGGACACAGTGGGTGCATTGGAAAGTGAATTGTGTGAGCTGATGATTAACAAACATAAGCATGATTCACTATAGGTAATGAGATGTCATGTATTGATCTTCATATGTTAGATTCAGGATTTTGGATAAATGTGTTGTTTAAAAGGCTGCTGCATAGTGTCAAAAGTATTTGAACATATTGATGACTTGAATGTGTTGTGTATCATCACTTGAGGACAAGTAATGATTCTAAGTTAAGGGTGTTGATGTGCCGCGAAATCTTGGCACATTTAATGCTTGAAAACTAAGAATTGATACTAGACTCAAGTGCATTTATGTGGATATAATGCGTTTGGTTGTGTTGTACAAGTGAAACAGATGAAAAGTGGGAAAAGGAGAGAAATGAAGAAAATGTTATGGAAAAACATCGAAATGAAGACCACAGACCACTTCACATGTCGTGTTCCTCACTACGGTCCATTGTGCCTATCGGGAAGTTGAACCTGTGTGCAGGCCAAGAATAGTTGAAAATGGATTAGAACCAAGTGAAGAGCACGGACCACTTCACATGTCGTGGTACTCACTACGGTCTGTTGTGCCTGTCGTGAAGTTGAACCAGTGTGCAGGCCAAGAATAGTTGAAAGGGGATTAGAACCAAGTGAAGAGCATGGACGGTTCACGAGCCATTGTACTCACTACGGTCCGTTGTGCCTATCGTGAAGTTGAACCAGTGTGCAGGCCAAAAATAGTTGAAGAGGGATTGGAATCCAAGTGAAGACCACAGACACCATCACGGCCGTGGTCCTCGCTACGAACCGTGGTCATTTTTGTATTATTATTCTGGATCTGGCGTTTTACGATGAACAACACATTATTACTTTTAGCTTCAGATTTTGGATTCAGATTATTTTTATCAGTTTGAAGTTTGGATTTCGATTATCAGATTATCAAGTGGTTGTTGATTTACCAATTATTTTAATTTTCGTAAGTATTTCTTAACATGTTTTCATTATCCAGTATTGATTCTTTACGTGAAAACATCAGTGGCTAAATATCACGACTGGGTGTGTGAGATCTATGACAACATTCTAGTTGCGATTCCGTTAAATGAGTAAAAGCCAATCTTTGTTTACAGCATGTAGTTTACAACTTTCATTATCATTTTAGTCTATTGAGTGCACTCTTTAGACATGCCTGTATCTAGTGTTTGTTCGAGAGAAAAGCATCAGTTAGGAAAAAAACTAAACTAAGTTAACGAATTGGAGTGAAAGTTGGAGTTGGAGAGAAGAGATCTTTAACACCATATCAAATTAAGCGAAGTCCAATATCGATAACACTGAAAGTTTGAGAGAATTAGAGTGAATATTATCTGATTAGGCTGAGAAGCGTTAGATTAATTTAACTCCCAAAGGTTCTGTAAATATTGATTTACCTAACACTTAATTTAACATGGTTTCTTTAAATTAACTAAATCAACTTACAACGAGATCGTCTGTGAACTGTGTATCTAAGTTTTGACTGCAAGTGTTGCTGATAGAATACTTTTCAATCAAACCCAATTTACTTTCCATGTTATTTGTTTAGGAAATAGTAACGACAATTGAGTAAACGTTACAGTGAAACTTTATTTGTAAATAAATTATCTATGGGATCGACCTGAACTCTGGGTGATTCCTGTAAATAGACAACGAACGTTTACACTTCTTATTTGGAGTGTAAGCTTGGATGTATCGGGTACAGTGATTTTGATGCACAATGGCAGTTAATTAAGCGTCAACTAAGAAGAACAATTCTAGGAGAGTTGAACTTAAAGAACTGAGATACTAATTCAAAGCTTGCAGCTGAGATATTAGAAAAGAGAATTTTAGAAGAAGGAGAAATGTATTATCATTCAATGCTTTCAACTACAATCCTTTACATTGTATATATGGATATATTCCACAACTAAAAATCAACTGCTACACTGGGTGTTATAACAGAATAACAGAATTATATTTAACTAATGAACCCCTCCACTAACTGACCTGTAATATAACTTGTAATATCTATAAATTTGCATCAATACCCCCTACAAAAGTACAAACTTGTCCTGAAGGCTGAAAGGAAGGAAATCTATGTTGAATGTCAGACAAGTACTCCCAAGTAGCTTGAGAAGAATCAATAGCAGTCCACTTCACAAGCACTTGAACCACAACCTTGTTGCCTCTTTTTCCAAGCCTCCTGTCTAACACACCTTCAGGCAGGCAATATGGACTAGACAAGTGAAACACAGGTGGATGATTGATGACATATGGGACCTCATGACACTTCTTCAACTGGAGACTGAAATGTATGATGAATTAGGGCATCAGTTGGCAAAAGTAATTTATAGGCAACAACTCCAACTTTAGCAGCAATAGGATAGGGACCAAAATACTTAGCAACCAACTTGTTAGAGGGTCTAACAACAACTGAAACTTTCCTATAAGGTAGCAGCTTAAGGTAAACCTAATCTCCTACTTCGAAACATCTATGAGACCTATGTCGATCAGCTAAGTCTTTCATTCTTTGTTGGGCTCTCTAAATATGAAATTTCAAAAGATGAATGATTTCTTCTCTAGTAGCCAATGATCTATCTACCATGTCAGATGAAGACTCACCTGCTCAGTAAGGAAAATGAATGGGGCGTTTTTGTCCATATAAAACTTCATAAGGAGTACATTTGATAGTAGTGTGATAAGTAGTATTATACTACCACTCAGCAAGCGGTAAATAATTTGACCACTCCTTAGGGCTATCAGAACATAAACATCGCAGATAAGTTTCCAATGTCGTACTCAAAACCTCTGTTTGTCCATCTATTTGAGGATGATAAGTAGTACTCCTCTGTAACTGAACCCCTTGTATTGTAAACAATTCTTGCCAGAATTTACTAAGGATCACAAGATCTCTATCACTTGTTAATGTAGTTGGCATGCCATGAAGTTTAAAAACATTGTCCAAGAAGCACTATGCTACGGACTGAGTAGTAAAGGGATGTTGTAGGCTGATAAAATGGTCATATTTGCTCAACCTATCAACCACCACCAAGATAATATTCTTGCCATTAGACTTAGGTAAGCCCTCAATGAAGTCTAAACACACATCAGTCCATACTCTATCTGGAATAGGGAAAGGCTGCAGTAAGCCTGGATAGGCAGAAACATCATACTTATGCCTCTGACAAACATCACTTTTGTTGATGAAGTCCCTCACATCCTGACTTAGAGACTTCCAATAAAATAGAGATTGTATCCCCTTAATAGTAGCATCCATGCCAGAATGTCCACTCTATGTAGTAGAATGTCACAATGAAACAATTGTCTTTCTCAAGTGGGAATTGGCTCCAACTACCAATCTACCCTTCCACCTAAGCTGATCATTACACCAACTAAAAGTCTTAAAAGGATGAACATGTACTTTAGTAATCAGAGTCTCCAAAGATGCATCAGTTAACAAAGTTCCCTTGATCTTCTCATATAGAGAATCATTAGGTGTCAATAAAGAGATAGCTAATAACTCAGCATCAGGCTTCCTAGATAAGGCATCAGAAACTTTGTTGTCTATACCATTCTTATATTCAATTGAGAAATTGAAATCCATTAGTTTGGAAATACCAGCCGCCTGAAAGTTGGTGTGCAGGTTTTGTTCCAACAAGTGCTCCGAAACTTTTTGATCAGTCTTAACAATGAAGGGCCTTCCTATCAAATAGTGGGACCATTTAGTGATATCAAATATAAGAGCCATTAGTTCCCTATCTTAGATAGATATGGCTTGGTGTCTAGGAGCCAGTGACCTGCTAATATAGGCTATAGGGTGGCTTTGTTGCATTAGCACAACACCAATTCCCTTCCCACTTGCATCAGTTTCCACCACAAAAGGTTTAAAGTAATCAGGCATAGAAATCAAGGCTTGCTTCAGTTCCTCAAATATTGTTGTAGCATGCTCATTCCAAGTATATCCATCCTTCTTTAGTAACTCATGCAATGGCTTACAAATGGATCCAAATCCTTGTATAAACCTTCTATGGTATCCAGGAAGTCCCAAGAAACCCCTCAACTACATGATATTGCTAGGAATAGGCCATTGTGCTACTGCTACAATCTTCTTGGGATCTATAGACACCCCTCACCACTAATGAAATGGCCTAGATATTCCACTTTAGGCACTCCAAAGGCATATTTAAACATTTTTGCATATAGTTGGAATCTCTGCAATATGTCAAAGACTGCCCTCACACGTTCAATATGATCGACCATACTTTTATTGTAAATAAGTATGTCATAAAAAAAAGAGTAAAACTGTTTTTCTCAGTAGTGGCTTAAAAACTGAATTCATAAGACTTTGGAAGGATGATGGAGCATTAGTTAAGCCAAAAGGCATTACCAAAAACTCATAGTGTCCTTCATGAGTCTTAAAGGTAATTTTCTGAATGTCATTTTCATATATTCTTAGTTGGTGATATCCATTTCTAAGGTCAATCTTTGAAAATACCATGGAACCTCATAACTCGTCCAAGAGGTCCTCTATAATGGGTATGGGAAACTTGTCTTTAATGGTCAAGCTATTCAACTCCCTGTAATCTACACAAAGCCTCGAACTACCATCATTTTAGCCAACCAACACAATTGGTGCAGCAAAAGCACTAGTACTTTGTTGTATGAGCCCCCAATCTATCATTTATTCCACAAGTTTCGCTATGATATCCTTTTGACCCCTGGGTACCTACAAGGCCTTTTGTTCACTAGGTTGGTTGACTAAACCAGTGGTATGCGATGATTGAAAGACCCTCTATGAAGTGGTAGTGTAGTAGGAATCTCAAATATGCTGGCATATTTGTCAAATAACAACGATAATGCTGGATGAACTAAGTTACCTTGGTCAGCTTGAATGTTGTAGCACTACAACCTATCATCTGAACCAAATAATAATGACATCATGAAGAATTGAGTCTCATTAACCACAACCTTATTTATTGATTTGGCCCTTGGTGACTTCAGCTAACTACTAGCTCCTCTCAAGACATGTTTTTTACCTTTATACCTGAATTCAATGATTCTATTCTGAAAATCAAACAAGATTCTACCCAAGGTATTCAACCATTGTACCTCCAGGACAATGTCCACTTTACCTAATGGTAGCAACAAGAAATTAGAGGCAAATGTAGTACCCTGCAAATGCCACGTTAGAATTTTGCACACTGAACCTGTTTGCATATTCTTGCCATCAGCAACACTAATTGATTGGGCCATAATAGTAGTGGACTGACATCCTAACCTCTTGGCTACTTCTTGATCAATGAAATTATGTGTGCTCCCAGTATCAATTAAAACCTGCAAGGGTTTCTTTCATGATAGCCAGTCACTCTAATAGTTTGATAATCTGTCACTCATGTGAAACTTTGTAAGGATATGGTCATGAATTCATCAACTTCCTCATTGTCTTCCTGTATTTGGTCCTGCACTACCTCTTCTTGAACCAACTCTTCATATTCTCTTTCCACTAGAAAAATTTGTTTATTGGTCCTACACTTGTGACCAACCACATATTTATCATCACAGAAAAAACAAACGCCCTTAGCCCTTTTCTTATGCATCTCAGAAGCAGTCAGCCTCCTTCCCAACTCATTACCAATGAATCTGGTAGGTTTAGTAACTTATGAATCAACTGGTTTCCTATATATGGAATTTGGTGTAAATGGTTTTTGAGAGAAAGGTGGTTTAACATGAGTAGGAGTAGGTAGAATTGGTCCCTGTATTGGTCTGACCATAGGTTTAAAATCCCATGTCTTAGTTTGTACATCAAAAACATCCTCTTGTAACCTACCAAGTTCATAAGCATGTAGTAGTGCTCTTGGTGACTGCATCCTAATAGATTTGTTTAGTTCTGGCTTTAGCCTACCCAAAAAACAGGTGATAGTATTCTCATTTGACAGATTCACTCCTGTTAATAATCTATCAAACTTAGCTTGGTATTCCTTCACACTACCTGTTTGAGTTAGATTCTTCAAAGCCTCCATAGAATCCTCAAACTCTTCCCCAAATCTTTCATTCAAAGCCAAGATATATTCTGTCCATGAAGGATCAGCTACACAACTTCTAAACCTCATATATGACCTATGTCAAGAAATTGCCTCCCCTTCTAGGTGAATTGAAGTTACCCGTACCCTCTGGTCGAATGCAACCTCATCTATAGCAAAGATTTGGTCCACCTTATACAACCACGTTCTTAAATTTTGACAAGAAAATCAAGGGAATTCTAATCAAGAAAATCGAGTGAAGAGATTACCAGAATTGTTGTGATTTTCCTTGTGTCTGATTTCATGCTTTGATTGAACTGAACATGCCATATCCGTTGAAGATTCTACTCTTCCTAGTTCCTTTTATTTGCCCTTAATTCCAGTTGGCCAATGGTTTCCTTAATCTCATACAATTCTTTTTCTGTTTGTCAATTCCTATTGTTCATTCTAGTCATCCCTTCTATCAGTTTCGTCAACTGATCTTGGATCTGGGCTAATCGATCATCTATCTCTTCCACCGATTTATCTTGATTCTTACTTCTAGTCACCGTCATGCCAAAGATCACTAGCTCTCATACCAATTGATGCACAATGGAAGTCAATTAAAAATCAACTAAGAAGAACAATTCTAGGAGCTTTGAACTCGAAGAACTGAGATACTAATTAAGAGCTTGCAGTTGAGATATTAGAAAAGAGAATTTTAGAAGAAGGAGAAATGTATTATCATTCAATGCTTTCAACTTCAATCCTTTACATTGTGTATATGGATATATTCCACAACTAAAAATCAACTGCTACACTGGCTGTTATAACAGAATAACAGAATTGTAACTAACTAATGAACCCCTCCACTAACTGACTTGTAATATAACTTGTAATATCTATAGAGTTGCATCAGATTTATAGTAAAATATCTTTCTTGTAGGATTTTGTGGGCTAATCCCTCAGACTAGGTGGTGCAAGGCTTGAAACTCGGTAGATAAACTCGGAGCAAATTTTGCGGGTTATCTTTCATGATTCCAAATTTTTGTTGGTTTTTTATTTCAGAATGTGAAATTGCATCCTCAATAGATGGGCTGAATAATGGACAATATTGTTCAAAATTCAGATATACAAACATTGATGATTTACGAAGATGTACATTGATATTTAACATATTATCAAAAATATATAAATGTTAAGTTGAATTTTTGTATTATATAAAATAATTTATTCGTCATGTCAAATATTTTTAATGGTAAATTAAGAAGAATAAGAAGAAGAAGAATTATAATGAAAATTTGAAACTATGTTTGGTTGTGGGGTCCATATTTAAGTGGAATATAAAATAATTTATTTTGTCAGACAAGGTGGTGCAAGGTTTCATGTTCAGCGTAATGTAGTCTTACAGGACTAAGACGTTCCACATCAAGAAAGGTAACCCGCAAAATTTGCTCCACGGTGATCCTTTTACTCATCAAACTAAGAAGAACACGAAGAGACAATGATTAGAGCTAATATTAATACATTAATAAATTATAAAAATATATAGATGTTTTGCTGAGTTTCTATATATAGCATTAAAAACAATTTATTTGTTATGGCAAATTTATTTAATGTTAAAATAAGAAGAAAAAGAATTATAATGGAATTTTTTTACTTATGTTTATTTCTAGGTTCGCATTTACATGACATATAATTTATTCTGAAATACAAAATTATGTTAATATTCTGAAATACAAATTATATGTGACTAACATCATTCAATATAGATCAAGTTTAACACAATAGTGATAGAGTTTTGGTTCATACTACTTACTATTTGAATTATACGACTCACAATATGCTTATTTTTCTGATTAGTTCTTCACTGAAGTATTATTATGTTAGCAATAAAGCACCATATTTTTATGGTTTCAAGTAATATTTTTCAGCTTCAATCCATTTCCACCTTCTTTAAAAAAAAAAAGATGAATTAATATAGAGGAGATGTTCAGAAATTACTAAAATTGAGAATAAAAAATGCAACAAAAGTCTTTGATATTAGCTAATGGAGTCATGTTCAATGGGTTTGTTTTTATTTTCATTTTTTTAAAAAAAAATTATATAAAAATATGCTAACCTAATGTAACTGTTGATATTCAAAAAAAAAACTTTTGGGTCTGTTTGGAAAGTCACCAAGTAATGAAAATTGATGTAATTACTAGGACACTAAGTGTCGGCCTAGTAATTACACAACCTTAGTAATTATGTTGATATGTTTGTTTGCTACAATATAATTATAGTGTAATTACAAGTGTATTGTCTGGTTGCACAAGTGTAATCATAAGGTTTTATTAAAATTATTTATATTAGACAAATAAGGACCTTTATAAATGATATTAAATTGAATATTTTAGATATATATATATATATATATATTGTCTTTTGAAATTATATTAATTAATAAACATATGTTCTTAACTAATGTTATAAAAAAATTGATTTATAATTTTCAATTTAATATATTTTTATTAAATTTATCCTAAACACTAAAAGTACAAAATTTCTATGAACATCATGAATGCATATTTGATAAAAATATTGATATTATAAATATAATGTCATAAAATTATAAAACGTTTAATAACAAGATAATCTATCGAGCCTAACTTAAAAAATAGCTTGCAACGTAAAATATCGAGTCAATACTCCTAAAACTGAAATTGAAAAATATAACATAAGTTCTAAATTCAAAACAAAAATTTAACATGATACTCTTGTGTTGAATTTCAACAAAACACACATAAATATGATTTAAAAGAAAAAAGAAAACGTAAGTTCATAAATTTATTCAACAATGAATTCAACGTTAATTTAAAATTAGAATACTAACAAAATTGTACTAATGATTTTTTTTACTTAATATGAAAAATTACATGGAATCACATGAAGTAAAAGTGGAGAATAAGAAGGAAATGAAAAATAAAAAAATATAACATAAAATATTTTATAAAATATTAGAATAATAAAAATAAAAATAAAATTAAATAATTAAAAAATACATTAAAACGAAAAAAAATAAAAATAGAAATAAAAGGAAGAAATTAAAAAGTAATAAGGCAGTAACTACACCATTAATTACCAGCAATTCACAACCTCCCCTATGAATTGACGAGTGTAATTACTTGTTGCCAATTACACCAAATTACATGATGACCATATAATAACAAGGCCAACCAAACAGGGAAGACAGTGTGCAACGACCCCATTGTTAATTAAGAAGGGCAAAATGTCTTGAGCATGTTGGGGCCCACTGTCCCGCCATAGCGGAATGATGCCTCTACGGCGGCGATGCTCCAGCGGGGTCGGGAGCACCAGAGTGGGATGGTCGGGGGCAGAACTTAATAACGCGAAGTCTTATTTTCTCCTTATTCCCTAAGTGTCAAAAAGAGGCGAGGATCACCCTAGAAACCCTCCAAAGGTTGCTCTAGGTTTGGGAAGGAAGGAGAAAGACATTTCTAGCGTAAGTTTGACGACAACTCGTAGATTCCCAGCCAAAAATCCACCGTCTCGTTATTTGGAAGCCTTGATTGAAGCTAAAATCCCTCTTCAGCTGCTTGGCGCCCAGGTAGGCTAGGTTTACTCAATTGAATAGTCATAAATTTGTGCCCACTGCGTACTATAATGTTAATTGACGGTAGAATTCATGTTTAGGCCTTCAGGCACGGAAAAAGGGATGATTGTACATGTACCCTAGTTGTTGAATATGATGTGCACCGTGGGAAAGGCCTTGTCCTGTGAACTAGGGTTAGATGATAGTTCAACTTCTAGTTTGGTATTGTATAATCTTGTTAATGGCCCTATTGTAGGTGTACATGAATGGGAATAGAGAAACATGAATCGAACCTAATGAGACGACTAAGTATAGATAATTACATGCCAGAAACCGTTAATTGACTATGTGATTGTTCATTATGGGTGTGATAATGGTTGTGGTTGTGTTGACTGGATTAGGTGTCACGTTCCAGTCACCCTCATCTAGAAAAACTAGACTTTGGACATATTTTCTCATGTTTGGTTGATGAGTAGAAAATATTTTACGGAAAAGATTTGTAGTGTTTGATTTATGAATGCATTTTGAAGTTGAAAATATTTTTTTAAAACAAACTCAAATTTTCTTTTTGGAAGGGGGGTGTGGGGGCGGTAAGGGGCTGATGGGGAGGGGGGTCGAGGGTAGGGGTGGGAGTGGGGTAGAAAAATAAAAAATTGAAATTGGAAATATCTTTTAAGAAAAACTTTTATTTTTTATTTTTTTTGGGGGGGGGGGAGTGGTGGAGGGCTGGGGAGTAGGGGTGAGGGTGGGGTAAGAAAATAAAAAAATTGAAGTTAAAAATAGTTTTTAAAAACAATCTTTAAATTATTTTATTTGGGGGGGAGCGGGGGGGAGTGGATTGAGGGTAGGGACAAAATAATTAAGTTTTTCAACAACAAAAATTGTAATTTGAAGTTGGAAGAGAGTTGTGGAAAATGTTTTCCTTAATTTTTTAAGGGAAGTCATTTTTTACTTAAATTTGAGAAAATACATTTAACCCAACAAACATGAGAAAAATGGGAAATATTACCAAACACACCCTTAATCAGTATTACTTTTGTTGGAACCAGTTATGAAAACTGGAATAGAGGAGTTTTAAGTTCTCTCTCGGATAAAACAAGCTATGTCTCATCAAGCAGAAGTGTTATCTACTTTCAAACGGCTCGAGATCTGTAGAAGGAACTGCAAGATAAACATAGTCGATCAGATGGTTCAAATCTTTTTCAACCGCAAAGAGATTTCAATAACATCAACCAAGGATCAAGTGATGCAACAATCTCAAAAAACTTAAAAGTTTTGAATACTTTTATGTTATAAACCTGTGAATGTAACTCAATCATAAAATGACTGAAGATATGAGATTGAAGCAAATGAGATCAATTGGTTTGGTGTTTTCTGTAAGATTAAATACTTTAATACATATCAGGATTTTGAACACGATAATCTTACATAGAGATCTTTAGAGGCACATACCTGATGGGGAAGACATCATCACAGAGAAAAGCGGAAGCATTAGTCGTAAATTGGTTTCTACCTCCTTACCCTAGCCTTACGTTACCACAACCATTAGGGATGAAATTATTGTAGAGATTATGTGGTAACCCTAATGGGAGGATGGAGGGCCAATTTATAGAGGTTAAGACTTAATTTGGTACGTCCATCAAATAACCAATGTACATACGAGATTTATTAATCATTAAATATTATTTATGATATTACTTAGGCTACAAGTAAACTTGGGTCATAAGTATGAAATAATTCTTACATTCTCTCACTTGTCCCAATGACCATATACCATTAATATTTCATAAACATTAGTTGTGCATACAATAAATCTCTTCTATAATGTTCATCATGCATACCACAATATAATAAACTACTAATGCGAGTCATGACGGTTGTACGTAAATTTTAAGCTACATACTTCCTTTGATATACTACGTACTACATTAGCAACTAATCATACTAGGTTCATAAGCTATAAAATATATAATATTATGGTCCACAATAATGTCTCATAGAGACTTATCTTGTAATATATGAAAACAATAATATATACACCATTATGATAAACAAGAAATTCATTAATAAATATAAAAAAACACATAGTTCAGCTCAGAGTGTAAAAACATCATAAATGTATCAATCATAGGTACAACCAAGACCCATTCTTTGAACATGTTCTTTAAATGTGTTTGGTTTTAAGTCCTTTATCAACAAATTTGCAATCATGAGATCAGTTCTAATATTCTCAAGTAACACTCTTTGTTTTTGAACTTCTTCCTTGACAATAAACTACTTTAATTCCACTTGTTTGACACCTTTGGAGTACTTATCGTTCTTGGAGAATAATACTGCTGCAGTATTATCACAATAACTTTTCAGGGGCATGGTAATGGTGTCGACAACCCCAAGTCCTGAAATGAAGTTTCACAGCCATAATGCATGAATTGTGGCTTCAAAACATGCCACAAATTCTTCTTCCATTGTAGATGTAGCAATGATAGATTATTTAGCACTCTTCGACGATATTGCTACTTCAGTTAATCAGAACAAGTAACCAAATCTGGACTTTCTAGTGTCAACACATCCAGCAAAATCTTAATTCGAGTATCCAGTAAATATGTAGGCTAATTATCCAAATCATGTAATAATATTTTCATTTTCATTAAGTTTTTGTCATATGATTTATCCCGATATTATTTGCAATTGTAAGTTTCCGCATGATGCTTTGATTATTTCAAACCCAACAATATCTAGTCTAGTTGGTGACTCTTTTATTTCCAAGTGGCTTTATCGAGGCTGTATAATAGAAATTGTTGGTTGTTAGACCCAGATAGACTTGATAGAACTAGGGATGATGGAATGTTTTTTTTCGTAGTTATTTTATTTTAAAAAATCTTGTATGTTCTTCTTCTATAATATCCATCTGATAAGTGATGTGTTTGTGCATTTTATCATGGATAGAGGCAGGATGCATGAAGCAAAGTTCTCTAAAATATATGTTGAGGGTATCCAATCTTTTTTGCAACTTGTTCGGTCTCACTTTGATCGAAATTCTAAAGTTTGATGCCTGTGTCAAGATTGTTTAAATGTATTTTTGCAGACACAAGAAGTAGTGTATGACCACCTATTGATAAAGGGAATTATGCGAAGCTACGTGCAATGGATATACCATGGGGAACAATAACAAATGAGTTATAACGATGAAGTGATTTACAATGAAGATAAAAATGAAGAGCATGACAATGATGACGAAATTCACACTATGTTAGAAGTGGTTAGTGGAAAATCATTTGTCAATTTTTCGGAGGAGACAACAACTGATAATAATGTGTGCGGTAATATGAGTGAGAAGGAAGCCAAAAGGTTTGACAAATTGCTGGAAGAAGCTAAATGTGAACTATACCCGGAATGTAAGAAATTCTCAAAGCTTTCATTTCTTGTGAAGTTGCTACACTTGAATGTGTACAATGAATGGAGTAATAAACCGTTTGATATGTTACTAGAGTTACTAAAAGAGGTGTTGCCTACTGGTGAGACACTTCCTAAGTCATATTATGATGCTAAAAACATGTTACAAGGTTTGGGATTATGATATATTTTTATTAATGTTTGCAAAAATGATTGTGTGTTGTACTAGGCTGAATATAAAGATAGACAAGAGTGCCCACATTGTGGTATTTCGAGGTGGAAAATTGATAATGGAAAATATAAGAAGATTCCTCATAAAGTCTTGCGGTATTTTCCATTAAAGCCTAGACTTCAATGATTATTTATGTCTAGTAAAATAAGCGTGGACAAGAGGTGGCACAAAGAAAACCATCTTGATGAGGAAAATGTGTTAAGACATCCCACTGATTCTGAAGCATGGAAAGAGTTTGACAAAAATCATCTGTGGTTTGCACAAGAACCTCGTAATATAATACTCAATTTTGCAACTGATGGTTTTAACCCATTCGGGAACATGAGCACATCGTATAGTATGTAGCCTGTTATTCTCGCTCCTTATAATCTTCCTCCTTGGAAATGCTTTAAGGACCCATTTATGATGATGTCACTGCTTATTCTCGGTCCTCAAGAACCAGGAAAGGATATTGATGTTTATTTGCGTCCTTTGATTGATGAGCTGAAAGAGTTATGGAGTGATGGTGTAGAGACATTTGATGCACCAATTGGGAAGTGCTTCAAGATGTACGCTGCTGTTTTATGGACTATAAATGACTTTCCAGCATATGGTAAGTTCTTAAATTACTATTTTTTTGTTGTTGAAAGGGGGTTTAATTGTTTATATATAATAATATGTATCCATACAATACCGGTGGCGTGAAACATTATAGTCAATCCAAGTACTTGCTAAGTTACCAATATAATTCAAACTATCTGATATTTAAAGCAGAATTTCCTGCTTAGCAAAAGTTGCTCCCTCATTGTCAACAACAACAAAACTAATATGTAAGAATAATAATAATAGTAAAATAGTAATGGTAAATATATTGCATAATCTCGGTATTGAACCATTCATTGCAGTAGAGAATCTTATTTTTTTTGAAGGCTCTATGTTATAGTTTAGGTTTTAAACTACTACTAACATATATTATCTTTTATATGAATTATCTGGATGGAGCACAAAGGGATACATGGCACGTCCTACTTGCAATAAGGATACATCTTCAGGAGATGATGTCTTAAAACAATTGGATTTACTCAGTACTTATAGAGCAGGAAAACACTCAAATAATAAGAAAAATAAACGTCTTCCTGAAGAGTTGAATTGGGTTAGGAGAAGTATTTTATTTGAGATACCATACTTGAAGGGCTTGAAATTGCGGCATAATTTAGATGTTATGCACATAGAAAAAAATATTTGTTAGAGTATTTTGGGGATACTATTGGATATTGATGGGAAAACTAAGGGCACATATAAAGCAAGACCAGATCTTAAGGATATGAACATAAGAAAAGAACTATGGTTACAACATGATGGTTCTAGTTATAAAATGCCAGTTGCTTGTTATAGTATGTCAAAAAAAAGAGAAAAACATTTGGGCATTTTTAAAATTGGTGAAGTTTCCTGATGGTTATGCTGCAAATATCTCAGGGTGTGTAAGTGTAGATGATGGTAAGATCACTAAACTCAAAAGGCATGACTATCATGTTTCGTTACAATGAGTGCTGTCAATAGCTCTTCGTGGATTTGTAAATAAGGATGTCTCTTTAGCATTAATTGAGTTAGGCCATTTCTTTCAACGATTATGTTGTAAGACATTAAGAAGATATGACTTAGAACAACTTGAAAGGGATATAATTATTATATTATGTAAGCTTGAGATGATCTTTCCACCTGCTTTTTTTGATGTTATGATACATTTGGCTATGCATTTGCCACGAGAGGCCATGTATGGGGGACCAGTACAATATCGTTGGATGTACAAAATTGAGAGGTTTTTGTGCAAGCTTAAGCGTTATGTATGAAACAAGGCACGGCCATAAGGTTCTATTGCACAAGGGTATACTATTGATGAGTGTTTGACATTTTGCTCTATGTATCTTACTGACATTGAGACAAGATTTAATTGTGAAGATTGAAATGATGATGGATTTAGCAACAATGGTGAACTTGTTCTAGACATATTTTCAAAGAGATTTAGGCCATATAAAGATTGAAAATATGAT
Organism: Solanum verrucosum; assembly: GCF_900185275.1. Classification (NCBI taxonomy): domain Eukaryota; kingdom Viridiplantae; phylum Streptophyta; class Magnoliopsida; order Solanales; family Solanaceae; genus Solanum; species Solanum verrucosum. The sequence continues at coordinate 1,040,247 of NW_026020353.1, forward strand.
GTCATACCAAACAAAGATTTAGATATAGCTTGGTGGTATGTGTTGAATAATTGCGAATTAGCAAAACCTTTTCTTGAGTAAGTAATTTTTCTATTTTATATATTTATGTTGACATTTTATTATTTTAATTATTTATATATATATTTATATTATATGTAGGAAGAATAAAGAAGAGTTGTTGAACCAAGTTGTTGGGAATATAGATGAGAAGCACAAAGAACAATTTCCTTTATGGTTCAAAAGTAAAGTAAGTGATTTTCAGATAATAATCATGTTGTTGTGTTTAAATTTTTTTCTTCTTTACTAATTGAACACAATAAGTTTTTCTCATAGATTATGCATTTATATACTAAGGAAAATTCAATATCTATCAAGAAATTATATCCTTTGGCAAAGGGACCTGATGTGCGTGGAAGAACACATACTGGTTGTATTGTAAATGGTGTTAGGTATCATATTCAACGACGCGATGAATTACGTAAAAGTCAAAATTGTGGTATAGTTTTTGACTTTTATGGTATTATAATTGACATCCTTGAGTTAGAGTATGTTGAGAAAAATCGAATTATCTTATTTAAATGCAAGTGGTTTGATCTTCTCAAGAAAACAGGGGTGCAAAAAGATAAAAAATTTACAAGCATTTGTGTTAAAATATTTTGGTATGAACGTGATTCTTTTGTACTAGCTACTCAAGCAAAGCAAGTATTTTACATTGATGACCCAAAATTGGGAGAGAATTGGCAAATTGTATTCAAATTTCAAGATAGACACTTGTATGATGTGCCTGAGAAAGATACTTTGGAAACTAAAAGTGATGAGTTACATATTACAAATGATGAAGTGTATCAAGACATGTCATTGGAAAAGTAATTCAATTCTCTGTGATACAGTGGATATGTTGAGTCAACTATATAGAGATGATGTTGATTTAGTTATCTTGGATGCAAATGTAATTGAATTAGAGGCTCAAAAAGAACATGAAGTTCATTATAACAAAGAAAATTCTGACCAAGAGGATGAAACTATGATAGAGTACATTAGTGATCATGAGGAGAATGGATGTAATAATGGTACTAATGACAATGAAGCTGATACAACAAGTGCTGGTGATGATATTGGCTTGTGATGTAACCTCATAATAGTAAGGCAATTACATGTTAATAGCTCTTCTGCATTATGTATATCATGTTTGAAAACTGTCAAAGTAGTGGTCTTATCACTACAATGAAATTCACTTTTAGTGAAAATTATTTGTCAGTACTTGAAGGTAATAGCCAGTAAAGGTCAAGTAGCTTATCAAGTACTTAAAGTTTATTATTTTTTATCTTTCCTTCATAATTTATTCCGTTCCCTACTTTTCTTTTATGCATTCAAAGGATAATTCTTTTTTTCCTCAAATCAATGTTTTACTTTAGAGACGCCCCCCCCCCCCTCCCCCCAACTCTACATCACTAACCGCTTCTATTTTTTGTATTTTCATGTAGGGATCCATATCTTCAGACTAAATGTATATGAAGGGGATGAAACTTCAGGTTTGCCTCTCTTTTTGTAGCTACTTATCTCTAATATAGTCAATCAACTAACAATTCTAGTGTTATAACCTTGTTTAAAATGGTTTTATTGTGTTTAGCTTTTAGTTTTGGGGCTTCCTCATGGATGAACATGTTTTTTTTTTCTGCATACATTGCCTCTGATTATCAACTTCTTTTGACAAATTGCATATGTTATTATATGCTTTATGTTGAAATCTTTATATCAACTCTTGGATTTCAATTACTCATTTGGAGTTTTATCTATATATTTTTTGTTGATATTGTTATATTACTAATATCCTAGTTATAGTGTTTTTTTTACCTAAACTTGTTGTGAAGTGATTCAATATAATTGAGATTATTTTTGAAATTTCATGTGGTTTGAAAATATTAACTAAGCTATGTCAATTATGGCGATCCTGGAGTTTAATCAAAAACTATTTCTTAGTGATATTTTTTTGTAGAAATTCTGTAACACCTCGAAAACCAAACCTAGGAAATTTTTTACAGAACTTACCTGAAACGGTGAACCACAGTAGGGTTCACAGATTGTGATAGGGTCCACGGTCCGTAGACCTACCCGTGGTCCAGACTTAGACTTCACCAGGCCCAGGTGTCAGACCATGGGACCCTTCACGGGCCGTGGTCACGACGACGGGATGTGGTGGCATCCATAGTGTTAGAACAGTAGACCCCCGAACTTGGCCCTAGAACGCCCTAGGTCTAAGTGAAGACCACAAACACTTTCACGGTCTCTGGTCCTTCACACGGTCAGTGGGAGCTTCCGTGGAGTTTAACCAGTAGACTCCCAACATGAAGCCTCCATACCTAAGCCCATGAGGACCACGGGGACCTTCACGGTCTGTGGTCTTGCACACAGGCCGTGGTAGTGGCCGTAGTCCAGACCCCCAAGTTTTCAGAACCAAGTCCAGACCACGACGGACTTCACGGATCGTGGTCTCTTTCACGGTCCGTGAAGATGGCCGTGGTCATCCCGTCTGTAGCTTAAGTCAGGGGTCTTTCTTTCTTTTCCTTTTTCGTTAGACTTTTAAACCTCATCGTTTTAACCCTAAATTTCATAGTTTAGGTCTGTTTTAGCCTAGAAACATAACTAGAACTTACCTAAGTCAGATCTTTAATCAAAAACTTAGAAAATTAGAAGTGAAAGAGGAGAAAAGGTCGAGCAACCCGAGATCAAGAACGCAACAGGTTTCCTCAAGTTCCAGCCCTGAAATCGAAGGACTTCTCCGTGGAATTCGTCACCAGGTATCTGGGATTTCATTAGTGGGTTCCTTTCGCCTATTAGGTCCCTAGATTTCAGTCAGATTCTTGAATCAAAATAATTAGACCTAAGGTTTCTAGAACTTCAGTAGATTATCATGAATTGGTTATTTACATGTTCCAAATCAGATTATCATGTTATTACTTCGTTTATTGCATGAATTTCAGAACCCTAGTTATGTATTTGTTTAGTTCTTGAATTACACATGCTAGGTCAAATATTTTACTATTTCAGATATACATGCCTCAATCTTGAATGTATCATTATCAGTATATAAATGTGCACTCTCAGTTTACATGTCAGTTTTGAACTATATAGTATAGTACAGAAATTCAGTCAAAATATGTTTATTATTAAATCTATTAGGAGTAGTATAATACCGAGTTGGACTAGGGTAAGTCACCCATATAGTCCCAGAACTACGAGCGACGTAGGTTGTAAGTCCCCTCTGTGGGCATCAATTTAGTGATCACACCAGCATGCCTCTACACCTTTGGCAGGGTGTATTGGGTTCTCTCGATGAAGCGTATACATCGGACTCCATATTTAGCTCATTTTGTTTTATTATCGGTTATTAGTAGCTCCCACAGTCCAGTCAGACTCCATTGCATTGACCATATTTCAGTACAGTCAGTATTCAGTCTCAACATGTTATAAATTGGTCATTGCATTTAGTTAGCTCAGTATTCAGTATCTATACCATGTTCAGATTATGCTCTTGCTTTATTGATTGTTCAGTTTTGTGTTTATTTCAGCTTTACTCTATCCTGCATGCTTAGTACCTTGCAAGTACTGACGCATACTCTGTGCTACATCTTCTCGTGATGTAGGTTCAGGTTCTCAGCATCTAGATCACGCTTAGATCGGTTTCCGATCTCCAGTTCAGTAGCATCAGTGGTGAGTTCTCATTCTCTGAGGACAATAGTCATGTTATCTTTTAGTTTCAGTTTTGCTAGACTTAGATGAGGCATGTCCCAACACTTCTAGTCAGTTATAGGCTATTTTAAGACATAGTTAGATTCAGCTTAGTATTTGAATTTAATATTTCTTTTGTATTAAAACTCTCAGATTTGATATATTTAGTTTAGTATATAGGTATTCCCCATCACTTTCATTTTCTTGATTTAGCTTCTGCTTCAGTTATTATTATTTTTAGTATGCTCATGTCATGCCAACAGGGTTAGCTTGGAGTCACTTGTGATCCTAGGTCCCGTGTCCGCATCTCGTGGGTAGCTCGGGGCGTGGAAAATTCAGACATATATATATGTATATATATTTTTTATTATATATGATTAAATTCCAAACTAGCTATCTAAATCAGTATACATAGTTATTTACGTAGCCTAATCTTAATGTCTAGCTCAATTGATTAAAATAGGAGTTCTTGGACTAGGAGTTGATTTCCATTGGAAGCTTTAACATTGCAAACTAGTTCCCCAACTGTACTCTCTACATACCTGCTCCTTTTTTTAAAAATCCTCAAGTTCCTCTCTATCCAAATAGCATTAATTGCTTCATTGAAAACCATTCTAAAAAGCTTGACAGTGTTTGATCTCCCTTTTCGATTATGAGTTACCCAATCTAAATGTAGTTCCCAGGGTTTGGAAGTAACCATTGGTCTTTTAATCCATTGCATGAGTCTTGCCGATATGTTAAGATTATAACTGCATGAGAAGAGTAAATGATATCTACTTTCACCGGTGATTCTATAAAGGCCGCATTTTGGCTCCATGTTTATTCTCTATTTGATCAATATGTCAATTGTTAGCATCCTCCCATGAAAGTGTAACCACGTGGTAACTTAGCTTTTGGCTTTGCATCATTCTAGAACATTATGCATTTCCACCTTACTGTTTCAATTATGTTAAGTAGTTGAAAATATATTAGACCAATCATGCTTATGCCTCGTCTTCTGGCTACTGGGCAATCTTTGAGTATCTATCTGTCCTAGCATTGTCAATTTTTTTCCTCACATTCATAAATTCTCTGTTATTCAATCTTTTGAGTAGGGACTTGAGTTCTCTCAGCTTAAGTCATACATTCTTCATACTCCATTGGTATCTTTGTTGTCTCTACACTTAATTGACTATAGGGAAAAATTATTCATGATCAACTTAAACATTGAACAATTTGAACTTAGTCTTGTATATCAGGGGTGCTGCGAGTAATATAAGAACCATAGGGTGGTGGTGATGAGAGATCATTGGAAATTCAGTCCTCCTTAGCAATGAGTGAGCTCATTAGTAATTTTTTATCGATTTTATTACCAAATTGTTAATTGAGTTATGCTTATATGAAACAAACAAGACTGATTATTTATACCATTTCTCAAAAGGGTGTTTATTTCATTATATTTTATTATTATTATTATAAACATCTGTGGTTAATTGCTATTACTGATTGAGCTAGCGAGTCACTCTCTACTACATTTTATTACAGAGATCACAAGTGACGTCGGTGATGCTTTCTTTAGCTAGAGTGCACGAGTTGACAAATTTTTGGTTAGTGGAAATTGCTTTGCACGGGCAAGAAGTTATTTATTTGATATCGTTCTTTTCTATTTAACTCTTATAGTCGCTTCATTAGTCAATTCACTATTGTCATGTGTATTCGTTTGTCATTATCGACTTGTCACTAGTATTAGACTTCTTTTCATATTTTGAGATGAATTTAGTATTAATATATTTTGAATAGAATGTTGATGATTATTATGACTTGTTTTTGGCGATATTGGACGGATATGTTATTGATTTCTAAGACAGGAATATTTTTAGACAAGCCCAACAAAGGGAAAACTCTGCCCAATTTTATATATATTATTGTCAAGGCTTGCTTTGAATCCTACTCCTTAGTATCGGTTACGGTCCTAAATTGGATAGTCACACAAGTAATTTAGCTAGTGAATGCATATCACCATGGACACAAGAAGATCATTCGCAACTAGTAATCTTATTGAAATTATTAAAGTTTCTTGTAATTTAATTAGATATTATGATAATGTAGTTCTGCTTAAACATATGTTAGAATGATTGAACTGAATGTTGTGTTTAAATTTAGTTGGTAAGGCTAATGATATACTTGTGTTGTTACAACATGTTAATATTTTTTATTGGCAATATATATTTTTTTGGTTTCATTATAAAGTCTACAAGTTAATTAGTAGAAAATATCTTAAACTTTAATATTTTCCACATATGTAGTAAATGAAATATACTAACGAATTGCAGAGAGTTTTAATTGCATTTTTTTTTATGTTTTAATAATAATAATTGTAACTTTTGTTGTAGAGGTTTTGACTATTGGTATTTTTGAAGAGTAATTTTTGTAACTGATTTAATCATCAATTTATTGGGATTAAATTAATTACCATAAATTAACTATTGTGGTTTAGTGCTCACTACAAATTTGTAATATCTTTTTTTAGTGCTTGATGAAAATTTGTGTTCTCTATCGTATTTTATTGTAGTACAACTTAGAAGTGAGCATCTGACTTTTGTTAGCTATAATCACTCCAATAAATTTTACATTTGTATGACAAGTATTTAAAAATTTGTTGAGACTCTTGATAGTTTTGGTAGCTTTGTTTGCAATTTTTTTTATTCAGACTATCTTAATGGTGTTTAGACCATCATTTTTACTATGTGATGTAGTCTATATTGTTTGTCTGGAGTATGGTCTAATGAATAATTTCTCTAATTTTTTTGTTTAGTTAAAAATGTGTTATAATTAATGATTATATAATTATAACCAAGAATTTTTTTTGTAGCCAATAATTGCACCATTCAACTATGAAATTTAGTCGTAGCCATTCAAACATATATAATTTTTTTGACAAACTTTCATTGTGACTAAATTGTAGGTAAATAGAGACAACAATACAAGTGTCACTAATTGTTTTAACTAATATTGACGAAAACTAACGTCACAATTGCATACAAAAAAATTGTAGCTAAAGTATACCATGATTAACTACAAATTATACTTTGTCTCTACTCTATCAATATATATTTTTACGGCAAAGTTTATCATATAAAAAATTTAACAAATTTAGGACAAAAAATGATTTGTCACTATTGTGTCAATATATTTTGTGCGACAAAAGTTTTTTGTATCCAAAAATTAGCTAATTTTAGGACAAAAATGATTCGTCACTAATGCATCAATATATTTTTGCAACAAAAGTTTTTCGTATTCAAAATTTAATTATTTTAGGACAAAAATGATTTGTCACTAATGTATAAATATATTGTTTTGTTGACAAATTTCTTTCGTATCCAAAATTTAATTAATTCTAGGATAAAAATGATTCATCACTAATGCATCAATATATTTTTGCGACAAAAGTGTTTCGTAATCAAAATTTAACATATTTTAGGACAAAAATGGTTTGTCACTAAAGTATCAATATATGTTTTTGTGACAAAAAAAAATTGTATCCAAAATTTAACAGATTTTAGGACAAAAGATAATTCTTCACTAATGAATCAATATATTTTCGAGACAAAAGTTTTTCATATTCAAAATTTAACTAATTTTAGGACAAAAATGATTTGTCACTAATGTATCAATATATTTTTTTGTGACAAAAGTTTTTTGTATCTAAAATTTAATTATATTTTGGATAAAAAATGGTTCGTCACTAATTGGAAACATCATTCGTGACAAAATAATGTGTCACTGACAACTCTAAATTCGTGGCTAATAGTATTCAATATTTGGCACCAATCCTTTGTTTTGGTGGGAAACTTTAAAAGACGAAACTTTGCAACGATTTTTTACATTTCGTCACTAAAAGTATGTGTTTCATGTATTTAAGCATGAAATATAATTTTTGTCACTAAAGTGAATAATTAGTAACCTAATAATTTCTTAGCTATATATCACTTTTGTTGTAATTTGTATGGGTTGTGTCCCTTTTCATTTGAACTATTGTAATAGATGGCTATATTGAGACAAGTCTAGACTTCCTCTTGCTTTTATAAAAAACTTCGATTGTAAAGAAAATTTTTAAAATTTCCACATCATTTCTATGTACTTTATGTTATGATATGCTAAGTGGCTCGTGTTAGGCCTTTCGGGGTCTAGTACGCCATGCTACATCTAGGGTGTATCCCCGAGTCATGATAAACTTGGCATCAGAGAACAAGGTTTAGAATGCTTCTAGGATGATGTCTCATAAGCCATGTCTAGTAGAGTGTTGTTCATAGTGTGAAGCACGGCACATTTATGAATGAGAGGCTATAAGATGATTAGGAAACTACACTTCTTTCATTACTCTTAAGTCGTGCCGTAGAGTTTAACTCTATAAATTCCCTCTCCTAACCTTTCTCTTGTGTCTTCAGGATATTAATACGCGAAGGACTATGGAAGAAGAATGGAGGGAGACAATGTGAATGAAGGAGCACCTCCTCAAAATTATATGCTTAAGAGGGAAAATAATTTTAACCAACAGAAAATAATTAAATTGTTAGAGAAAATAAAGACAATAATGTTAAATTTTATGTAGTTTTTATTTGGACTTAACAAAAAATATAATGATGGTGAACTTTATTATTTATGTAGGATTCAGTTAAGTTTAACACTTTATTTTTGATAAATCTATTGGATTTAATATAAGGATCAAAATGAATACATTTTACCATACATTAAGTAAGGATCATTTCAATCATCAAGTGAAATATAATAAGAATGAAATAAAAAGTTACCAATACATTAAGGACCCATTTTGATCATTTTCTCATGAAGATGTGTGTCAAGTGTGTATTTTATCATAAGACACACAACTGATCATGATGTTTTAGAATAAAATTAATTTCACTTTAATATAAATCACAAAGGTCATAGGACTCCCATTTTCTCTATACACATAAGCCAACAAGAGTTGGACTAACACATCATATATAAATTGTATCAAAAGTAAAGTGAATTATACAAATAGGGTTAATTTGGTAATTTGACTCGTTACTTTTTTTCTACTTTTTTATTATATTATTATTATTATAGCTCACAAAGTTGTACCATCTGCTATGTCACAGGTACCTTTAGGTAGAGCTTTGATGATTCCCCTTCCTCTATGACTTTCATTCTTACAAATACACCTAGTTATATACTTTACATTTAACGTACGTGTGTTTGGCTTCTAACCCAGAGCTTCATCTACTCAAAGTTCTCTTCATCTTCCATTAATAGAAAGTGTTGCTACAATTTAAGATATCTCTTCTCCCTTTGTTCATCTCTATTCAATTTTCTTTGTGATCAAAGGGGAAAATAGAAATGACAGTTCTTATCTTAAATTTATACCTCTGATTTTATTTCTGACAAAACGGAAAAATAAAAATGAGAATTTCTATTCATGCAACAGACAAATTTAGTTTTAAATGGGTAAAATTTGATTTTCCCATTCAAATTTTCTTTGTCACCAAATGGGTAAATCGAAATGGAAGTTTCTATCTTCATTTTTTTTTTCAAATTTTGTTTGTTAGCAAAGGGAAAAATCGAAATGGTATTTCTATGCATGCAATAGACAAATTCAGTTTCTTTGTTGCTTTCACTTAATGTTGAATTTGTAATTATAATATATATTTGGTGGATGGATCTTTAATGTTGTAAGCGGGAATGTAGTCTATTGAAAATTTTAATTCTAATTCTTTGTCTATTAACCGATTTTTGGTGGAAATTTTGAGCTTGCATGTTTCCAATGGGGATTAAGATCCCTCAAATTGTGGGGACTAATAAAATTCAAAGTTACAAAAATGGATTCTAGAACTTGATTAATTTAGTTTGATCACCGTAATACTACATTTTGAAATAGAGCTTGTATAGTTAGTTTTCTAAAAATAATCTCCGATTCTTATTCTCATTATTTAAGATACTTAAGGTATAATTATGTTGATTAATGCAAAATACCAAATAAGCATTCTATTTGGTGTACCTTTTCGAAAAGTCATGTTATATTAGTGATTTGTACAATTCTTCTTGCCACTATTATTGATAAAGTTATTTTCTTAAGGATATATTTTGGTGCTTAACATTGCTTTTTCTTCCTAATAATGTAATCTTTTTTCTACCGATCTTTTAATTTTGTGAACTTGCATATCTTCTTTCAATTTTGATCCGACAAACTGGTGAATTTTCCTTGTAATTTTGATGATCTGTAGAAATATGTGTAACACCCCGACTTTTCGAAACGTATAAATTGACTCGTTTCTTCGTGGAAAGACCACGAGGATGGGTAATAAATTAAGAATGATGTTTTATGTGATATTTTAAGTGTGTAAGTGTTGTATCTCAAGTTTTGAAGTTAGGCAAGTGGCAAAATAAAAGTTGGCGAAAGTTACAGTAAATTCCTTTTTAAAGATTTGTTTGAAATTTGGGTCAAATATCTCGGACGTTTTCTCCCAACCTATTAAGAGTTATGGTCCCCACGACCTATGAAATCGAAGGTCTACGAGTTTAGTTTCCAACGCATCAACTCGTTCGTTCATACGACTTCAGAATGGAGAGATATTCGCATTTTCGCAAGATTGCGCAAGCAGGCAGGTGAGGTGGGTCCCCTAGGTCGGTGGAACTTTATATATTTCATCTTCTTCGATTTTTCTTCATTTTCCTTAGTGAAGAACCAGAAAAATCACACAACCTACAAAACCCACTTCTAGGGCAAGCCAAGTTACTGATTTTCATGATTAAGTCCTTGACAAAAGTTGTTCTACGCATTGAGCTTGTCAACATGGTATGATTTGTTTTATCGATTTCCTAGCATATCATACTTTGGTGTGTGGACAGCAGGGGTTTGGGCATATTTTAATGTTTTGAGGTGTATTACAAACTTATAATCAAGGTAAGACCCTTCTTTCATCGACTCTAGATTTGATAAGTCGCAAATAGCAATTTGCGATGGAAATACATATCTTTTATCGGATTTTCATTGTATCTTCTATTCTTTTGTGTTGATTATGATCTTGTGTTATTGTAGTATCAAGGGGGGTTGTGATTAAAGTTATTAGGAAACGTGAATTCAACGAAAATGGTATGTTAAGGCTATTCCCTACTTACGGCATGTTTCCTTAAACCTTAGAAGCAATGTATTTGGGTTGTTATCCTTGATATACTTGTAGCCGTGATTGTTGATTGTTAGCTGCTCGAGTTGATATAATCCTCCCTTGTTGGGATTTTTATTCAGTTAGTAGCGTCCCTATGTTGGACACGACTTAGAGGCTATTTGTATAGGTTCCATATAATTAAATTGCTCGCTTTTAGTGATTGGATTGTTATTGTTGCCCTTGGGGAAATTGTGGTTAGCTGCAAGAATGTGATCTATGCCTAGAAGGGCTATGTTCTGCCTACAGGGCTATATGGATGCCTAAAAAGGGCTATGAGTTGCCTACGGGGCTATATTGATTCCTAGAAGGGCTATGAGTTGCCTACAGGGCTATATTGATGCCTAAGAAGGCTATGTGCTTCCTATAGGGCCATGTTGTTGCCTAAGAGGGCTATGAGTTGTCTATAAGCTATGTTGATGCCTAAGAGAGCTATGTACTGCCTACAGAACTGTATTAATGCCTAAGTGGGCTATATGATTTCCTACGGGACTAGGGGACTACCAATAAGGGTATATAGGTTGATTGGCACCTTTCGGGCTTATGGGGGCCTGAGTAAGTGGTCTTGTGTGCTATTTGTACCTACCGAGCTTATGGGGGCTTGGTTAGGTTGTTGTTTTATTATATTTGATAAGTTTAGATTTAGGAGCAGGTCAGTACACTAATCTTATCGTTGATTTATTTATCAGATTATTCCAGTATATCAGGATACCTCATCATAGTCTATTGCCTTTCATTCTCTGTACATTATTTTGTACTGACGCCTCATTGCCTTGGGGGCACTGCTTTCATTCATGCAGGTCCTGACAAATGACTGAGTAGACCTCCTCAGCAGCAGGATTAACTTTTATCTGATTGGCTAGCCCCTTTCCTCCGGAGCTACCAGAGTTGGCAGGTTTGTTACCTTTTGTTGTATATATCTTTATGGGTATGCTAGGGCCCTGTCCCGCTAATCTTTACTACTCTTAGAGGCTTGCAGACTAGTGTGTGGGGTGTATAGCTACGTTATGGCCATACTGGCCTATGTTGTTGGTTTGCTGAAGCTTGTGAGCTATTTGATGTATTGTATTGATATTTACTTACTTTTAGTTTTGGTATAGATATCATGGTGACCTCGACGGCCCAATCAGGACTTTTGTGCTAGTTAGCTATTTATTTATATGATCTCCTAGGAGTAGCTATTTCTTTTATATATCAGTTGACAGGGGCCTTGCCGGCCGAGGGCTTAGTTTTAAGCCGATATATACTTGTTTGTTTTCTTGATTGCGTGTGGCTGCCATGCACTAGTAGCAAATAGTTCAGCAGGGTCGGCTTGAGCCTGAGTTTTGGTATTAGCAACCAGTTGTGCCCCTCGAGTTTAGGGCATGACAATATGATACAATGATAATGATTTATTATGTTGTGCTCTTACTAATAAAACTAACTTGATGCAGGGTATCAAAGAAACTTGAAGTGATGGTGATTTATCATTAAGAACTAGGTGGATTGTTATGTTGTTTCTAATCATTTTAATGTTTAAAATTTACAGGTAAAGTAATTTGTCACTTTCTTTTTAGTTATCTTATACAACTTCTGCTTTAATCACATGGTTTCAATTCATTTATTTTCTATCAACATTTGTATTTTATTAGTTTTGACATTATTTCTTTACTAGATTGTTAAAGAACTTTTCTTAATGACCTCTTTATAGGTTCGTTATATTGAGAATATGATGGTATTTTAGCATTTATAATGCAAGATTTTATGCTGCCAATTGTGTTTTATATTTGTTTGTCTAATTAAGAATTTTTTTGTTACTAGCTAGAAAGGAATGGCTGCTTTCTTCAGCTTTTGGTTATGTGATTTCCCCCTTTATTGTGATATATAAAATCCACATATATGTTATTGAGTTTAAAAATACATTATTCTTTTGATTGTTAATTTATGTTGGAAGAATTTTTTTTTATAGGTCATATTGTACTTAGAAACCTTGGGTCAAGAACAACTAGGTGCCAAAGAAATTTTCGTAGTTCCAATCTGCTAGAGAATTGGGAAATGTTCGCTCTGCCATCAAGTGGGGCACTAATTTTTGTTTGAAAGCCAGTGACAAATGCAATTGCCTCAACATCCATGGGTAATTAAGTTAGTCTATATTCAGTGTACAAAGCATCCCGCATTCACACATATGAAGGGATGTGATATAGACAATCTATCCTAACACAAGCTTATAGGTCATGTAGGTCATAATTTCTCCAGATATATAGTTATTGAATGTTCAAATTAAAATTGTGCATTGTTTTTTAAAGGTTGGGGATCCACTGAATGATAATGAATGTTGGACTAGGCCAGAGAACATGAAAGCATGAAGAAATATGCTAATGATAGACCATTATCCTAGAATGATAATCAAGAATATTCATCATACTTCAACTAAAATGATACATGAAATGATTAAATAACATATTGTGGACACCCTTAACACAACAAGCTATTGTAGCCCAGTGGTTCCACCTCCTTGGAATGAGATACTGCTCATGTGTTCAAATCTCACTAATTGTACTTTTGGTAAACAATTTTTATTGTGCTATTTCTGAACACCCTTTGTGAATTCCTGATATGTGTGAATTCTGATCCAATCTATTTTTACTCAATCCAATCAAATCCACCCTTTTGTCACCCCTAAGGAGAAGTTAACGCACAACATTTACAATTAAATGTCATTTAAATTAGTCATTCAATGCAAATTAAGAGGTAATGATTCTTAGTCATTTAAACCCTAATGATTCACCCCTATAAAGGAACCAGACCTTCATGATCGAAAGGACACGTGACATCATCTACTTAACAATTGTTCCACAAGTTATAAAGTAATGTTTCAATATATTTCTAATTTTTTTGGTTATTTTTGCATTGTTCATCAAGTTCTACACTACTCCGAAGCCTTTCTAATAAAGGATTTCTTCGAAATCAAGCTTCAAGGTAATCAAATGTACAATTGCGGCATCTTTAATTAATCAAGTCTGTTCTAGTGGCAGCAATACACTGGGAAATAAGCGGTCAGCATGCAACATAAAGTGGGATAATTGTTACTCATCTTCTCATCTAATGTTCAGAAATTCTACAGAAAGTGGATAACTGGTACTCATCTTCTCATCTAATGTTCAAAAATTCAACTGATATATAAAGAGTCAACAAACTAAATCCCAAGGAAGTGGGATAAATAGTCTAGTAAGGGCTTAACATGCAATTTTTTGTTCTTGAAGTTACAATTCCATTAGAAATATACGGTGTATATTATGCCTTCTTCAACTCTAATTAGGAGAAAATTTTCCGGCAAAGATGATAGAGATTCCTCATTTTTTTACTCTTTACTTATTTTCCTTTGCAAATGGTTCACTGACATGGCTCGTTATCTAGCCAACAGTAGTAACGATTAAAGAATCATAGTTCATGTATATATAGGGCTAAAGTGTTTAACAACACAAAAAATTGTGGAAAAAACCAAGTAAAATAAGAATAATATCTTGAACAATATTTATGTGTTTTGAATTTTTTATTTAAAAAAGAACTATAACAGTTGATGAACTCCTAGATAATGCAAAGAAAAACTTGGAATGAAAAAAATGAGGGAGAATTCATAATATAGGAAAGCAGGGAACATGCGTGTTAGAGAATCATAAAATTATACTATTTTTTTGTATATAATATTCAAGCTGATATTTAGGGATTTAGATATCTAGTTACCTCAATTAGTCTTTTCTATACCTCAATTATAACTATTATTTTTCTTCATATACATAGAAATTACTCCATACTTTTGTTGTAACATGGTATCAGAGCCAAGTTTATAGCTTCAACTAAGTTAGCCCTACCTAGTTGAAGTTGAGTCATCTTCAAAACTAGGTGTCACGCCCCGAGGCTAACCCCTGGTCGCGGACACGGGACCTAGGATCACAAATGACCCCAAGCTAACCCTGTTGGCATATTCATAAGCATAATAAAGATAAACTGAAGCAATACATATTGTGCGGAAGCTAAATCATGTAAGTAATCTGAAATGATGGGGAATACTCATATACTAAATCTAAATATATGAAAACTGTAAGTTTGAGTACAAATGAAAAATTAAACTCTAACACTATAGCTGAATCTAACTATGTCTGAAATAAAGCCTCTACTGACTAGATATAATGGGACATGCCCCAGCTAGATCTAGCAAAACTGAAACTACAGCTAAAAGTGAGAAAATAATCATGTCACTAGTCCTCGAAGAATGAGGACTCACCACTGATGTTGTTGAGCTGAAGATCGGGAACCGATCTATGAGTGATCTCACTACTGAGGACCTGAACCTAAATCACGAGAAGATGTAGCGCAGAGTATTCGTCAGTACTTGAAACTGAAAATGAACAATCCTAGTTCTACATTCGACTGAGGCATAACAGGAATGTAACCAATCCATGCCTAGAATGATATCGAACTCTACCATTTCTAACTATACAAGATCTGCAGAGGTGACTTTTTGGGAGACTGTGACAGGGCAATTTCTGTATACCGGTCTAGCTATAACTGGGTCACCGACTGGAGTAAAGACTGAGAAAGGTTCTGAGAGATTTTTGGGACTAACACTGAATTTGACTGTCATATATGGAGTTACAAAGAAAAGAGTAGCCCCTGGATATAATAATGCTTAAACATCAAGATCAAAGACTCGTAACGTACCAGTGACTACATCAGGAAAAACTTCCTGATCTTGGCGAGCCTGGAGAGCATAAAACCTTTTCTAGCACTGACCACCACCTATACCAGATGAGTTACCCTGCTTAGTCGGGCGACCTGCTGGTGCTGCTGAAGTTGTGGACTGAGCTCTGCCATTGTTTCCTCCTTGACTCTGTTTAGAAGGGCAATCCTTCAACCTATGTGACCAGACTGACCACAGTCAAATCATCCTTCCTTTCCTATAAATCACTCGCCCGAATGATTCTTACCACACTTTGGACAAGTTGGGAACATTCTGGTGCCTGAAATACTACCTTGAGACTTAAAGCCTGATACCCTACCTTTATGATCACTTCGGAACTTGGAGGATGGAACACTAGTTGATGAAGGTATTGGAGTCGAAGACTTCTGTTGGAACTGCGAGCGATTTGCACCACTCGATTTCTGTTGGGAATAGTCATAGTTACTTGTCCTAGCTTTCTTATTCTCCTTAGCTTGTTCTCTAATCTTATCACCCTCAACCTTCTGACAATGTTTCATGAGCCTAGATATATTCATATCTTCAAGTAACATGGCATTCATACACTTTGTTTTCACAAGATCGGAGACCCCATACACAAACTTGTTCATTTGAGCCTTGGAGTCAACAACTATGTGAGGAGCATACCTGGAGAGTTGGGTGAACTTGAGCCTATACTCTTGGACTGTCATCGAAACCTACCTCAAATTCATAAACTCCTGAGCTTTTGCCTCCCTTAACTCTCTTGGGAAAAATCTGTCCAGAAAGGTCTCACTAAAGCAATCCCAACTGATATGAGCTGCAACTGTACCTCTATTCTCTTTCCACTTAGTATACCAGATATGAGCTACATCCTTAAGCTAGTAAGATGCCAACTCAACCTGATCATTTTGCAGTTACCTACATCACTCCAAAGATCTTTTTGACCTCATCAATGAAGCTTTGGGGATCCTTACCAATTTGCGATCCTAAGAACTCAGGCGGATTCTTCCTGACGAAATCACGAACTCTACCTGCAGCTGACCCAACATTAGCTTTTGCCGGACCTGGAGCCTGCTGATTGTTCAAGTTAGTCACACTCTGAGCCAACAACTGAATAGCGTTCCAAAATTCAGCATTTGACACTTCCTGATCTGGGACTCGAGGAGTTTTGTTTGCATTCCTGGCTCTACGAGGTGGCATGATCTTAAAGTGCATAACGAAGGATTAGAACAAGGAATTCGATCATACTTTACGCATGGTAAGAGTAACAAAGAAATTGAAGTTTTCCTAAATCACTTCGTAGCGTCCTTCTCATTAGATGTGGTGCACTTCACACCCATGAAAAGGATTCTACTTAGTGCGGCTTTTCATATATCCTAGGACACTTAAACCTAATTCTTTGATACAAAGTTTGTCATGCCCCAAGGCTACCCCCTAGACGCGGACGCAGGACCTAGGATCACGAATAACCCTAAGCTAACCCTGCTGGCATAATCATAAGCATATTAAAGATAAACTGATGAAATACATACTGTGCAGAAGCTAAATCATGTAAGTAATCTGAAATGATGCGGAATACCCATATACTAAATCTGAATATATGAAAACTTTGAGTTTGAGTACAAATGAAAAATAAAACTCTAATACTATAGTTGAATCTAACTATGTCTGAAATAAAGCCTCTACAGACTAGAAATGTTGGGACATGCCCCAGCTAGATCTGGTAAAACTGAAACTAAAGCTAAAAGTGAGAAAATAATCATGTCACTACTCCTCGAAGAATGAGGACTCACCACAGATGGTACTGAGCTGAAGATCGGAAATCGATCTATGCGTGATCTGACTGCTGAGGACCTGAACCTACATCACGGGAAGATGTAGCGCAGAGTATGCGTCAGTACTTGAAAGGTACTGAGACAGAATAAATCTTAACAATAACATAACTAAATCAAAGGATAAATCTGAGCAATGACATGATATAAGCATGATACAACTGAGAATACTAAACGAAATGTTGAATTCAATGACAAAGTTTGTAACATGCTCAGACTGATTACTGAACAATACTAATAGCATGGACAATTCAATTGAGTCTGACTGAACTGTAAGGGAGCTACTAATAACCGACATAAAACCACATGAGAAAAATGTGGAGTCTAATGTATACGCCCTATCGAGAGGACCCAATATACCTGGACAAAGGTATAGAGGCATGCTGGCATGATCACTGAAATAATGCCCACAAAGGGGACTTACAACCTACGATGAACATAGTTCGGGGACTTGAGGGTGTCTGACCCTAGTCCACTCGGTATTAAGCTTCTCCCAAGTGATTAAGTAATTTAACACATTTTAACTGAAATGCTATAGTATTGGATAACTCAAATACTAACATGCAAAAATCTGAGAATACAACATTAATAGACTGGTAATGACACATTCGAAACTAAGGAATGTATGTATGAATTATTTAAATTATCTGAAATAACTGACCTAGCAAATGTAATTCATGAAGTAAAGAACTACATAGCTAGGGTTCTGAATTTATGAAGGAAGTTATACTAAAACATTAATAAACTGATTTGGAACATTAATAAACTAATTCATAATAATCTGCTATAATTCTAGAAACCCTATGTCTAGTTGATAATAAGGGAATCAAGAATCTGACTGGAATCTAGGGATCTAATGGGTGAAAGGAACCCACTAGTGAAATCCCATATACCTGGTGACGAATTCCATGGAGAAATCTTTTGATTTCAAGGCTAGAACTAATTGAACTTTGCTGCCTGTTGAACTAGGGTTCGGTCACTACTTTCTTCTCTCTACGCTCTAAGTTTCTATGTTTTGATGAATGATTTGACTTAGGAAAGTTCTAGTTATGTTTCTAGGCTAAAACTGACCAAAACCACGTAGTTTAGGAGTTAAACGACAAAGTTTAGGTGCCAAACAAATAGGGTAAAAGACAAAAATAACCCTACTTAAAATTTTGATGGGACTGACCAAGGTCACTTTCACGGACCGTGAAAGGGACCACGAACCGTGGGACCGGTCGTGGTCCTTGGCTAGTGGCTACTGTTCCTGAGGGTCCTATCCACGAGCCCCTGCCACGGCCCGTGAGGAGGACCATGGACCGTAAAAGTCCCTGTCGTCCTCACTTGGGCTGAGCTCTGGAGGTTCAGGTTTGGGGGCCTACTGTTTGATCTTCACGGACGTCCCCACGACCCGTCTTTAGGACCACAAACCGTGAAGGTCCTCGTGGTCCTTACTTGGGCGGGGGGTGGTGGGTCTGAGGGAAAGGCTTGGGGCCTACTGGTTCAATATTACGGATTCCACCACGGTCCGTTGTCAAGACCACGGCCTGTGGAGGCTCTCCTGGTCTGACGTCTAGGCCTAGTGGAGTTTAACTCCAGACCACGGGCAGGTCAACGGATCGTAGACCCTATCACGGTCCGTGAACCCTGTCGTGGTTCACTGGTTCAAGTAAGTACTGCAATTTTTTTCTAGGTCTGATTTTTGAGGTGTTACACCAGGAGACACTGTTTCATCACTAGAAGTTAATAGTAATTTTCTTATGAATATTATATTAAAATTAACCTGGTGAGTCTCATATTCCAGTGACTCCATTCTATTCACACTTTCTCGACGTGTGTGTGAAGGCAAGTGGTATATCTGTCTAGATCGTCTTTGATTTATTTAGATCTTGTTTTTCTGTCATATATTGTTATTTCCGACCATCATCTGAGAAAGCCACTTGTTTCCGGCTAAGAGATCTAGTTATTGTCTCATTCTTCTTTCAACCAACATCTGAGGAGTTTGGTAAATTATTTTTTGGTGTTTTCGATCGATATTTGGTTTATCTGGGTTTCATCTTTAATATGTAGTTTGCCTCTTCTTGAAGTTCCGATCTAACATCGTGAAAGTACAAGATTTTGTTTCATTGGTCAAAGATATACATTTGAGCTTTATTACATCAAGGTTTTGTTTGCTCTCTTTTAAGAAATTGCATTACTGAATTGGTTTCTTTTGAAAATATTTGTTGAGGATAAGTGGTACTACTATTTCATTAATAGAATGATCAATAAGAGAATGCATTTTGTTACTACGGATAATTCATTTTTTGATAAAATAATTTCAATTCCAACACATGAGTTTGCAAAATTACCTCAATATCAAGAATCATTGAATAAATTCACTTTGGCTATTATAATTGCTAAGTTAGATGAAACATACCGTATCACCTCTTCAAATGAATAGATGATTGATTTAGGTGCCACAAATCATATAATTGCTAATTCCAATATATTTTTCTAGCATTCAATAACACGAAGCTCCCTTTCTAGTAACTGTAGCTGATGGAACTATTTGTACAAGTGTTGGATTTGGAATAGTTAAGTCAACCTCCTCTGTTGCCCTATCATATATATTAAGCCTACCAAAATTGATTTTTAATTTGATCTTTGTCAGTAAATACATATATCTTAATTTTTTATTTCATTTTTTTCTCGATCATTGCCTGTTTCTTTATCTTAAGACAAATCAGGTAATTATTGGTAAACGACATGTATCTGATGATTTGTACATCCTTGATGAGTGGGAGTCTCAGTCTGTTGTTTGCTCTAGTTTTGTGTCCCCATTTGCTGCACATTGTCGATTAAGACATCCCTCTCTACCTCAATTAAAGAAGTTGTGTCCTTGGTTTAAGAATATTTCTTCATTGGAATGTGAGTCATATCGATTTACAAAATATCACAACTTGTAATTACACCATGTAATTACCAGGAATTCACATCCCTTCTCTCAGAATTGGAGAGTGCAATTACCTCTTGCCAATTACTCGCAATTACCTGCTGACCAAGTAATTACACGGCCAACCAAGCATGTCAAACAGTGTAATTACATCCAATTACACAAAATTCAGTTATTAGGTTGACTTTCCAAACAGGCCCTAAGAGTTTTGTTTATGGAGAGGTTTTCTTTCTACAATTTTTATGTTTTTTATTGGTTTTTAAATATGTAGGCTAATTAGCCAAATCATATAATAATATTTTCATTTTTAGTAAGTTTTTGTCATATGATTTATCACTGATATTATCTGTAATTGTAAGCTTCCGCATGACTCTTTGATTCTTTCAAACCCAACAATATCTACTCTAGTTGGTGAGTCTTTTATTTTCAAGTGGCTTTACCGTGGTTGTATAGTAGATATTGTTGGTCGTTAGACCCATATAGATTTGATAGAACCAGAGATGCTATACTTTGATTTTATTATGGGCATGGATAGATTGATATATTTTTACGCCAAAATTGACTATCATGGTGGTTGTTCCCACTTTGTTTCACCCCCTACTATAAATAATTAGAATTTTATATAACATGGGTCTAAATGTTTATTTTTATTTATTTTAAAAGAGATAAAGTATCAAAAACACACATAAACTATATACTTTTTTTGAGTTTCATAACTAAATAATTGGGAGTGTGAGTTTCATGCCTAAACTATCACTTATCAGTTTGAGAAACACACCTCAGTGGTGTGTGTAATACACTCTCTTTTATTTGCAAAAGCATTGACACATTACATTCCACATGGATAAATTATTTTACCTTGACAAAAATTAAATAATAAACTATTAGTATTGATTAAAAATTAAAGATTAAAGTATTAATATCCCTATTGTTTTTTCAAAAAGTAAAATTTATTTTTTGAAATTTATTTTATAAAAAAAAATTTAAAAAATTTATACTTCACCCCTCCCTTGCCCCCTCCTCCCCCCCCCCCCATAACACCCACTCATTCCAAAAAAAATATTGATATTATTTTTTTTATTTAAAAAATAAAATAATATCTATTTTGAGGGAGAGGGAGAGATTAGGTAAAAAAAATTATATAGTTTTATAGAAGAAATTTTAACAAAAAAAAAACTAAAAGATGGCGGGGGAAGGGGAGTACGGTGAAAGGAAGTGATGGAGAGGGGTATGAAAAATATTTTACTTTTTATTTTATAAAAAAATATTATTATTTTGGGTTAATAATTCTTTAATCTTTAATTTTAACTAAGCTAATAATTTATTTAATTTTTGTCAAGGTGGAATGTTTTGTCCATGTGGAGTGTTATGTGACAATTTTTTTAAAATAAAAGAGAGAGTGTGGTACATACACCATGAAGAGAATGCATTAAAAGAGAGGGATGTGTTTCTCAAACTAGTAAGTGATAGTTTAGGTATAAAATTCACACTCTCAATAGTTTGAGTATGAAACTAAAAAAATGAGATAGTTTATGTGAGTTTTTGATACTTATCTAAAAAAAAAAAGGAAAGAAAAAAATTAGTTAAGAACAAGTAAAGATGAATTTCAACTTATCAAATTTGTGTCACTTTTGCTCAATAAAAACAACTTAAGCAGACATTGCCTATTTCTCTAGCGTAAGAAAAGAAATTTGTGGGATGAATATGATGTTCTAGTCCCTAGTTATGGTCATATGGATGTGTATCATCTTTAAACTTCCCTTTTTTTTTAACTACTAGTATCTGGACACGTGCTTTGCACGTGTATTCCATGTTAATTTGTTCAAACTTTTTCATTGAGATGGAGGGACTGTATAATAGTTAAATATATTGGTTTTAAAAAATTCAAGCTTATTCTTACTAAAATAGAGAAATTAAAGAACATATCAATTCTCTTTTTACATATAAAGTAGAAACAACTGCTAAAAGTATAACAAGATTATTTGAATGCTAAAATTAAAATATTACATGTCAAAATAATAATAATATATGTGTCTCAATTTTCATATACAATAATACATAAACATTGTGCATTATAATAAATTTGTGTTGAACTTTGTTTAGTGAAGTTGATGTTACTGGCTAATCGAACTCTAGACGCCGATAGATCTAGGTACTTCTCATCCTCTCAAATTGTTGCTTTCTCTTCAAGAACAAAAAGAAGATGAAATTAATTAATAAATAAAATTATGCAAGAGCCTATAAAAATGGTGAGTAAGAATTCAAGAATCTTTTCCTGCCTTTTTATAGCTATTTTTAATTTGCATTCCTTAAACCTTTTCTTTCAATAGTCTACAATTAATTATTCAATGCAACTCTTCCTATTTTCCAAACTATTTATTTCTCCTAATTAATTAGTCTACATTTAATTATTCAATGCAATTCTTCCTATTCTCCAAACTATTTAGCAATGAATAGCGCACACTTAAATTTGATTAATGGGTAAATCATTAAGGGCTACATTTAAATTGGACTTTTGAATATCTACAGATTCACAAATGTCATGTAAATTTAAATACAATTACTAATATTTCAATTAGATTAAGTATTTTATTTTAGTTAAATATAAGAGAAAAATTGTAATCTAACTTTAAACACTCGTTTTATTTCTATCCATTTTTATTCATGTGGATACATTCACCTCAAACTAATATTCTACTTTGAACAGAAACAATACAAAATAATATATACAAAGATACATATTCCAAGCCATAATAAATGCCATTATTTTTATTATGGATACATTCAACTCAATTCTCACCCCATGAATTTCCGTAACATTTCATTAATTTGACTGGAAACATAATAAGTGTCATTATCTTTTAGTTGGAATATGAATGTCAGAGAGTGCCCTCTCTTTTTTTGTGTGGATAATTTAGTGATTTTACATTTATGCATATTAATTTTGAAGAGATAACACATTTTTATTATTATTTAATTAGATTAGATGTTGTATTTATTACATTTTGATCATGTATAAGGGTAAAATTGTAATCTAATTGCACGTGTAACTCAATTTTACTGACCACAAAATTTTAAAAAATTACCTAACTACTAGGATTAAGAAACATGTTTGAGTTATAAATTTTATACTAAATAAGAAGTGCAAATTCTTAAAGTGATATCTTAATCCTACTTGGCGAATTCTTTAAAAAGAAGAATACTTCTCCAAAGAAATCCTTGGTTTTCTTACTTTGATTTCTAATTTCGCCTTTAATTAGCAAAGTTACTGGACCTTGTTTCTTTTGGTATAATGTACAATCTCTTCATTACCTATTGATTTGGCAAAAATAACATTTTTAAATACCAACACTCAAGCAGAAAGGAGTAGAGAAATAGAAACATATGTTTATATCACCTCCCAACCAACTAAAAATACCTTTGGTGTAATTATGCTTTTAGTGTCATGTATATTTTTAATTTTTTTTGGTAAATTTTATCAAGACCTATAAAAGGAGAATTATAATGTGTAATATATATATATATATTAATGACCCGAACCGTCGTTAATTAGGAAAAGCATAAATTCGAGAAACTTTAGGCCACTGTCCCACCATGGCGGGCCAAATGCCGCTAGGGTGGCAGCGCCACAATGGCAAAAATATTCTCCAGGGTAGGATAGGCGAGGCAGAATGTAAGTAACGCAAATTCTTATTGGCAGATTGTAAGTAACGCAAATTCTTATTTCCTTCTTCTTCCAAAAATACCTAAATTAGTCGTAAAACACCCTAGAAACCCCCCAAAAGCTTCTCCAAGCTTGGGAAAGATGGAGAGAGAGAGATATTTCTAGCGAAAGGATGTCGACGGATTGCGGATTTCCGGTCAACACCACCATCACGAGTCCCGGAAACAAGAATCGAAGACCAAAACTCCGTGCAACTGCTTGGTGCCCAGGTAGGCTAGGTTTTATGAATTTAGTAGTTATAAATCTATGCCCACTGCGTAATATATGTAAATCAATGGTAGGATTTATCTGTAGCCCTTCGTGCACAGAACGAAATATGATTAAATCTTAGGAAGAAGCCTTAGATGATGAACTAGGGCTAAGTATGGTTGGAATAATGCTTATATGATATACGTCGAGTAGTAATTTATTGGTGATGGTTGTGATTCTATGATTGTGTGATGTATTTTTGTTCTTGTTTCATTATAATATGTGCATGTATGTGAACGAAGCTTGTTGATCACACCTAATGTAAATAAGTATGAACGGAAAACTATATGATATGAATCACTCTTGTTGTATGATTGTGATAATATACATTGTGATTGTGATTGTGGATCGGGTGTTCAGTTACGACACACTAACTTGGATCGGTTGCCACGTTTCGGCATAACTATGGCATCGGTTGCCACGTTCCGGCATAAACATTTGATTGGGTACCACGTTCTGGTATGCTAACAGTTTGGGTTTGGGTCCCTTGAGAGGACCAATGACTTGAAATACTTGTGCATATCGTAATGATGAATTGCGTGTTGTTCATAACTGAGATTTGAATGATTGTTCTACCCTAGTTGTAAATGATTATGATGACCTAGTTAGATTACGAGGGCGAGAAGTAAAGGTAGTGTACGGGATTCGAGTATTTCCCTGTGACACGTGTTTGGGGGTGATCGAAATGGGTGATGGTTTGACTTGTCCATGTAGAATATTTCTAAAGATGAAAAAGGGGGTTCATGGTTAATAGTTAGCAAGATTGATTTAATGTACCACATGACGAAGGCGGGGTAATATAAAAGAGGAAATAATGGTATACAGTGGGTGGTTAGCCGGAATGCTTGTAGTTACATTCGTGGTCTCTTCTGCGGGTTAGAATGTCTAGGCTATGATCAAGAAACTAGTGAGTGGGTTGAATGAGGAGGTGGTTAGTAGTACGAAGTACTAGTCTCTTCCTTAGGTGTTAGTGGTAGGTGCCCATACGGCCCAGTGGGTTGGGTTGTCACACCCCAAGCCTACACCCTGGGTGGGACTAGCACTTGAGAACCATTTTTGGCCCCAAGTGAACCCTTGGCCTAGCTTACTTACTCAACGGAAGCCTTAACCATAAGAAACAGTCTCAAGATATAACTCATGCAATAACTTAACGAGATATTAAACTTAGCCAAAATGGCAACTCACGTCTTAACGTATACAACTGAAAAATGTAAAGACTAAAGAACTATAACTACTCGTCTATGAAGCCTCTAAAACAAAGAGGGATGCCGGGACAAGGCCCCCGATCATCCTAACAACTAAAGTACTAAATCAAAACAAGATAATAAGGGATCCTCCAGATAACAAGGAGGCTCACCAACTGACTCTGAGTGCTCAACTAGATCAACAAGGCGTTGGATGATGATCTTGTTTACCTATGTCTGAATCATAAAACGATGCAAGCCAAATGATCCTAGTACATTGAATGTACGAGTATGCGAGGGGAAAACTAAAAATGACATAAGCTTGAAAGGAATATGAAAAGAACACTTACCTTGGCTTTACTCAACTCAGGAATAACTTAACTCAAATGCAAAGTAAAAACAACAATAATGGTGCAATTTATACAAACATTTAAAACATTAGGTAGCAACTCAATTTGTTAAAGGAACGCAATAACAACTTAGTTTACATATAAAGTAATATAATACTGTGGGAGTTTCTCTAACCGACAACCATCACTATGAGCCTAAGTGATGATACATCGTCTCGCCCACGCTGCCAGAACTGTCCTATATTTTGCCGTCATATAGAACGCCTCAACTAAGTGGATCCTCTAGTCTATGCTAAAAAGCACTAAGGAATCATCTAAAAAGTATGATCCTTTCTACCCATGTTGGCTACATGCTTTATGAAGACTTGAGTTATTATGAACTCGCGTCCCCATATCGGTGCTCAATACTACTCCCAAAATATACTCAGCTCATATGTTTCAAAAACAAAACTCTTTATGTGATTTGAGATAATTACTCAAAAACTACCTCAAAAGCTCTCTTGGAAATCAGTGTTTCCTCTCTTGTTTAAATGTGAAAACAATTACTCTTTGGGAATACTTAGTTCTCATATACTCTTTTTGAAGAAATGAACTACATTTGTTACTCTTACTTGACTCAAAACTCAAGTCTTAAAACAAGTTTAAAACATTTGCAAAAGACTTCTTGAGTGACTCTAAGAACTTTCTACACTTGGCTCTTATATTTTCTTGCATTTGAATTTATGGATTCGAGGTTATGATTGAAGTTTATGGATGATTTCTAGGTGATTAGAAGTCATTTAGAGTAGTTAGAATCAATAGGAAGTGTTAGTACACTTTAAAAGGACTTAAACGAGCTAACCGATGAAAAATGGGTTGGGGCGGATGGACGTGGCGCACTTCAGGCGCGCCACGTCAGGCCCAAAAGTTCAGAGACCACTTTTTGGCGCACTTCTGGCGCGTCAGCCCAGACTTCCTGGCGTAATGGGGGCGCGTCGCCTCAGCCCTCATGGCGCAACGGGATCGCGTCACCCTAACATTTCCCCAGGCAAAACTGACGAACTTTTCCTCTAGATTCTGATCTTAATTCGATTAATTTCGATTCTTTTTCTCAATATCTCTTTAGATTTAGATACCCAAAACATATACACAAATTGTAACTCAAACAACTCAAGAAATCAACACTATAATCTCAAGAAACTCCTCAATCTCAACCAAATTTAAGAACGAAAGCAATTCAAGAACACCCATCAAGAACATTCAAACTTACAATCTTTTTAGGAAGAAATCACGCTGAATTAAACATGTTTGGCACGTCGGTGAACGAACCCAACGTTATAAAAGCCTCACATACCTTGTAGGATCAAATCCTCGACGAAATCTGCAATCAATTTCTTATGAAGACAATGAATCTCGACTTTTCCCCTTCTCTTCTCTCTTCAGTTTTTCTCTCTAAATCCCTAACGTGAATTTCCAATTGTGCAAACTGAACCAATTCAGTTCGACCCTAATTAATTCACTAAAAACGAAATAAATTAATTGGGTAAGGAAAAGACCATAATACCCTTCCAAAATCAGTTTAGACTTTCCTTATCTAAACAACCCGACTTCAAATGGTCATATCTCACTCATACAAACTCGGAATTGAGCAAAATTGGTGGGGTTGGAAAGATAATTCAATGATATTTCCTACGATATCTGGAAGAACACCTAAATCATCCTGAAATAGGAGTTATGGTCATTTTAAGTTGACCAAAAACTCTTACTTACATAACTTAACTAATTTTCTAGATTTTTCCTTCTTTCCAAACAACTCTTTCTAAATCTAGCTCTTCAAATAGAGAGGTGTTACAATATCTCTCCCTTGGGAACATTCATCCTTGAATAAGACTACTCTTAGTAGGCGAAGGGTGTAACATCTATCATTTAGCTCAAACATCCACCAAGCAAATTTAAGACATCAAGTATATAAATTAAAGAGTACTAAGAAGAGAATTAGTACCTTGACCTGGAATTCTTCGGGCTCAAAGAGATGTGGATATATCTTTTTCATATCCTCCTCAGCTTCCCAAGTAGCTTCCTCAACAAACTAATTTCTCCAAAGAACTTTGATGGACGCAACTTTCTTGGTCCTCAACTTGAGAACCTGACGGTCTAGAATTTGAACCAAAATTTCCTCATAGGATAAGCTATCATTGATACCAATATCTTTAGTTGGTATGATAAGTGAAGGATCTCCCGTGCACTTCTTCAACATGGAAATATGAAATACTGGATGAACCGTGCTAACTCTTGTGGTAGCTCCAACTCCTAAGCTACATTACCAACCCTCTTAGATATTCTGTAAGGACCAATTTATCGGGGACTAAGCTTCCCCTTCTTACCAAATCTCATAACACACTTAATGGGTGAAACTGTCAAGTATACCCAGTCATCTACTTCAAACTCTAACTCCTTCTTCCTAAATCAGTGTAGGATTTCTGATGACTCTGCGCCGGTTTCAACCTCTCTTGAATAACTTTCACCTTCTCCATACTTGATAAACTAAGTCTAATCCTATCAACCCAGTTTCACCAACTTTAAACCATCCAAAGGAGTCTGCATCTTCTCCCATAAAGAGCTTCATAAGGAGCCATTTGGATGCTAGAGTGGTAAATATGTTGTAAGCAAATTCAATAAGATGTAGGTGATCATCCCAATTACCTTTGAATAAATCACACAACCTCAACATATCTCTAAGGTATGAATAGTACACTCTGCTTGCCCATCGGTCTGAGGATGAAAGGCAATACTTAAGTTCGCTTTTGAACCCAAGCCTTTTTGGAATGACTTCCAAAACTGTGCAGTAAATTGCGCACCTCTGTCTGAAATAATGGAGATTGGAATCCAATGAAGTTAACTACTTCTTGAATATACAACTTAGCATAATCTTCTACTGAATGGGTAGTCTTTACAGCACAAGTGGGCTGATTATGTCATTCTATCTACAACACCCAAATAGAATCATGCTTCCTGCGAGACCTTGGTAAACATGTGATGAAGTCCATATTGATCATCTCCCACTTCCATTCAGGAAGTTCTATATTCTGAGCCAACCCACCAGGTCGTAGGTGCTCTACCTTAACTTGTTGGCAATTCGAACACTTAGCAACAAATTCAGCAATGCCCTTCTCATACTACTCCACCAATCAACCTCTCTCAAATCGCGATACATTTTTGTGGAACCCGGATGAATGGAATATCTGGAGCTATGAGCTTCCTCCATGATCCTCTCTTGGAGTTCATCCACTATTGGTACAAACAATCTACCTTGATACCTCAATAGATCATCTCCCCTTGTTCAAAAGCCATTACTTTTTTGCTTATGAACATTTTCCTTCAATTCAAGCAAAATAGGATCTTGGTCCTGCTTCTCTTTTAATTCTGACACTAATGATGATTCATCCCCATTCATCACCACTACCCCTCATTTTGTGGAATCCATTAGTCAAACTCCCAATCGTGTAAGTTGGTGCACATTTTGCTAACTCTTTCTTATCTTCCCCAAAATGTGTGGTACTACCCATAGACAACATGCTCAAGGCATCAACAACCACATTAGCCTTACCTGGGTGATAAAGAATACTCATGTCATAATCCTTGAGTAATTCCAACCACATCCTTTGTCTGAGATTAAGCTCTTTCTAACTAAACACATACTGAAGACTCTTGTGATCGGTGAACACATCCACATGAACACCATAAAGATAATGGCGCCATATTTCAGAGTAAATACTACGCAGCCAACTCTAGATTATGGGTTGGGTAGTTCTTCTCATGAACTTTCAACTGTCTGGAGGCATAAGTTATAACCTTGACATTCTGCATCAACACACAACCCAAACCAACTCTAAATGCATCAAATACACCACAAAACCTTGAGTACCTTATGGTAAGGTCAAAACTAGGGCAGTAGTCAACCTCTTTTTCAATTCCTGAAAGTTTTTCTCACAAGCTTCAAACCATTGAAACTTACTGACTTCTGAGTTAACTTGGTCAAAGGGATGAAATAGATGAGAACCCCTCGACGAACCTTCTATAATAGCCAGCCAACCCCAAGAAACTCTAAATATCGGTTGGAGATGTGGGTGTAGGCCAATTCTGTACTGCCTCTATTTCAGGATATCAACTCTAATTCCATCACAGGAAACAATGTGGCCTAAGAATGCCACAGACTCAAGCCAAAACTCACATTTAGAGAACTTAGCATACAACTCTCTATTTTTAATGTTTGGAGAACTATCTGAGATGACTAGCATGATCTTCTTCATTCCTCGAATAGATTAGTATGTCATCAGTTAAAACGATAACAAACATATCTAAATAAGGTTGAATACTCTATTCATAAGGTCCATGAATATTGAAGTGCATTGGTCAAGCCAAAGGACATAACTAGGAACTCACAGTGACCATAACGGTCCTGAATGCTGTCTTCGGAATATCACATTCCCTTACCCCAACTGATGGTATCTAATATGAGGTCTATCTTAAAGAAACAAGTAGCACCCTGAAGTTGATTGAAAAGATCATCAAATCTCGGAAGAGGATACTTATTCTTGATAGTAACCTTGCTCAACTGATATAATCTATACACATTCTAAGGGAACCGTCCTTCTCCTCACAAATAAGACCGGAGCGCCCCAAGGTGAGACACCTGGTCGAATAAACCCTTATAAAAGAGATATTTCAACTGTTCTTTAGCTTTTTCAACTCTTTGGAGCCATTCTATATGGAGAATAGAATAGGACGAGTATCTGGAAGAATGTTTATACCGAAGTCTATCTCTCCTTAGGAGGGACTCCGGGTAAATCATCTGGAAAGACTTCTGGAAACTCACTCACAATTGAAATTGACTCAATAAAAGGTGTCTCAATGCTAGAGTCATTAACTCGGACTAAGTAATAGACACAACCCTTGGAAACTAACTTTCTTGCCTTAAAGTACGAAATAAAACGACCCTTAGGCACTACTGAACTACTTTTCCACTCTAAGGCTGGCTCATTAGGAAGAACTTAACAACTCGAGTCCTACAATCAATGGATGCATAACAGGCATGAAGTCAGTCCATACCTAGAATGACATCAAAATCTACCATGTCTAACTCAATTAAATCAACTATGGTGTCCTTGTGATTAATTGAAATGACACAATCACGAAATACTCGTTCAGCTAGAATAGACTCCCCAATAGGTGTAGAAACACAAAAGGGTTCACAAAGTTTCTCAGGAAGGATATCAAAATTATTTGCAACATAAGGGTCACAAAAGATAAACTTGCTCCTAGGTCTAGCAAAGCATAAACATAAGAGTAAAGACTTTGATCATACCAGTGACAACATCTGGAGATTCATTTGTTCTTGACGACTAGTGATCGCATAAATGTGGTTTGCTCCTCCCCAGTATCGGAAGTAGCTCCTCTAGGTGAACCCTGTCTGGTGGAGCAATGGATGAAGATTGGGATCTATTGCCCTAATTTCCACTACCTGCCGGTTCTTAAGGCACTCTTTTATGAAATGACTCTCTTGGCCACACTTGAAACAACCTGTGGAGCCATCATAACACCTACCTGGGTGGTTCCTACCACACTTAGCACATGCAGAGCCCAATTACCTCTTGTGCCACACTACCTGAGATTGAGCAGGTCTAGCTCTAAAGTGCTGGGAATTCTGATTATTATTCTCACCTTTGTTTTGGTGCAAGTGCACTAGCAGATGATAGAGTAGGCCCTTTTGCTTTTGCTGAAAGGATGAAGGTTCACATTATTTCTTTGCTGCCCGACTCATTCCCTGTCTTAGCCTTCTAGTTTCTAAACTGTCCCTATCCCTCACTTCTCTTCCTCAACCTGCTGCACATAGACCATAACCTTGTTATATCCATGTCCCCTATTAACATAGTTGTCTTGACCTCTTTGCTTGATAGATGGGACAACCTAGCAACAAAAAGACTCATCTTGCTCCTCATATCCGCAACCATCTCCGAGGATATCAGGACAGTTGGGTGAACTTCACCCATACTCATGAACATTACTGAATCTTCTTAAGGGTAAGGAATTCCTGTACCTTGACTTCTCTAAGTTCCAGGGAAAAAAAGTCCCAAGAAAGCACTCTCGAACACAACCCAACTCCAAACCGGTCATCCTCAACCCTATCTTTTTCCACTGGTCAAACCAAGTCCTGGCAACATTCCCAGTTGAATTATAACTAATTCAACTCGATGACATTGGCCACATGCGTAACATCAAATACCTTTTGCAGTTCCTCAATAAAGTTCTTTGGATCTCAGTAGTGCTTGAACCAGGGAAACTTGGAGGATTCATCCTCAAGAACTCACGGATCCTTGAAGTATCAACCTCTTCTTGTCGGGCACCTCTATATTCCTAGCTTGGTTGGCCACAACTTGACTCAACATTGGATAGCTTCACAGAACTCGGCATTGGTGACCTCTCCTTGGGGTTGCACTTTGGTGCATTAGGTACCCCTTGCTCTCAACATTCCTCCTAGCAGGACGACCTCAAACAGCTCTTTATGGAGGCATGATCAACTGAAAGACACACACAAGCACGAGTTAGAAAAACCTTTTAGAGATCAAACTCTAACGCACCAAGTGTGTGCAAGAAGTGAGATAATTTCCTAAGTGTTGCAGCCTCCTAATTATAGATATGGCATGCTTCACACCAATGACTAGACTCTACAAACACGGCTTCATAGATCCCTAGGACTCTTGTACTTTGTGCTCTGATACCAGTTTGCCAGCCCCGAGGCTACACCCTGGCGGGACTGCATCGAGAACCATTTCTAGCTCCAAGCGAACCCTTGGCCTATCTTACTTACTCAGCGGAAGACTTAACCATTAGAAATAGTCTCAATATATAACTCATGCAATAACTTAAAGAGATATTGAACTTAGCCAAAATCGCAACTCAAGTCTTAACGTATACAACAAAAAAATGGAAAGACTAAAAATTATAACTACTCTTTATGATACCTAAAACAAAAGGAATGTCGGGACAAGACCCCCGATCATCCTAAAACTAAAGTACTAAAAAAAATATATAATAAGGATCCTCCGGATAGCAAGGAGGCTCACCAACTGACTCTGAGTGCTCAACTAGATCAACGAGGGACTGGGTGATGATCCTGGTTACTTGTGTCTACATCATAAAATGATACAGACCAATGTCATTAGTACATTGAATGTATGAGTATGCGAGGGGAAAACAAAACATGACATAAGCTTGAAAGGAATGTGAAAAAAACACTTACCTTGGCTTTAATCAACTCAGGAATAACTCAACTCAAATGTAAGTAAAAACAACAATAATGGTGCACTTTAGACAAGGCATTTAAAACAGTAGGTAGCAACTCAATTTGTTAAAGAAACGCCATAACAACTCAGTTTACATATAAAGTAATATAATACTGTGGGAGTTTCTCTAATCGACAACTATCACTATGACCCTAACTGATGATACATCATCTCTACCACGCTGCCAGAACTGTCAATACTTTGCGGTCATATAGAACGCCTCAACTAAGTGGATCCACTAGTCTATGCTAAAAAGCACTAAGGAATCATCTAAAAAGTATGATCCTTTCTACCCATGATGGCTACATGTTTACGGAGACATAAGTTATTATGAACTCACGTCCCCATATCGGTGCTCAATACTACTCCCAAAATATACTCAGCTCATATTTTTCAAAAACAAAACTTTTTCTGTGATTTGAGATAATTACTTAAAAACTAGCTCAAAAGGTCTCTTGGAAATCAATGTTTCTCTCTTGTTAAATGTGAAAACATTTACTCTTTGGGAATATTAGTTGTCTTACTCTTTTTGAAGAAATGAACTTCATTGTTACTCTCACTTAACTCAAAATCAAGTCTTAAAACAAGTTCAAAACATTTACAAAAGACTTTTGAAGTGATTCTAAGAACTTTATAGACTTGGCTCTTATCTTTCCTTGAATTTGAATTCATGGATTCAGGTTTGTGGATATTTATAGGTGCTTAAAGTCATTTAGAGTAGTTATAATCAATAGGAAGTGTTAGTACACTTTAGAGAGACTTAAATGGGCTAAATGATGAAAAATGGGTTGGTGCGGACGGACCTGGCGCACTGCTGGTGCGCCACACCACCCCCAAAGTTCAGAGACCACTTTTTGGTGCACTGCTGGTGCGTTACCCCAGCCCTCCTGGCACAATGGAGGCGCGTCGCCCCAGCATTACTCCAGGCAAAACTAACGAACTTTTCCTATCGTTTTCTATCTTAATTCGATTAATTTAGATTATTTTTATCAATACTCTTTAGATTTAGATACCCAAAACATATACACAAATTCTAACTCAAAAAACTCAAGAAATCAACACTATAATCTCAAGAAACTCCTCAATCTCAACCCAAATTCAAAAACGAAAGCAATTCAAGATACCATCAAAAACATTCAAACTTCCAATCTTTTAGGATGAAATCACGCTTACATAAACATGTTGGCACATGGGTGAACGAACCCAACATTATGAAAGTCTCACATACCTTGTAGGATCAAATCCTTGACGAAATCCACAGTCAATTTCTTATGTAGATGATGAATCTCGACTTTTCCCCTTTTCTTCTCTCTTGAGTTCTTCTCTCTAAAGCCCTAACGTGAATTTCCAATTCAGCAAACTGAAACAATTCAGTTTTTACCCTAATTAATTCACTATAAACGAAATAAATTCATTGGGTAAGGAAAAGACCATAATACCATTCCAAAATCCAGTTTAGACTTTCCTTATCGAAACAATCCAACTTCAAATAGGCATACCTCACTCATACCAACCGGAATTAAGTAAACTCAGCGGCGTTGGAAAAATAATTCAAACATATTTCATACTGTATCTGGAAGCACATCTAACGCATCCTGATCTATGATTTATGATCATTTGTAGTTGACCAAAAACTCATACTTACATAACTTAACTAATTTTCCAGATTTTTCCTTCTTTCCAAAAACAACTCTTCTAAATCTAGCTCTTTCTAGCTCTTCAAATAGCAAGGTGTTACATGATTCATGAAAAATTGGTATCAAAGCCCAGTTTACTGGTCTCCCCGTACAAGAGAAAAATGTGGACTAGACTCTTGCGGATTGGTGTATTGACGTCCACATCTAATCCTCAGGAAGTTAGGAATCATTTTAAGAAGTCGTTCCACCTTATTCTCTCCTATCGTGTGAGTGTCGATTGTGGTATGAGTTGAGTCTAATTGGTATCTCCCTATTCCAATTAGTATCTCAACAAAGTAAACAAGACACCGTGGTCACGATTGAGAGGCCACAAGAAAAAAATTGGAAACTGAGAAGGTTCAATTGGTATCTGGCCCTAAGGGTCGAAATGGTATCATGGAAGAATTAATTAAGGATTTGGATTGTCTGTGCTTTGTATCTTGGAAACGGTGCATGTTGCTTCTTGTTGTCTGAACTAACTGCGAATGTGAAGTCGTAATAGCTTGAATGTGATGATATGATTTTTGTACTATAAATTGTGTATGAACCTTGTTATGTGTAATATGCCGCTAATTGTTGGAATTATGCGGGTTGTAACACTTGAGTATTGTAAAGCCTGTTGCAAAAAGAATATCCTGACTAGATTCGATGAGAGGGTTTAGATAAAAACTATGAGACGATTTAGGAGGGAGATCTAAACGTGTCTTGCACTTGTGTATTAACCGGTGAATAATTGGGTGTATCCTGGGATGTGTGGGTTGTGGTGCCGAATTACAAGAACAATTGGTTGTGTATCATGGATTTGACTGGGAGTAGTCAAGGATTTCTCCTAGTTCAAAGGATTATCCTAAGTTTGTTTGGTCAAGATGGGAACCTTGGTGAAATTTAGAAAAGAGAGAAAACCCAGAAAAATCTCAGCAGAGGCTCTTTTTCCATTTTGGCCACTGAGGCGGGCCAGGGCGAGATGCCAGAGCAGGATAAGGCGAGGCAGAACCTCAACTTCCCTCTCTAGTTTTTTTAAGTTTCCCGATAAGGACCCCAAATGGTATCCGAGCTAACCCCTGCAATTCTATCAGTATTCAGCAGTCGAGAATAGTTTATAAAATTAGTAATTAACCATTTTCTATGGAAAAAGTAGGAAATCTAGCATCCAATTTCTTACAAAACATATGAAAGTCGAAAAGATAAAAACCAGGTTGTCCCAAAATTTACAAGCCGAAGATTGGCAAAGACAAATCAAGAACCTTAGATTGGGTGGTGTCAAAATCTGAGTCTAGATCCTCGGAGGTACCAGGCCGGTCACTGCTTCATCCAAATAGTAAAGTGCTGGAAATCTCCTTTCTCGACTCGGGGAAGCTCTTGACCAGGGGCAACACAAATGAATATGGTCCTCACGGTCTTCCATATCTGGACCATCGGACGATCCCTCTCCATACCCTTCATCCGCTCCTGGCGTATCTCATGACAGAGTCTCTCGACCTCTAGGACAGTGCTGGGTGGAACCGGGGTAAAGTCAGCAAAGGTACTCCCCAACCTTTTCTGAACGGCAGCCAGATCCTCCTCGACCCGTGCACCTGAGAGTGGGGCCTCATCGTCCAAATCCACGGCCGCCTTACTCCTGCTACCCTACCCGTTCTCCTCCTCTTGCTTCTAGAAGTAGAACCTAACCTGATCAAAAAGGGTGGAAGGGGGGATCCATGGGTAATACATCATCGATGTCGACAAGTGGCACTCCCGCCCCTTGCACAACTTAGTAATAAGTCCTAGTAGAAGAAAGGTTTCTTGTTGCCTCGGTAGAACATCTTGCACTCTGAAATGATCTGTGCCCCCACATTCAACTCGGTGCCCTATATAGAGCGCGCCACCACCAAGGCCTGAGGAAAGGTCACGTGGTACGGTTCCCCGACGGGCGAATCCTCCTAGTCACCAAGGGTAGCCACCTCTTAGATTCAACTGACCAATCTGAGCTAGTAATTCCCTCGGCAGTAGCCAATAAACCTGATCCAGATGCGCAGGCTCAATCAGGGTGTCCTTCAGCCAACCCAGGTCCATTTCCCGCAGCTTAGCCTCGTACTCAGCATTCGGGACCTCGGGCAACTCTAACGCCTCATTGATATTTGTGGCATTAAGGGGAATGTCAACTCCCCAGATACGGATGACAGGGTAAAGATCGTTCCATCACAAAGTGGGCAGGATGGCGTAAAACTCCCTCACCCAAGTGGAACGTGCATCCGGGGAGCCTCAGTCAGTGGAGTCCATCCGAACTCCATCAGGCGAGCATAAAATGTAGGCGCCTTCTCCTCCAGCTTGAGTAACATGAACCCTCTCTCACAGCAGAACCCTATATTTTTTTGTCATGATGCTCTCCTGACTAGCAATATCGGGCAATCAGACAAAAAATAGGTTTTCCTCATTTAGACATGCCATTTAGAGAGCCTGCAAAAAGTTGATAACTATGTTAGAACCTTGAGAAATTAGGCTATATCTGGCTTAAATAAGAAAGGAGAAATTCCTATCCTAAGGGGATGCAGGCCACTGGTCTAGCTTATCCCGCCCCAGCGGCCAAAACTCCGCAAGAGCAGGATGATGGATGCTGCCATAACAGGATGAAGGTTGCCAGAGCGACCTTCATCTGGAACGAACACCAGGCGCGATCATGGCGTCTTTTCATCCCAAAATCCCTATTTTCAACAAAATTTCAGCAGATCAGAGTATAATAACTATCATAGAACCTAATTATGCAACCATATTAGAAAATAAACCCCTAAACAATGCCCAAAACAGAGCTTTTCATCAAGAGACCCTTCAACTTCCCCTACCCATTTTTGTACCAATTTAACCATATTTTTACGAAATCCTTACGCCCAGGATGTTGTAGAGACGTTGGGGATGTAAGGGAAGTGCCCATGCTACGTTTTCTATCAAAACTAGCAACTAGAGTTTAGTTTGAAAAATGATCTCCCTAAAACCATTTCTAATCGATTGTTTAACAGCATGCATTCGTATTTAAGTATACTGTGAATTGAAAAAGCGTGAAGAATGAGAATTTACCTTGAAATCGACGTTCGGGACGAAGTGAATCGAGAGAGTTTGGGATATTTTTTTGTGTATAGAGAAGGAGAAATGGGAAATTTTTCCCTTTCCTCCCTTTTACTGTTTCCCAATATCCCACCTCAGCGGGAGATCCTCGCCACAGCGACCCCGCCTCAGTGGTTGGGCTGCCACCCTGGCAGGCCAGGATGTGTAATTTAAACACATTCGTTTCTTCGTGTATTGCCTCAATTTTCTTCTAGTCTTTGGGTATAGTACCTTTCTCGTGACAACTATTTGAAAAGTCAACATTCTTCATGCTTTCATGATGGCCCTATTCGTTAGTTTGGAAGTACCCCGAAGTAGGGCGTGTGATTATCCGTGCACTAGTCGTTTGGGGACGAATGAGGGGTAAATTGGTATCTATTGTAACGACCCAAACCGTTGTTAAATAGGAAAAGCAAAAATTCGGGAAATTTTGGGCCAGGGCGGGCCAGATGCCGCTAGGGCGGCAGAGCCACAATGGGAAAAATAGTCGCCAGGGCGGGATAGGCGAGGCAAAATGTAAGTAATGCGAATTATTATTTCCTCCTTCTTCCTAAAATACCTAAATTAGTCGTAAAACACCCTAGAAACCCCCAAAAATCTGCTCCAAGCTTGGGAAAGATGGAGAGAGATATTTCTAGCGAAAGGATGTCGACGGATTGCGGATTTTTGGTCAAGACAACTGTCACGAGTCCCAAAAACAAGAATCAAAGACCAAAATCCATGCAACCACTTGGCGCCCAGGTAGGCTAGGTTTTATAAATTGAGTAGTTATAAATTTGTGCCCACTGCGTAATATATGTAAATAAGCAGTAGGATTTATGCGTAGGCCTTCATGCACCGAATGAAATATGATTAAATCTTAAGAAGCCTTAGATGATGAACTAGGGCTAAGTATGGTTGGAATAATGATTATATGATATACGTCGAGGAGTTGTTTATTGGTGATGGTTATGATTCTATGATTGTGTGATGTATGTTTGTTCTTGCTTCATTATAATACGTGCATGTATTTTAACGAAGCTTGTTGATCACACCTAATATAAATAAGTATGAACGAAGAACTATATGTTATGAATCACTCTTGTTGTATGATTGCGATGATATACATTGTGATTGTGGATTGGGTGTTGCGTTTCGACACACTAACTTGGATCAGTTGCCACGTTCCGGCATAACTATGGGATCGGTTGCCACGTTCCGGCATAAACATTGGATCGGATACCACGTTCTGGTATGCTAACAGGTTGGGTTTGGGTCCCTTGAGAGGACCTATGACTTGACATACTTGTGCATCTGGTAATGATGAATTGAGTGTTGTTCGTAAGTGATATTTGATGATTGTTTTACCCTGGTTGTAAGTGATTAGGATGACCTAGTTATATTGCGAGGGCAAGAAGTAGAGGTAGTGTATGGGATTTGGGTATTTCCCTGTGACACGTGTTTGGGGAGGTAAACAGAGTGGGTGATGGTTTGAATTGTCCATATAGAATAATTTTAAAGATGGAAAGGGGGTTTGTGGTTAGTAGTTAGCAAGATTGATATAATGTACCACATGACGAAGGTGGGGTAATATAAAATAGGAAATAATGGTATACAGTGGGTGGTTAGTCGGAATGCTTGTAGCTACATTCGTAGTCTCTTTTGCGTGTTAGAATGTCTAGGCTATGATCAAGAAACTAGTGAGTAGGTTGAATGGGGAGATGGTTAGTAGTACGAAGTACTAGTGTAAGTTCTGAGGTATTCAAGTGATGTAAATGTGGAGG
Source organism: Solanum verrucosum (assembly GCF_900185275.1). Classification (NCBI taxonomy): domain Eukaryota; kingdom Viridiplantae; phylum Streptophyta; class Magnoliopsida; order Solanales; family Solanaceae; genus Solanum; species Solanum verrucosum. The sequence goes on from NW_026020353.1 coordinate 1,079,951, forward strand.
AGCGAGTGGCTTATGGCATATTCTTACTAGTTGATTTTCTTGTGTTATGTGGTGGGTGTCAGGTTGGCCGATAATGCCTTACAGTACGTGTGGTTTATACTCATACTACTCTTGCTATGCCTTTTTGGCATAGTCTGGATGCAGGTTGGTGATGTTTCATTAGGTGAAGACGGAGAAATTCTTCAACAACTTCTACTTTTCCTTCCGTATGGTGCGAGCTGTGTCTTTTATTATTATGTATGTCCAGTTTATGCTCTTAGTAGCTCTTGTACCTGTTTAGACTATATCCTTGGGGGTGTTAGTTACTTTACAAGTTTTAACCCGAAATTGTTTTAAAGTTTTATTTATGAAAACCCTTTGATTATTTTATCTCCGTTTTTCGTTAATCTTCCGTATGTTTTAGCAATGGGATATGAGGGTTCTCCTACCTAGGTTTTAGTGGTAGGTGCCCGCACGGCCCGGTGGGTTGGGTCGTGACATATATATATATATATATATATATCTAATATTTAATGTGCATCAATCAAATATTGAATAAGGTATATATAATTTGATAAAGAATATGATATGTTTAAACGGTTGGAAGCTGAAAGTGAAGAAAATAAATATGTGACACATATTAAACTTGTAAATAAAAAGTTCATAGAATTTGTATAGGTCTAAAGGTAGATGAAAGGTCTTTCCAACTAAATTTAGTAGACAATTAATTTTTATAAAAAAATAAAATGATAAACATACTTTTAAAAAAAAACATTTTAGTAATTCAACTTATGACTTAAACTCTTTCCACTTTTAATATAATGGTTTTGTTGACTTATATTACTAAAATCTAAACAAAATGAAGCTTAATTACTCCATTCGCATAATAATTTTTACATGATTTTAATTTGAGGAATAGTTTTTAGTAGTAACAATTATAGGTCGAAGGAATTCATAAAGAAACAACCAAAATGTCCAAAAGCAAAATTGTCATCATACCAACCATTTGAATTTTAATACTACGGAAAGCTACCGTAAATATAGAATGCTTATGTATTAGGCTTAGTGCAACACAAATGTAAATGTAACTCTCATTTTAATTTGAAAATTAAATTGTTAAATCTCATATTGTATAAATTGTAGAAAAATAAAAAATGAAACAAAAAGGGTGTAAATGAACAATATATGTATGTGTTTGCAACACTATGTTAGATAGACGACAAAGTAACACAATTAAAATCTTTCATTCAAAGTAATAATCTTTTAGAAATCTTTATTTAAATTACTTGTATTTAAAAAAAAACATATTACATAAACTATTCAAGTATTATCAAACTCATCATGTATTAGTAGATGTTTTATCAATTAAGTAGTACTAATAACACAAAAACAAAGAAATAAATTCCATAACAATGCAAAATGATACAGAATTACAAAACATATGGGTTGCATACCAAATTTATTTTGGGCAACCATACCTTAACTCTAAAATGGAAAAGAAAAACTTAAAATTATAAGCTAACATAAAAAAGATCTAAAGGAATATATAGGTCATATCTTATACTTCTAAGCTTAACACTTGAACTCTATTTTAAGAAAGCTTCTCTTTTTAATTTCATAATGAAGCTATCCGTTCTTTTCCTCAGTTAGCTTATTGACGACATGTATCTATATGATTATCTAGGAAGAAGAAAAGAGAACAACAAATGATAGAAAAGAAAAGAAAATAAAAGAATATGATGATCTAGGGAGCAATTTACTGGTATTTACAGTGATATTTAGGTTGTGGGCCATGTAACTCTTTATATACTAAGAGATATGGTCATTTGAAGCTGACCCAAAGAAAATCTTACATCAAAACTTAATCGGTAAGGAAACTTTCAACTCAACTTTGTGCTAGGAGTTTCTAGTGACCTTAATTGATATCCAAAATCATTCCCACACTAAATAATTTACCTTTACACATACATGGGCAATTTAAGAATCACCCGATATAACCCTACATGTAAATGAAAAATAGTTCAGGTCTTAACTTAGAAATTTTTGGGGTGTTACACATTCATCCTCGATTTTATTGTTTGTGTTGAGGTAGAGTTGAATTTTATTTAGTTGCTTATATCGAATCCGATCTGTTTATATTTGACCCACCCCGATCCACTCATTTGTGAATACTACTAGTATGCTTACTTATCTTTTTGAACCGCTTCGACATAAATCATGCTCCCATCTTGAAGTTGCAATATTTGCAATATTGTAATCGTATAAGATTTTTATCCATGTTAATACGTTTTCCCCAGAAGATGTCTTCTTAACTCCAACATTGATCCATTTGGGAAATTCTTTCAATAAGTCGACTTCAACTTTTAACTTGACACAACTAGGTCTAGATTTTCTTATTGTAGACATGTCAACATGTAAAGGTTTTCCCACTACTTTGGCCATCGTAAACAAGAATTCTTTAATGAAAAAATTTGGTGATAGGGAAGGAAAAGAGATCCACGCAAAGGTAGTAGAAATTTCCGCCTCTGGGTTGAACTAGGTTCCCATGCTTTAGAGTGCATTTGGTAGTATACCCGTCTTTAGCATTCAAAAATATGTTGGTTTTGACATGACATGTACATAATCTTACATAGTGGTAACGCGAATTAGGATGTGTCTATCACTCAAGAATCCTACCTTACACTAAGCCTTAAATCTCACATCGTAACTAATTTTATGAATCTCTTCTAGTTCTAACCAACAATAAGTAAATTTTCCAATTATGGCAAACTGTAAATCTTCTTTAATGATCACCGTCCCAAAAAATACATTTTCTCGTACTCATTTTAATATTATGTCTATGTATAAATAATTCATGAATTAGTTATATACCCTACATGGTATAGAATGATTAGCTAATACCTTACATTTGGTGATATTAGGAACACATAGAATGTAATACCATGGTATTAATCTGTGTAAAGATATACCCCTCAAATCCTTTTAACAATTTTGTTTATTTTTTGTACTAGTAAATTTATTTAAATAAATTACCTTACAAATTTTATTATTTAGAGAGAGTTGTTTGTTGTTAAATAAATCCAATACAAATCAATATAATATTTGAAATGTGAGTTGTTTAACATTTACTAATTAAAAAGGCAAATTTATCACTACATGGAGTTTGTGATATTTATTGAATGTAGTATTGTTGATATATTTATAAATCCAAACACCCGCATATGCTTGATGCATGTGATACATTGTAGGTCCCTAAGTGATGATTGACTAGGAAAATTCAATGGTAAATGCAAAATTCGTGTTACTATTAAAACATTAAGGGTTTTATTAATCATTTAATATATATTTTTTAAATGTTCTCAAATAAAATGGAGGTCAAGTGCAATCCAATAATATAATTCTAATTAGGAAAAATATTTATCGTCTAATTATGATAATAAGATCTATATCTACCGAGACAAAGAATGAAGGGCAAGTGAATCTATGATAATAAGGTCTATATCTACCGAGACAAAGAATGAAGGGCAAGTGAATCTAATATTTTTCATTTTCAATAATTTTCTTCTATGCAATAAAAGGAAAGAACATAAATTTCTAGGCTCCCCAAGTTATTTTAAAATACAATTTCTTATATAAAGTTGTTGGTGTTAAGACCAAAAATCACAATTTCTTAGTGATAGTTTAGACATGAAAACAAGGATCAGCAAGGGTTGTCAAAGGGTTGACATGGTGAAAATGAAGAATGTGAGGAACCCGTTGGTGGAGAGGTTCCTTTGGAGAAACCTCCCTCAACCAAATAACAATGTCCACAATCAACAAATCGTGGCTTGTAGAGAAGCTGGTATTCGTGAGTTCAATATGATAGGCTCAAATTACACCTCCTTACAGAAGTATAAGCGATCGTTATCAAGTAAAGAACCCAACTTGTAGGTTGGGGTCGATCCCACGACGAAAATGGTTTAGACGTTACTTTAACTAACAATTATATTCAATTAGTCAAATTATTTCCAGAAATAGGTAATAAAAGGGGGGTTGTGCTTGTGTGAAACAAATAGTAAGAACTTAATAAGTAATCAATAATCAAACTCAACTTTGGTTGTTATCAAGATAAGAGAAATAACTAGGGTATACGTGTTCCGCACAATCTCATAACGCAGTAATCCTAGTAATAGAAACCTTTTC